>NW_027667647.1:17500-387403 GCF_963924665.1 Micromys minutus | reverse complement strand
CTGAAATAAGTGAATTTTCTGCAATTTTGCCCCAATAAGGGAAATTTCTGCCTTTTTGCCGCCAAATAAGGGGAATTTCAGCCTTTTTACCTCAAAATAAGAAGAATTTCTTAATTTTGGCCTAAAATATTAGGAATTTCTGCCTTTTTTCCACAAAATAAGAAAAATTTCTGCCTTTTTTCCCTGAAATAAGTGAAATTTCTGCAATTTTGCCCCAAAATAAATTAAATTTCTGAAATTTTGCCCCAAAATAAGTGGAATTTCTGAGTTTTGCCCCAAAATAAGGAGAATTTCTTCCTTTTTGCCTCTAAATAAGTGGAATTTCTGTCTTTTTTTTACAAAACAAAGGAAATTTCTGTCTTTTTTGTTCTAAAATAAGAGGAATTTCTTCTTTCTTACCTCAAAATAGGTGAAATTTCTGCCATTTTACCCAAAAATAAACGGAATTTTTGTCTTTTTGCCCCAAAATAAAAGAATTTTTGAATTTTGCCCTGAAATATGTGAAATTTCTGCAATTTTGCCCCAAAATAAGGGAAATTTCTGCCTTTTTGCCACAAAATAAAGGGAATTTCTGTCTTTTTGCCCCAAAATAAGGGGAATTTCAGTATTTTACCTCATAATAAGAGGAATCTCTGCATTTTTGCCCCAAAATATGGGGTATTTCTGCATTTTTGCTCCAAAATAAAGAAAATTTCTACAATTTTGTACCAAAATAAGAGAAAATTCTGCATTTTTGCCCCAAAATAAGAGAAATTTCTGAGTTTTTTTCTCTGAAATAAGTGAAATTTCTGCAATTTTGCCCCAAAATAAGGGAAATTTCTGCAATTTTTTTCCATAATAAGAAAAATTTCTGCAATTTTGCCCCAAAATAAGGGGAATTTCTGTTTTTTGGCCCCAAATAAGGGAAATTTCTTCAATTTTGCCCTAAAATAAGGGGAATTTCTGCCTTTTGCCCCAAAATAAGGAGAATTTCTGCCTCTTTGCCCCAAAATAAGAAAATTACTGTATTTTTTATCCCAAAATTAGGTTAATTTCTGCAATTTTGCTCCAAAATACAAGGATTTTCTTCTTTTTTCGCCGAAAATAAAGGGAATTTCTGCCATTTTGCCGTGAAATAAGTGAAATTTCTGCAGTTTTACCCCAAAATAAGGGGAATTTCTGCCTTTTTGCCCAAAAATTAGGGGAAGTTTTGCAAGTTTGCTCCAAAATACAGGGAATTTCTCCCTTTTGGCCTGAAAATAAAGGGAATGTATACCTTTTTGCCATAAAAAAAGGAAATTTCTTCATTTTTACCCCAAAATAAGGGGATTTTTTCACCTTTTTGACTCAAAATAAGTGAAATTTCTGCTTTTTTCCCAAAAAAAAAACGAAATTTTTGTCTTTTACCCCAAAAATAAAGGGAATTTCTGACTTTTTGCCACAAAATAAGGGGAATTTCAGCCTTTTTACCTAAAAATAATAGGAATTTCTGCCTTTTTGCCCCCAAAATAAAGGGAATTTCTACATTTTTGCACCAATATTAGGGGAATTTCTGCAATTTTCCTTCAAAATATGGGTCATTTCTGCCATTTTGCCCAAAATTAAGTGGAATTTCTGCCTTTTTGTCCGAAATAAGTGAAATTTCTGCAATTTTAGCCAAAAATTAGGGATTTCATCTTTTTGCCCTAAAATAAGAAAAATTTCTGCCATTTTGCCCTGAAATATTTGAAATTTCTACAATTTTACCCCAAAATAAGGGGAATTTCTGCCTTTTTGTCCCAAATAAGGGGAATTTCAGCCTTATTACCTCAAAATAAGGGGAATTTCTGCCTTTTTGCCCCAAAATATAAGGAATTTCTGCCTTTTTGCCCCAAAAAAGGAAAATTCTGAAATATTGCCTTGAAAAGGAGAATTTCTCCCTTTTTGCCCCAAAATAAAGGAAATTTCAGCCTTTTTACCTGAAAATAAGTGAAATTTCTGCAATTTTGCCCCAAATAAGGGAAATTTCTGATTTTTGCCCCAAAATAAGGAGAATATCTGTATTTTTGCCCCAAAATAAAGGAAATTTCTGCCTTTTTGCCCCAAAATTAGGGGAGTTTCTGCAATTTTGCTTCAAAATACAGGGAATTGCTTCCTCTTTTCCCGAAAATAAGGGGAACTTCTGCCTTTTGCCCCAAATAAAGAGAATATCTGCATTTTTGCCCCAATATTAGGGGAATTTCTGCAATTTTGCTCCAAAATATGGGGAATTTCTGCCTTTTTAACCGAAATTAAGGGGATTTTCTGCGTTTTTGCTTTCAAATAAGGGAAATTTCTGCAATTTTATTCCAAAATAAGGGGAATTTCTGCCTTTTTGCCCCCAAAAAGGGGAATTTCTGCCTTTTTGCCCGAAATTAAGTGGAATTTTGGCCTTTTTGTCCCGAAATAATTGAAATTTCTTTAATTTTAGCCAAAAATTAGGGATTTCATTTTTTTGCCCCAAAATAAGGGGAATTTCTGCAATTTTGCTCCCAAATAAATGAAATTTCTGCAATTTTGCCCCAAAATAAAGGAAATTTCTGGAATTTTGCTCCAAAATAAGTGGAATTTCTGAGTTTTGCCACAAAATAAAAAGATTTTCTGTATTTTTGCCCCAACATATAGGGAATTTCTGCCTTTTTGCCCCACAATTAGGGAAATTTCTGCAATTTTGCTCCAAAATACGGGGAATTTCTGCATTTTTGCCTGAAAATGAGGGAAATGCATACCTTTATTGCCGTAAAAAGGGAAATTTCTTCATTTTTGCCCCAAATTAAGGGAAATTTCTGCCTTTTTGCCCTGAAATATGTGAAATTTCTGCAATTTTAGCCCAAAATAAGGTGAATTTCTGCCTTTTTGCCCCAAAATAATGGGAATTTCTGCCTTTTTGCCCCAAAATAAAAAAAAATTTTGCTTTTTTTTTCTGAAATAAGTGAATTTTCTGCAATATTGCCCTAAAATAAGGGAAATTTCTGCAATTTTGCCCCAAAATAAGAGGAATTTCTGGTTTTTTGCCCCCAAATAAGGGAAATTTCTGCAATTTTGCCCTAAAATAAGGGGAATTTCTGCCTTTTGCCCCAAAATAAGGAGAATTTCTGCCTTTTTGCCCCAAAATAAAGAATATTACTGTATTTTTTACCCCAAAATTAGGTGAATTTCTGCAATTTTTCTCCAAAATACGGGGATTTTCTGCCTTTTTCGCCAAAAATAAGGGGAATTTCTGCCATTTTGCTGCGAAATAAGTGAAATTTCTGGAGTTTTACCCCAAAATAAGGGGAATTTCTGCCTCTTAGCCCCAAAATTAGGGGAATTTCTGCAATTTTGCTCCAAAATATGGGGAATTTCTGCCTTTTTGCCCAAAAATAAATGGAATGTTTACCTTTTTGTTATAAAAAATAGAAATTTCTTCATTTTTGCCCAAAAATAAGGGGATTTTCCACCTTTTTGACTCAAAATAAGTGCAATTTCTGCCTTTTCCCCAAAAATAAACGAAATTTCTTTCTTTTTGCCACAAAATAAGAAGAATTACTGACTTTATGCTTTCGAAAAAAGGAGATTTTCTGTCTTTTTGCCCCAAAATAAAAAGAATTTTTTCCTTTTTGCCCGAAAATTATGAGAATTTCTGCAATTTTGCTTCAAAATAAGGTTAATTTCTGCCTTTTAGCTACAAAATAAAGGGAATTTCTGCATTTTCACCCAATATTTGGGGAATTTCTGCATTTTACCTCTAAATAAGGGGAATTTCTGCATTTTACCTCAAAATAAGAAGAATTTCTGCCTTTTGCCCCAGAATATGGGGAATTTCTGCCTTTTTGTTCCAAAATAAGGAAAATTTCTTCAATTTTGTACCATAATAAAAGAAATTTCTGCTTTTTGCCCCAAAATAAGAGGAATTTTTTACTTTTTGCCCTGAAATAAATGAAATTTCTGCAATTTTGCCCGAAAATAAGGGAAATTTGTGCCTTTTTGCCCCAAAATAAGGGGAATTTCTACCTTTTGCCCCAAAATATGGAAAATTTCAGCATTTTTCCTCAAAATAAGGGGAATTTCAGCCTTTTTGCCCCAAAATAAGATGAATGCATACCTTTTTGCCATAAAAAAGGGAAATTTCTTCATTTTTGCTACAAAATAAGGGGAATTTCTGCCTTTTGCCCCAAAATATGGGGAATTTCTGCATTTTTGCCCGAAAATAAGAAGAATGCATAACTTTTTGCCATAAAAAAGGGAAATATCTTGATTTTTTACTCCAAAATAAGGGGAATTTCTGCCTTTTGCCTCTAAATAAGTGGAATTTCTGTCTTTTTCCCCAAAAACAAAGGCAATTTCTGTCATTTTTGCCCCAAAATAAGGAAAATTTCTGACTTATTACCCTGAAATATGTGAAATTTCTGCAATTTTGCCCCAAAAAGAGGGAAATTTCTGCTTTTTTGCCCCCAAATAAGGGGAATTTCTGACTTTTTGCACCCAAAATAAGGAGATTTTCTGTCTTTTTCCCCAAAATAAGGAGAATTTCAGCCTTTTTGCCCGAAAATTATGAGAATTTCTGCAATTTTTCTTCAAATACGAAAAATTTCTGCCTTTTAGCCCAAAAATAAAGAAAATTTCTGCATTTTCCCCAAATATTAGAGGAATTTCTGCATTTTACCTCTAAATAATGGGAATTTCTGCATTTTACCTCAAAATAATAAGAATTTCTGTTTTTTACCTCAAATCATGGGGAATTTCTGCCTTTTTGTTCCAAAATAAAGAAAATTTCTTCAATTTTGTACCATAATAAAAGAAATTTCTACTTTTTGCTCCGAAATAAGGTGAATTTCTGACTTTTTACCCTGAAATAAATGAAATTTGTGCAATTTTGCCCGAAAATATGGGAAATTTGTGCCTTTTTGCCCCAAAATAATGGGAATTTCTGCCTTTAGCCCCAAAAAAATGGGAAATTTAAGCATTTTACCTCAAAATAAGGGAAATTTCTGCCTTTTTGCCGTGAAATATATGAAATTTCTGCAATTTTACCCCAAAATAAGGTGAATTTCTGCCTTTTTGCCCCAAAATAATGGAAATTTCTGCCTTTTTGCCTCAAAATAAAAAAAAATTTTGCTTTTTTTTCTGAAATAAGTGAAATTTCTGCAATTTTGCCCTGAAATGAGGGAAATTTCTGCAATTTTTTCCCATAATAAAAAAAATTTCTGCAATTTTGCCGCAAAATAAAAGGAATTTCTGTTTCTTGCCCCCAAATAAAGCAAATTTCTGCAATTTTGCCCTAAAATAAGGGGAATTTCTGTTTTTTGCCCCCAAATAAGGGAAATTTCTGCAATTTTGCCCTAAAATAAGGGGAATTTCTGCCATTTGCCCCAAAATAAGGGGAATTTCTGCCTTTTTGCCACAAAATAAAGAAAATTACGACATGTTTTACGCCAAAATTAGGTGAATTTCTGCAATTTTGCTCCAAAATACGAGGATTTTCTGCCTTTTTCGCTTAAAATAAAGGGAATTTCTGCCATCTTGCCGCGAAATAAGTGAAATTTCTGTAGTTTTACATCAAAATAAGGGGAATTTCTGCCTTTTTGCCCCAAAATTAGGGGAATTTCTGCAATTTTGCTCCAAAATACGGGGAATTTCTGCCTTTTTGCCCGAAAATAAAGGGAATGTATACATTTTTGCCATGAAAAAGGTAAATTTCTTCACTTTTGCCCCAAAATAAGGGCATTTTCCGCCTTTTTGACTCAAAATAAGTGAAATTTCTGCCTTTTCCCCAAAAATAAACGGAATTTCTGTCTTTTTGCCCCAAAATAAGGAGAATTTCTGAGTTTTTGCCCTGAAATAAATGAAATTTCTAAAATTTTTCCCCAAAATAATGGAAATGTCTGCTTTTTGCCCCAAAATAAGGGGAATTTCTGCCTTTTTGCCTCCAAATAAGGGGAATTTCAGCCTTTTTTTCTCAAAATAAGGAGAATTTCTGCCTTTTGTCCCAAAATATGGAGAATTTCTCCCTTTTTGCCCCAAAATAAGAAAAATTTCTGCAATTTTGTACCAAAATAAAAGAAATTTCTGCCTTTTTTGCTCCAAAATAAGAGAAATTTCTGCCTTTTTTTCCTGAAATAAGTGAAATTTTTGCAATTTTTCCCCAAATTAAGAGAAATTTCTGCAATTTTTCCCCAAATTAAAGGAAATTTCTGCAATTTTGCCCCAAATAAGGGGAATTTCTGACTTTTTGCACCCAAAAAAAAGAGAGATTTTCTGTCTATTTGCCCCAAAATAAGGAGAATTTCAGGCTTTTTGCCCGAAAATTATGAGAATTTCTGCAATTTTTCTTCAAAATACGGAAAATTTTTGCCTTTTAGCCCCAAAATAAAGGGAATTTCTGCATTTTCCCCAAATATTAGGGAAATTTCTGCATTTTACCTCTAAATAATGGAAATTTCTGCATTTTACCTCAAAATAAAAAGAATTTCTGCCTTTTACCTCAAATTATGGGGAATTTCTGCCTTTTTGTTCCAAAATAAAGAAAATTTCTTCAATTTTGTACCATAATAAAAGAAATTTTTGCTTTTTGTCCCGAAATAAGGGGAATTTCTGACTTTTTACCCTGAAATAAATAAAATTTGTGCAATTTTGCCCGAAAATAATAGAAATTTGTGCCTTTTTGCCCCAAAATAATGGGAATTTCTGCCTTTAGCCCCAAAAAATGGGAAATTCAGCATTTTACCTCAAAATAAGGAGAATTTCTGCCTTTTTGCCCTGAAATATATGAAATTTCTGCAATTTTACCCCAAAATAAGGTGAATTTCTGCCTTTTTGCCCCAAAATAATGGAAATTTCTGCCTTTTTGCCTCAAAATAAGAAAAATTTTTGCTTTTTTTCTGAAATAAGTGAAATTTCTGCAATTTTGCCCTAAAATAAGGGAAATTTCTGCAATTTTTCCCCATAATAAAGAAAATTTCTGCAATTTTGCCCCAAAATAAGGGGAATTTCTGTTTTTTGCCCCCAAATAAGGGAAATTTCTGCAATTTTGCCCTAAAATAAGGGGAATTTCTGCCATTTGCCCCAAAATAAGGGGAATTTCTGCCTTTTTGCCACAAAATAAAGAAAATTACTGCATGTTTTACGCCAAAATTAGGTGAATTTCTGCAATTTTGCTCCAAAATACGAGGATTTTCTGCCTTTTTCGCCGAAAATAAGGAGAATTTCTGACATTTTGCCGTGAAATAAGTGAAATTTTTGCAGTTTTACCCCAAAATAAGGGAAATTTCTGCCTTTTAGCCCCAAAATTAGGGGAATTTCTGCACTTTTGCTCCAGAATACGGGGAATTTCTGCCTTTTTGCCCAAAAATAAAGGGAATGTATACCTTTTTGCCATAAATAGGGAAATTTCTTCACTTTTGCCCCAAAATAAGGGGATTTTCCGCCTTTTTGACTCAAAATGAGTGCAATTTCTGCCTTTTCTCCAGAAATAAATGGAATTTCTGTCTTTTTGCCCCAAAATAAGGGGAATTTCTGAGTTTTTGCCCTGAAATAAGTGAAATTTCTAAAATTTTTCCCCAAAATAAGGGAAATGTCTGCTTTTTGCCCCAAAATAAGGGGAATTTCTGCCTTTTTGCCCCAAAATAAGGGGAATTTCAGCATTTATTCCTCAAAATAAGGGGAATTTCTGCCTTTTGTCCCAAAATATGGGAAATTTCTGCTATTTTGCCTCAAAATAAGAAAAATTTCTGCAATTTTGTACCAAAATAAAAGAAATTTCTGCCTTTTTGCCCCCAAAAAAGAGAAATTTCTGCCTTTTTTCCCTCAAATAAGTAAAATTTCTGCAATTTTGCCCCAAAATAAGGGAAATTTCTGCAATTTTGCCCCAAAATAAAGGAAATTTCTGCAATTTTGCTCCAAATAAGGGGAATTTCTGCCTTTTTGCCCCAAAATTAGGAAAATTTCTGCAATTTTGATCCAAAATTCGTGGAATTTCTGCCTTTTTGCCCAAAATAAAAGGAATGTATACCTTTTTGCCATAAAAAAAAGAAATTTCTTCACTTTTGCCCCAAAATAAGGGCATTTTCCGCCTTTTTGACTCAAAATAAGTGCGATTTCTGCCTTTTCCCCAAAAATAAACGGAATTTCTGTCTTTTTGCTCCAAAATAAAGGGAATTTCTGACTTTTTGCCCTGAAATAAGTGAAATTTCTAAAATTTTTCCCCAAAATAAGAGAAATGTCTGCTTTTTGCCCCAAAATAAGGGGAATTTCAGCCTTTTTGCCCCAAAATAGGGGGAATTTCAGCCTTTTTTTTCGTCAAAATAAGGGGAATTTCTGCCTTTTGCCCCAAAATATGGGGAATTTCTGTCTTTTTGCCCCAAAATAAGAAAAATTTCTGCAATTTTGTACCAAAATAAAAAAAAATTCTGCCTTTTTGCCCCAAAATAAGAGAAATTGCTGCCTTTTTTCCCTGGAATAAGTGAAATTTCTGCAATTTTGCCCCAAAATAAGGGAAATTTCTGATATTTTGCCCCAAAATAAGAAAAATTTCTGGAATTTTGCCCCAAAATAGGTGGAATTTTTGAGTTTTGCCCCAAAATAAGGAGAATTTCTGCCTTTTTGCCCTACAATTAGAAAAATTTCTGCAATTTTGCTCCAAAATACAAGGAATTTCTGCGTTTTTGCCCGAAAATAAGGGGAATGCATAACTTTTTGCCATAAAAAAGGGAAATTTCTTCATTTTTTCACCAAATTAAAAGAAATTTCTGCCTTTTTGCCCTGAAATATGTGAAATTTCTGCAATTTTAGCCCAAAATAAAGGTGAATTTCTGCCTTTTTGCCCCAAAATAATGGGAATTTCTGCCTTTTTGCCCCAAAATAAGAAAATTTTTTGATTTTTTTCTCTGAAATAAGTGAAATTTCTGCAATTTTGCCCTAATATAAAGGAAATTTATGCAATTTTTCCCCATAATAATGGAAATTTCTGCAATTTTGCCCCAAAGTAAGGGGAATTTCTGTTTTTTTGCCTTCAAATAAGGGAAATTTCTGCAATTTTGCCCTAAAATAAGGGGAATTTCTGCCTTTTGCCCCAAAATAAAAAGAATTTCTGCCTTTTTGCCCCAAAATAAGAAAAATTTTTGCTTTTTTTTCTCTGAAATAAGTGAAATTTCTGCAATTTTGTCCTAAAATAAGGGGAATTTCTGCCTTTTTGCCCCAAAATAAAAAATATTACTGTATTTTTTACCCCTAAATTAGGTGAATTTCTGCAATTTTGCTCCAAAATACAGGGATTTTCTGCCTTTTTCTCCGAAAATAAGGTGAATTTCTGCTATTTTGCTGCGAAATAAGTGAAATTTCTGCAGTGTTATTCCAAAATAATTTGAATTTCTGCATTTTTGCCCACAAATAATAAGAATTTCTGCATTTTTGCCCCAAAATATGGAAAACTTATGCCTTTTTTCTCTTAAATAAGTGAAATTTCTGCAATTTTCCCCAAAATAAAGGAAATTTCTGCATTTTTGCCCTGAAATTTGTGAAATTTCTGCAATTTTACCCCAAAATAATTTGAATTTCTGCATTTTTGCCCCAAATTAATGGGAATTTTTGCATTTTTGCCCCAAAATAAAAAAATTTTTTGCTTTTTTTCTTTTAAATAAGTGAAATTTCTGCAATTTTGCCCTAAAATAAGGGAAATTTCTGCAATTTTTTCCTATAATAAGGGAAATTTCTGCAATTTTGCCCCAAAATAAGGGGAATTTCTGTTTTTTGCCCCCAAATAAGGGAAATTTCTGCAATTTTGCCCTATAATAAAGAGAATTTCTGCCTTTTGCCCCTAAATAAGGAGAATTTTTGCCTTTTTGCCCCAAAATAAAGTAAATTACTGTATTTTTACCCCAAAATTAGGTGAATTTTTGCAATTTTGCTCCAAAATAAGGGGATTTTCTGCCTTTTTCGCCGAAAATAAGAGGAATTTCTGCAATTTTGCCACGCAATAAGTGAAATTTTTGCAGTTTTACCCCAAAATAAGGGGAATTTCTGCCTTTTTGTCCCAAAATAAGGGGAATTTCTGACTTTTTGCCCGAAAATAAGGGGAATTTCAGCCTTTTTACCTCAAAATAAAGGGAATTTCTGACTTTTTGCCCCAAAATATGGGGAATTTCTGCCTTTTTGCCCCAAAATAAGAAAAATTTCTGCAATTTTGTACCAAAATAAAAGAAATTTCTGCCTTTTTGCCCCAAAATAAGAAAATTTCTGCCTTTTTTCTGAAATAAGTGAAATTTCTGCAATTTTGCCCCAAAATAAGGGAAATTTCTGCAATTTTGCCCCAATGTAAAGGAAATTTCTGCAATTTTGCCCCAAAATAAGGGGAATTTCTGACATTTTGCTCCCGAAAAAAGGAGATTTTCTGTATTTTGCCCCAAAATTATGAGAATTTCTGCAATTTTGCTTCAAAATACGGTTAATTTCTGCCTTTTAGCCCCAAAATAAAGGGAATTTCTGCATTTTCCCCCAATACTTGGGGAATTTCTGCATTTTACCTCTAAATAAGGGGAATTTCTGCATTTTACTGCAAATAAGAATTTCTGACTTTTGCCCCAAAATATGGGGAATTTCTGCATTTTTGTTCCAAAATAAGAAAAATTTCTTCAATTTTGTACCATAATAAAAGAAATTTCTGCCTTTTGCCCCAAAATAAGGGGATTTTTCCGCCATTTTGACTCAAAATAAGTGCAATTTCTGCCTTTTCCCCAAAAATAAACGAAATTTCTGTCTTTTGCCCCAAAATAAGGGGAATTACTGACATTATGCTCCCGAAAAAAGGAGATTTTTTTGTCTTTTTGCCCCAAAATAAGGAGAATTTCTTCCTTTTTGCCCGAAAATTATGAGAATTTCTGCAATTTTGCTTCAAAATACGGTTAATTTCTGCCTTTTAGCTAGAAAATAAAAGGAATTTCTGCATTTTTCCCCAATATTTGGGGAATTTCTGCATTTTACCTCTAAATAAGGGGAATTTCTGCATTTTACCTAAAAATAAGAAGAATTTCTGACTTTTGCCCCAAAATATGGGGAAATTCTGCCTTTTTATTCAAAAATAAGGAAAATTTTTCAATTTTGTACCATAATAAAAGAAATTTCTGCTTTTTGCCCCAAAATAAAAGGAATTTCTTACTTTTTGCCCTGAAATAAACGAAATTTGTGCAATTTTGCCCGATAATAAGGGAAATTTGTGTTTTTTTGCCCCAAAATAAGGGGAATTTCTGCCTTTTGCCCCAAAATATGAGGAATTTCAGCATTTTACCTCAAAATAAGGGGAATTACAGCCTTTCTGCAATAAATAAGAAGAATGCATACCTTTTGCCATAAAAAAGGGAAATTTCTTCATTTTTGCTCCAAAATAAGGGGAATTTCTGCCTTTTGCACCAAAATATGGGGAATTTCTGCCTTTTTGCCCGAAAATAAAAAGAATGCATACCTTTTTGCCATAAGAAAAGGAAATTTCTTCATTTTTGCTCCAAAATAAGGGGAATTTCTGCTTTTTTGCCTCTAAATAAGTGGAATTTCTGTCTTTTTCCCCCAAAACAAAGGGAATTTCTGTCATTTTTGCCCCAAAATAAAGAAAATTTCTGACTTATTACCCAGAAATAAGTGAAATTTCTGCAATTTTGCCCCAATATAAGGGAAATTTCTGCCTTTTTGCCCCCAAATAAATGGAATTTCAGCCTTTTGACCTCAAAATAAGGGGAATTTCTTAATTTTGGCACAAAATATTAGGAATATCTGCCTTTTTGCCCCACAATTAGTGAAATTTCTAATTTTGCCCTAAAATAAGGGAAATTTCTGCAATTTTTTCCCATAATGAAGGAAATTTCTGCAATTTTGCATTAAAGTAAGGGGAATTTCTGTTTTTTGCCCCACAATTAGGGAAATTTCTGCAATTTTGCCTCAAAATAAGGGGAATTTCTGCCTTTTGCCCCAAAATATGGGGAATTTCTGCTTTTTTGTCCGAAAATAAGAAGAATGCATACCTTTTTGCCATAATAAAGAAGAATTTCTTCATTTTTGCTCCAAAATAAGGGGAACTTTTGCCTTTTTGCCTCTAAATAAGTGGAATTTCTGTCTTTGTCCCCCAAAACAAAAAGAATTTCTGTCTTTTTTGCCACAAAATAAGGAAAATTTTTGACTTATTACCCTGAAATAAGTGAAATTTCTGCAAATTTGCCCCAAAAATAGAGAAATTTCTGCCTTTTGCCCCAAAATAAGGGGAATTTCAGGATTTTACCTCAAAATAAAGAAAAGTTCTGATTTTTGCACCAAAATATGGAGAATTTCTGCCTTTTTGCCCCAAAATAAGGAAAATTTCTGCCTTTTTTCCCAGAAATAAGTGAAATTTCTGCAATTTTGCCCGAAAATAAGTGAAATTTCTGGAGTTGTCCCCAAAATAAGGGAAATTTCTACAATTTTGCCCCAAAATAAGTGGAATTTCTGAGTTTTCTCCCAAAATAATGAGAATTTCTGCCTTTTTGCCCCACAATTAGGGGAATTTCTGCAATTTTGCTCCAAGATACGGGGAATTTCTGCCTTTTTGCCCGAAAATAAGGGGAATGCATACCTTTTTGCCATAAAAAAGGGAAATTTCCTCATTTTTGCCCCAAATTAAGGGAAATTCTGCCTTTTTGCCCTGAAATATGTGAAATTACTGCAATTTTAGCCCAAAATGAGGTGAATTTCTGCCTTTTTAGCCCAAAATTAGGGGAATTTCTGCCTTTTGCCCCAAAATATGGGGAATTTCTGCCTTTTTGTCCGAAAATAAGAAGAATGCAAACCTTTTTGCCATAAAAAAGGGAAATTTCTTCATTTTTGCTCCAAAATAAGGGGACCTTTTGATATTGCCTCTAAATAAGTGGAATTTCTGTCTTTTTCCCCCAAAACAAAGGGAATTTCTGTCTTTTTTGACCCAAAATAAGGAAAATTTCTGACTTATTACCCTGAAATAAGTGAAATTTCTGCAAATTTGCCACAAAATAAGGAAAATTTCTGCCTTTTTGCCCCCAAATAAGGGGAATTTCAGCCTTTTTACCTCAAAATAAAGGGAAATTTCTTAATTTTTGCAACAAAATATTAGGAATTTCTGCATTTTTGCCACAAAATATTAAAAATTTCTGCTTTTTTGCCCAAAAAATAAGGAAAATTTCTGCATTTTTTTCCCTGAAATAAGTGAAATTTCTGCAATTTTGCCCCAAAATAAGTGAAATTTCGGCAATTTTGCCCAAAAATAAGTGGAATTTCTGAGTTTTGCCCCAAAATAAGGAGAATTTCTGCCTTTTTGCGCCACAATAATGAGAATTTCTGCCTTTTTGCCCCAAAATAAGAAAAATTTTTGACTTTTTTCTCTGAAATAAGTGAAATTTCTCCAATTTTGCCCTAAAATAAAGGAAATTTCTGCAATTTTTCCCCATAATAAGGGAAATTTCTGGAACTTTACCCCAAAATAAGGGGAATTTCTGTTTTTTTGCCCCCAAATAAGGGAAATCTCTGCAATTTTGCCCTAAAATAAGGGGAATTTCTGCATTTTTGCATCTAAATAAGTGGAATTTCTGTCTTTTTCCCCCAAAACAAAGGAAATTTCTGTCATTTTTGCCCCAAAATAAAGAAAATTTCTGACTTATTACCCTGAAATAAGTGAAATTTCTGCAATTTTGCCCCAATATAAGGGAAATTTCTGCCTTTTTGCCCCCAAATAAGAGGAATTCCAGCCTTTTGACCTCAAAATAAGGGGAATTTCTGAATTTTGGCACAAAATATTAGGAATTTCTGCCTTTTTGCCCCAAAATAATGAAAATTTCTGCTTTTTTCCCTGAAATAAATGAAATTTCGGCAATTTTGCCCCAAAATAAGGAAAATTTCTGGAATTTTGCCTCAAATTAAGTGGAATTTCTGTGTTTTGCCCCAAAATAGGAGAATTTCTGCCTTTTTGCGCCACAATTAGTGAAATTTCTGTAATTTTGCCCCAAAATAAGTTAAATTTCTGCCTTTTGCCACAAAATAAGGGAAATTTCGGGTATTTTGCACCAAAATAGGTGGAATTTCTGAGTTTTGCCTCAAAATAAGGAGAATTTCTGCCTTTTTGCCCAACAATTAGGGGAATTTCTGCAATTTTGCTCCAAAATACGAAGAATTTCTGCTTTTTTGCCCAAAAATAAGGGGAATGCATACCTTTTTGTCATAAAAAAGGGAAATTTCTTCATTTATGCCACAAATTAAGGGAAATTTCTGCGTTTTTGCCCTGAAATATGTGAAATTTCTGCAATTTTGCGCTAAAATAAGGGAAATTTCTGCAATTTTTCCCTATAATAAGGGAAATTTCGGGAATTTTGCGCCAAAATAAGGGGAATTTCTGTTTTTTTTGCCCCCAAATAAGGGAAATTTCTGCAATTTTGCCCTAAAATAAGGGGAATTTCTGCGTTTTTTCGTCTAAATAAGAGGAATTTCTGTCTTTTTCCCTCAAAACAAAGGGAATTTCTGCCACTTTTGCCCCAAAATAATGGGAATTTATGCCTTTTTGCCCCAAAATAAAAAATATTTTTGCCTTTTTTCTCTGAAATAAGTGAAATTTCTGCAATTTTGCCCTAAAATGAGGGAAATTTCTGCAATTTTTCCCCATAATAAGGGAAATTTCTGCAATTTTGCCCTAAAATAAGGGGAATTTCTGCTTTTTTGCCTCTAAATAAGTGGAATTTCTGTCTTTTTCCCCAAGACAAAGGGAATTTCTGTCATTTTTGCCCCAAAATAAGGAAAATTTCTGACTTATTACCTTGAAATAAGTGAAATTTCTGCAATTTTGCCACAATATAAGGGAAATTTTTGCCTTTTTATCCCCCAAATAAGGGGAATTTCAGCTTTTTTACCTCAAAATAAGGGGAATTTCTTAATTTTGGCACAAAATATTAGGAATTTTTGCCTTTTTGCCCCAAAATAAGGAAAATTTCTGGAATTTTGCCCCAAAATTAGTGGAATTTCTGAGTTTTGCCCCAAAATAAGGAGAATTTCTGCCTTTTTACCCCACAATTAGTGAAATTTCTGCAATTTTGCCCTAAAATAAGGGAAATTTCTGCAATTTTTCCCGATAATAAGGGAAATTTCTGCAATTTTGCTTCAAAATAAGGGGAATTTCTGTTTTTTGCCCCACAATTAGGGAAATTTCTGCAATTTTGCCTCAAAATAAGGGGAATTTTTGCCTTTTGCCCTAAAATATGGGGAATTTCTGATTTTTTGTCCGAAAATAAGAAGAATGCATACCTTTTTACCATAAAAAGGGGGAATTTCTTAATTTTTGCTCCAAAATTAGGGGAACTTTTGCCTTTTTGCCTCTAAATAAGTGGAATTTCTGTCTTTGTCCCCCAAAACAAAGGGAATTTCTGTCTTTTTTGCCCCAAAATAAGGAAAATTTCTGACTTATTACCCTGAAATAAGTGAAATTTCTGCAAATTTGCCCCAAAAATAGGGAAATTTCTGCCTTTTGCCCCAAAATAAAGAGAATTTCAGCATTTTATCTCAAAATAAAGAAAAGTTCTGATTTTTGCACCAAAATATGGAGAATTTCTGCCTTTTTGCCCCAAAATAAGGAAAATTTCTGCCTTTTTTTCTGAAATAAGTATAATTTCTGCAATTTTGCCCGAAAATAAGTGAAATTTCTGGAATTTTGCCCCAAAATAAGAGAAATTTCTTTAATTTTGCCCCAAAATAAGTGGAATTTCTGAGTTTTGCCCCAAAATAAGGAGAATTTCTTCCTTTTTGCCCCACAATTAGGGGAATTTCTGCAAATTTGCTCCAAAATACAGGGAATTTCTGCCTTTTTGCCCGAAAATTAGGGAAATGCATACCTTTTTGCCATAAAAAAGGGAAATTTCCTCATTTGTGCCCCAAATTAAGGGAAAAGTTTTTTTTTTGCCCTGAAATATATAAAATTTCTGCAATTTTAGCCCAAAATAAGGTGAATTTCTGCCTTTTTGCCCCAAAATAAGGGAAATTTCTGCCTTTTGCCCAAAATTATGGGGAATTTCTGGCTTTTTGTCCGAAAATAAGAAGAATGCATACCTTTTTGCCATAAAAAAGGGAAATTTCTTCATTTTTGCTCCAAAATAAGGGGACCTTTTGCCTTTTGCCTCTAAATAAGTGGAATTTCTCTCTTTTTCCCCCAAAACAAAGGGAATTTCTGTCTTTTTCCCCAAAATAAGGGGAATTTCTGACTTATTACCCTGAAATAAGTGAAATTTCTGCAAATTTGCCCCAAAATAAGGGAAATTTCTGCCTTTTTGCCCCCAAATAATGGGAATTTCAGCCTTTTACCTCAAAATAAGAGAAATTTCTGCATTTTTGCAACAAAATATTAAAAATTTCTGCATTTTTGCCACAAAATATTAGGAATTTCTGCCTTTTTGCCCCAAAATATGGAAAATTTATGACTTTTTTCCCTGAAATAAGTGAAATTTCTGCAATTTTGCCCCAAAATAAGTGAAATTTCTGCAATTTTGCCCCAAAATAAGTGGAATTTCTGAGTTTTGCCCTAAAATAAGGTGAATTTCTGCCTTTTTGCTCCAAAATAATGGGAATTTCTGCCTTTTTGCCCCAAAATAAGAAAAATTTTTGCTTTTTTTCTCTGAAATAAGTGAAATTTCTGCAATTTTGCCCTAAAATAAAGGAAATTTCTGCAATTTTTTCCCATAATAAGGGAAATTTCTGGAATTTTGTTCCAAAATAAGGGGAATTTCTGTTTTTTGCCCCCAAATAAGGGAAATATCTGCAATTTTGCCCTAAAATAAGGGGAATTTCTGCTTTTTTGCCTCTAAATAAGTGGAATTTCTGTTTTTTTCCCCAAAACAAAGGGAATTTCTGTCATTTTTGCCCCAAAATAAAAAAAATTTCTGACTTATTACCCTGAAATAAGTGTAATTTCTGCAATTTTGCCCCAATATAAGAGAAATTTCTGCCTTTTTGCTTCCAAATAAGGGGAATTTCAGCCTTTTTATCTCAAAATAAGGGGAATTTCTGAATTTTGGCACAAAATATTAGGAATTTCTGCCTTTTGCCCCAAAATAAGGAAAATTTCTGTTTTTTCCTTGAAATAAGTGAAATTTCTGAAAATTTGCCCCAAAAAAGGGAAATTTCTGCATTTTGCCCCAAAATAAGGGGAATTTCAGCTTTTTACTTCAAAATAAGGGAAAGTTCTGGTTTTTGCACCAAAATATGGAGTATTTCTGCCTTTTTGCCACAAAATAAGGATAATTTCTGCCTTTTTTCCGTGAAATAAGTGAAATTTCTGAAATTTTGCCCCAAAATAAGTGAAATTTCTGCAATTTTGCCACAAAATAAGGAAAATTTCTGGAATTTTGCCCCAAAATAAGTGGAATTTTTGAGTTTTGCCCCAAAATAAGGAGAATTTTTGCCTTTTTGCCCCACAATTAGGGGAATTTCTGCAATTTTGCTCCAAAATACGGGGAATTTCTGCATTTTTGCCCCAAAATAAGAAAAATTTTTGCTTTTTTTCTCTGAAATAAGTGAAATTTCTGCAATTTTGCCCTAAAAAAAGGGAAAATTCTGCAATTTTTCCCTATAATAAGGGAAATTTCTGCAATTTTGCCCTAAAATAAGGGGAATTTCTGCTTTTTTGCCTATAAATAAGTAGAATTTCTGTCTTTTTCTCCAAAAAAAAGGGAATTTCTGTCATTATTGCCCCAAAATAAGGAAAATTTTTGACTTATTACCCTGAAATAAGTGAAATTTCTGCAATTTTTTCCCAATATAAGGGAAATTTCTGCGTATTTGCCACCAAATAAGGGGAATTTCAGCCTTTTTACCTCAAAATAAGAGGAATTTCCGAATTTTGGCACAAAATATTAGGAATTTCTGCCTTTTTGCCCCAAAATAAGAAAAATTTCTGCTTTTTTCCCTGAAACAAATGAAATTTCTGCAATTTTGCCCCAAAATAAGTAAAATTTCTGCAATTTTGTCCAAAATAAGGGAAATTTCTGGAATTTTGCCCCGAAATAAGTGGAATTTCTGAGTTTTGCCCCAAAATAAAGAGAATTTCTGCCTTTTTGCGCCACAATTAGTGAAATTTCTGCAATTTTGCCATAAAATAAGGGAAATTTCTGCAATTTTTCCTCATAATAAGGGAAATTTCAGCAATTTTGCCCCAAAATAAGGGGAATTTCTGTTTTTTGCCCCACAATTGGGGAAATTTCTGCAATTTTGCCCCAAAATAAGGGGAATTTCTGACTTTTGCCCCAAAATATGGGGAATTTCTGCCTTTTTGTCTGAAAATAAGAAAAATGCATACCTTTTTGCCATAAAAAGAGAAATTTCTTCATTTTTGCTCCAAAATAAGGGGAACTTTTGCCTTTTTGCCTCTAAATAAGTGGAATTTCTGTTTTTTTCTCCCAAAACAAAAAGAATTTTTGCCTTTTTGCCCCAAAATAAGGAAAATTTCTGACTTATTACCATGAAATAAGTGAAATTTCTGAAAATTTGCCCCAAAAATAAAAAAATTTCTTCCTTTTGCCCCAAAATAAGGGGAATTTCAGCATTTTACCTAAAAATAAGAGGAATTTCTGCATTTTTCCCACAAAATATTAGGAATTTCTGCCTTTTTGCCCCAAAATAAAAAAAATTTCTGCCTTTTTTCCATGAAATAAGTGAAATTTCTGCAATTTTGCCCCAAAATAAGTGAAATTTCTGCAATTTTGCCCCAAAATAAGGGAAATTTCTGCAATTTTGCCCCAAAATAAGTGAAATTTCTGAAATTTTGCCCCAAAATAATGAAAATTTATGGAATTTTGCCCCACAATTAGGGGAGTTTCTGCAATTTTGCTCCAAAATACGGGGAATTTCTGCCTTTTTGCCCGAAATAAGGGGAATGCATACATTTTTGCCATAAAAAAAAGAAATTTCTTTATTTTTTTCCCCAAATTAAGGGAAATTTCTGACTTTTTGCCCTGAAATATGTGAAATTTCTGCAATTTTGCCGTAAGATAAGGGAAATTTCTGCAATTTTTCCCCATAATAAGGGAAATTTCTGCAATTTTGCTTCAAAATAAGGGGAATTTCTGTTTTTTGCCCCACAATTAGGGAAATTTCTGCAATTTTGCCTCCAAATAAGGGGAATTTCTGCCTTTTGCCCCAAAATATGGGGAATTTCTGATTTTTTGTCCGAAAATAAGAAGAATGCCTACCTTTTTACCATAAAAAGGGGGAATTTTTTCATTTTTGCTCCAAAATTAGGGGAACTTTTGCCTTTTTGCCTCTAAATAAGTGGAATTTCTGTCTTTGTCCCCCAAAACAAAGGGAATTTCTGTCTTTTTTGCCCCAAAATAAGGAAAATTTCTGACTTATTACCCTGAAATAAGTGAAATTTCTGCAAATTTGCCCCAAAAATAGGGAAATTTCTGCTTTTGCCCCAAAATAAGGAGAATTTCAGCATTTTATCTCAAAATAAAGAAAAGTTCTGATTTTTGCACCAAAATATGGAAAAATTCTCCTTTTTGCCCCAAAATAAGGAAAATTTCTGCCTTTTTTCCCTGAAATAAGTATAATTTCTGCAATTTTGCCCGAAAATAAGTGAAATTTCTGGAATTTTGCCCCAAAATAAGAAAAATTTCTTTAATTTTGCCCCAAAATAAGTGGAATTTCTGAGTTTTGCCCCAAAATAAGGAGAATTTCTTCCTTTTTGCCCCACAATTAGGGGAATTTCTGCAAATTTGCTCCAAAATACAGGGAATTTCTGCCTTTTTGCCCGAAAATAAGGGAAATGCATACCTTTTTGCCATAAAAAAGGGAAATTTCCTCATTTTTGCCCCAAATTAAGGGAAAAGTTTTCCTTTTTGCCCTGAAATATATAAAATTTCTGCAATTTTAGCCCAAAATAAGGTGAATTTCTGCCTTTTTGCCCCAAAATAAGGGAAATTTCTGCCTTTTGCCCCAAATTATGGGGAATTTCTGCCTTTTTGTCCGAAAATAAGAAGAATGCATACCTTTTTGCCATAAAAAAGGGAAATTTCTTCATTTTTGCTCCAAAATAAGGGGACCTTTTGCCTTTTGCCTCTAAATAAGTGGAATTTCTCTCTTTTTCCCCCAAAACAAAGGGAATTTCTGTCTTTTTTGCCCCCAAATAAGGAAAATTTCTGACTTATTACCCTGAAATAAGTGAAATTTCTGCAATTTTGCCCCAAAATAAGGGAAATTTCTGCCTTTTTGCCCCCAAATAATGGGAATTTCAGCTTTTTACCTCAAAATAAGGGAAATTTCTGCATTTTTGCAACAAAATATTAAAAATTTCTGAATTTTTGCCAGAAAATATTACGAATTTCTGCCTTTTTGCCCCAAAATATGGAAAATTTATGCCTTTTTTTCCCTGAAATAAGTGAAATTTCTGCAATTTTGCCCCAAAATAAGTGAAATTTCTGCAATTTTGCCCCAAAATAAGTGGAATTTCTGAGTTTTGCCCTAAAATAAGGTGGATTTCTGCCTTTTTGTTCCAAAATAATGGGAATTTCTGCCTTTTTGCCCCAAAATAAGAAAAATTTTTGCTTTTTTTCCTCTGAAATAAGTGAAATTTCTGCAATTTTGCCCTAAAATAAAGGAAATTTCTGCAATTTTTTCCCATAATAAGGGAAATTTCTGTAATTTTGCCCCAAAATAAGGGGAATTTCTGCCTTTTTGCCCCCAAATAAGAGGAATTTCAGCTTTTTGACTTTAAAATAAGGGGAATTTCTGAATTTTGGCACAAAATATTAGGAATTTCTGCCTTTTTGCCCCAAAATAATGAAAATTTCTGCTTTTTTCCCTGAAATAAGTGAAATTTCTGCAATTTTTCCACAAAATAAAGAAAATTTCTGGAATTTTGCCTCAAATTAAGTGGAATTTCTGAGTTTTGCCCCAAAATAGGAGAATTTCTGCCTTTTTGCGCCACAATTAGTGAAATTTCTGCAATTTTGCCCCAAAATAAGTTAAATTTCTGCCTTTTGCCACAAAATAAGGGAAATTTCGGGTATTTTGCCCCAAAATAGGTGGAATTTCTGAGTTTTGCCTCAAAATAAGGAGAATTTCTGCCTTTTTGCCCAACAATTAGGGGAATTTCTGCAATTTTGCTCCAAAATACGAAGAATTTCTGCTTTTTTGCCCAAAAATAAGGGGAATGCATACCTTTTTGTCATAAAAAAGGGAAATTTCTTCATTTATGCCCCAAATTAAGAGAAATTTCTGCGTTTTTGCCCTGAAATATGTGAAATTTCTGCAATTTTGCACTAAAATAAGGGAAATTTCTGCAATTTTTCCCTATAATAAGGGAAATTTCGGAAGTTTTGCGCCAAAATAAGGGGAATTTCTGTTTTTTTGCCCCCAAATAAGGGAAATTTCTGCAATTTTGCCCTAAAATAAGGGGAATTTCGGCGTTTTTTCCTCTAAACTAGAGGAATTTCTGTCTTTTTCTCCCAAAACAAAGGGAATTTCTGTCATTTTTGCCCCAAAATAATGGGAATTTATGCCTTTTTGCCCCAAAATAAATAAAATTTTTGCCTTTTTTCTCTGAAATAAGTGAAATTTCTGCAATTTTGCCCTAAAATAAGGGAAATTTCTGCAATTTTTCCTCATAATAAGGGAAATTTCTGCAATTTTGCCCTAAAATAAGGGGAATTTCTGCTTTTTTGCCCCTAAATAAGTGGAATTTCTGTCTTTTTCCCCAAGACAAAGGGAATTTCTGTCATTTTTGCCCCAAAATAAGGAAAATTTCTTACTTATTACCCTGAAATAAGTGAAATTTCTGCAATTTTGCCCTAATATAAGGGAAATTTCTGCCTTTTTGCCCCCAAAAAGGGGAATTACAGCTTTTTTACCTCAAAATAAGGGGAATTTCTGAATTTTGGCACAAAATATTAGGAATTTTTGCCTTTTTGCCCCAAAATAAGGAAAATTTCTGGAATTTTGCCCCAAAATTAGTGGAATTTCTGAGTTTTGCCCCAAAATAAGGAGAATTTCTGCCTTTTTGCCCCACAATTAGTGAAATTTCTGCAATTTTGCCCTAAAATATGGGAAATTTCTGCAATTTTTCCCCATAGTATGGGAAATTTCTGCAATTTTGCCTCAAAATAAGGGGAATTTTTCCCTTTTGCCCCAAAATATGGGGAATTTCTGATTTTTTGTCCGAAAATAAGAAGAATGCATACCTTTTTACCATAAAAAGGGGGAATTTCTTAATTTTTGCTCCAAAATTAGGGGAACTTTTGCCTTTTTGCCTCTAAATAAGTGGAATTTCTGTCTTTGTCCCCCAAAACAAAGGGAATTTCTGTCTTTTTTGCCCCAAAATAAGGAAAATTTCTGACTTATTAATTTGAAATAAGTGAAATTTCTGCAAATTTGCCCCAAAAATAGGGAAATTTCTGCCTTTTGCCCCAAAATAAGGGGAATTTCAGCATTTTATCTCAAAATAAAGAAAAGTTCTGATTTTTGCACCAAAATATGGAGAATTTCTGCCTTTTTGCCCCAAAATAAGGAAAATTTCTGCCTTTTTTCCCTGAAATAAGTATAATTTCTGCAATTTTGCCCGAAAATAAGTGAAATTTCTATAATTTTGCCCCAAAATAAGAGAAATTTCTTTAATTTTGCCCCAAAATAAGTGGAATTTCTGAGTTTTGCCCCAAAATAAGGAGAATTTCTGAGTTTTTGCCCCACAATTAGGGGAATTTCTGCAAATTTGCTCCAAAATAAGGGAAATTTCTGCCTTTTGCCCCAAATTATAGGGAATTTCTGCCTTTTGGTCCAAAAATAAGAAGAATGCATACCTTTTTGCCATAAAAAAGGGAAATTTCCTCATTTTTGCCCCAAATTAAGGGAAAAGTTTTCCTTTTTGCCCTGAAATATATAAAATTTCTGCAATTTTAGCCCAAAATAAGGTGAATTTCTGCCTTTTTGCCCCAAAATAAGGGAAATTTCTGCCTTTTGCCCCAAATTATGGGGAATTTCTGCCTTTTTGTCCGAAAATAAGAAGAATGCATACCTTTTTGCCATAAAAAAGGGAAATTTCTTCATTTTTGCTCCAAAATAAGGGGACCTTTTGACTTTTGCCTCTAAATAAGTGGAATTTCTCTATTTTTCCCCCAAAACAAAGGGAATTTCTGTTTTTTTGCCCCAAAATAAGGAAAATTTCTGACTTATTACCCTGAAATAAGTGAAATTTCTGCAAATTTGCCCCAAAATAAGGGAAATTTCTGCCTTTTTGCCCCCAAATAATGGGAATTTCAGCCTTTTACCTCAAAATAAGGGAAATTTCTGCATTTTTGCAACAAAATATTAAAAATTTCTGCATTTGTGCCACAAAATATTAGGAATTTCTGCCTTTTTGCCCCTATATATGGAAAATTTATGCCTTTTTTTCCCTGAAATAAGTTAAATTTCTGCAATTTTGCCCCAAAATAAGTGAAATTTCTGCAATTTTGCCCCAAAATAAGTGGTATTTCTGAGTTTTGCTCTAAAATAAGGTGAATTTCTGCCTTTTTGCTCCAAAATAATGGGAATTTCTGCCTTTTTGCCCCAAAATAAGAAAAATTTTTGCTTTTTTTCTCTGAAATAAGTGAAATTTCTGCAATTTTGCCCTAAAATAAAGGAAATTTCTGCAATTTTTTCCCATAATAAGGGAAATTTCTGGAATTTTGCCCCAAAATAAGGGGAATTTCTGTTTTTTGCCCCCAAATAAGGGAAATATCTGCAATTTTGCCCTAAAATAAGGGGAATTTCTGCTTTTTTGCCTCTAAATAAGTGGAATTTCTGTTTTTTTCCCCAATACAAAGTGAATTTCTGTCATTTTTGCCCCAAAATAAAAAAAATTTCTGATTTATTACCCTGAAATAAGTGAAATTTCTGCAATTTTGCCCCAATATAAGAGAAATTTCTGCCTTTTTGCTTCCAAATAAGGGGAATTTCAGCCTTTTTACCTCAAAATAAGGGGAATTTCTGAATTTTGGCACAAAATATTAGGAATTTCTGCCTTTTTGCCCCAAAATAAGGAAAATTTCTGTTTTTTCCTTGAAATAAGTGAAATTTCTGAAAATTTGCCCCAAAAAAGGGAAATTTCTACATTTTGCCCCAAAATAAGGGGAATTTCAGCTTTTTACTTCAAAATAAGGGAAAGTTCTGGTTTTTGCACCAAAATATGGAGTATTTCTGCCTTTTTGCCACAAATAAGGATAATTTCTGCCTTTTTTCCCTGAAATAAGTGAAATTTCTGAAATTTTGCCTCAAAATAAGTGAAATTTCTGCAATTTTGCCACAAAATAAGGAAAATTTCTGGAATTTTGCCCCAAAATAAGTGGAATTTTTTAGTTTTGCCCCAAAATAAGGAGAATTTTTGCCTTTTTGCCCCACAATTAGGGGAATTTCTGCAATTTTGCTCCAAAATACGGGGAATTTCTGCCTTTTTGCCACAAAATAAGAAAAATTTTTGCTTTTTTTCTCTGAAATAAGTGAAATTTCTTCAATTATGCCCTAAAAAAGAAAAATTTCTACAATTTTTCCCTATAATAAGGGAAATTTCTGCAATTTTGCCCTAAAATAAGGGGAATTTCTGCTTTTTTGCCTCTAAATAAGTAGAATTTCTGTCTTTTTCCCTAAAAAAAAAAGGGAATTTCTTTCATTACTGCCCCAAAATAAGGAAAATTTTTGACTTATTACCCTGAAATAAGTGAAATTTCTGCAATTTTTTGCCAATATAAGGAAAATTTCTGCGTATTTGCCCCCAAATAAGGGGAATTTCAGCCTTTTTACCTCAAAATAAGAGGAATTTCCGAATTTTGGCACAAAATATTAGGAATTTCTGCCTTTTTGCCCCAAAATAAGGAAAATTTCTGCTTTTTTCCCTGAAACAAATGAAATTTCTGCAATTTTGCCCCAAAATAAGTAAAATTTCTGCAATTTTGTCCAAAATAAGGGAAATTTCTGGAATTTTGCCCCAAAATAAGTGGAATTTCTGAGTTTTGCCCCAAAATAAGGAGAATTTCTGCCTTTTTGCGCCACAATTAGTGAAATTTCTGCAATTATGCCGTAAAACAAGGGAAATTTCTGCAATTTTTCCTCATAATAAGGGAAATTTCTGCAATTTTGCCCCAAAATAAGGAGAATTTCTGTTTTTTGCCCCACAATTAGGGAAATTTCTGCAATTTTGCCCCAAAATAAGGGGAATTTCTGACTTTTGCCCCAAAATATGGGGAATTTCTGCCTTTTTGTCCGAAAATAAGAAAAATGCATACCTTTTTGCCATAAAAAGGGAAATTTCTTCAATTTTGCTCCAAAATAAAGGGAACTTTTGCCTTTTTGCCTCTAAATAAGTGGAATTTCTGTACTTTTCCCCCAAAACAAAAAGAATTTCTGTCTTTTTTGCCCCAAAATAAGGAAAATTTCTGACTTATTACCATGAAATAAGTGAAATTTCTGAAAATTTGCCCCAAAAATAAGGAAATTTCTTCCTTTGCCCCAAAATAAGGGGAATTTCAGCATTTTACCTAAAAATGAAAGGAATTTCTGCATTTTTCCCACAAAATATTAGGAATTTCTGCCTTTTTGCCCCAAAATAAAAAAAATTTCTGCCTTTTTTCCCTGAAATAAGTGAAATTTCTGCAATTTTGCCCCAAAATAAGGAAATTTCTGCAATTTTGCCCCATAATAAGGGAAATTTCTGCAATTTTGCCCCAAAATAAGTGAAATTTCTGCAATTTTGCCCCAAAATAAGAGAAATTTCTGCAATGTTGCCCCAAAATAAGTGAAATTTCTGCAATTTTGCCCCAAAATAACGAAAATTTCTGGAATTTTGCCCCACAATTAGGGGAATTTCTGCAATTTTGCTCTAAAATACGGGGAATTTCTGCCTTTTTGCCCGAAATAAGGGGAATGCATACCTTTTTGCCATAAAAAAGGGAAATTTCTTCATTTTTTCCCCAAATTAAGGTAAATTTCTGACTTTTTGCCCTGAAATATGTGAAATTTCTGCAATTTTGCCTTAAATAAGGGAAATTTCTGCAATTTTTCTCCATAAATAGGGAAATATCTGCAATTTTGCTTCAAAATAAGGGGAATTTCTGTTTTTTGCCCCACAATTAGGGAAATTTCTGCAATTTTGCCTCAAAATAAGGGGAATTTCTTCCTTTTGCCCCAAAATATGGGTAATTTCTGACTTTTTGTCCGAAAATAAGAAGAATGCATACCTTTTTACCATAAAAAGGGGGAATTTCTTCATTTTTGCTCCAAAATTAGGGGAACTTTTGCCTTTTTGCCTCTAAATAAGTGGAATTTTTGTCTTTGTCCCCCAAAACAAAGGGAATTTCTGTCTTTTTTGCCCCAAAATAAGGAAAATTTCTGACTTATTACCCTGAAATAAGTGAAATTTCTGCAAATTTGCCCCAAAAATAAGGAAATTTCTGCCTTCTGCCCCAAAATAAGGGGAATTTGAGCATTTTATCTCAAAATAAAGAAAAGTTCTGATTTTTGCACCAAAATATGGAGAATTTCTGCCTTTTTGCCCCAAAATAAGGAAAATTTCTGCCTTTTTTCCCTGAAATAAGTATAATTTCTGCAATTTTGCCCGAAAATAAGTGAAATTTCTGGAATTTTGCCCCAAAATAAGAGAAATTTCTTTAATTTTGCCCCAAAATAAGTGGAATTTCTGAGTTTTGCCCCAAAATAAGGAGAATTTCTTCCTTTTTGCCCCACAATTAGGGGAATTTCTGCAAATTTGCTCCAAAATACAGGGAATTTCTGCCTTTTTGTCCGAAAATAAGGGAAATGCATACCTTTTTGCCATAAAAAAGGGAAATTTCCTCATATGTGCCCCAAATTAAGGGAAAAGTTTTCCTTTTTGCCCTGAAATATATAAAATTTCTGCAATTTTAGCCCAAAATAAGGTGAATTTCTGCCTTTTTGCCCCAAAATAAGGGAAATTTCTGCCTTTTGCCCCAAATTATGGGGAATTTCTGCCTTTTTGTCCGAAAATAAGAAGAATGCATACCTTTTTGCCATAAAAAAGGGAAATTTCTTCATTTTTGCTCCAAAATAAGGGGACCTTTTGCCTTTTGCCTCTAAATAAGTGGAATTTCTCTCTTTTACCCCCAAAACAAAGGGAATTTCTGTCTTTTTTGCCCCAAAATAAGGAAAATTTCTGACTTATTACCCAGAAAGAAGTGAAATTTCTGCAAATTTGCCCCAAAATAAGGGAAATTTCTGCCTTTTGGCCCCCAAATAATGGGAATGTCAGCTTTTTACCTCAAAATAAGGGAAATTTCTGAATTTTTGCAACAAAATATTAAAAATTTCTGCATTTTTGCCACAAAATATTAGAAATTTCTGCCTTTTTGCCCCAAAATATGGAAAATTTATGCCTTTTTTTCCCTGAAATAAGTGAAATTTCTGCAATTTTGCCCCAAAATAAGTAAAATTTCTGCAATTTTGCCACAAAATAAGTGGAATTTCTGTGTTTTGCCCTAAAATAAGGTGAATTTCTGCCTTTTTGCTCCAAAATAATGGGAATTTCTGCATTTTTGCCCCAAAATAAGAAAAAATTTTTGCTTTTTTTCTCTGAAATAAGTGAAATTTCTGCAATTTTGCCCTAAAATATAGGAAATTTCTGCAATTTTTTCCCATAATAAGAGAAATTTCTGGAATTTTGCCCCAAAATAAGGGGAATTTCTGTCATTTTTGCCCCAAAATAAAAAAAATTTCTGACTTATTACCCTGAAATAAGTGAAATTTCTGCAATTTTGCCCCAATATAAGGGAAATTTCTGCCTTTTTGCTCCAAATAAGGGGAATTTCAGCCTTTTTACCTCAAAATAAGGGGAATTTCTGAATTTTGGCACAAAATATGAGGAATTTCTGCCTTTTTGCCCCAAAATAAGGAAAATTTCTGCAATTTTGCCCAAAATAAGGGAAATTTCTGGAATTTTGCCCCAAAATAAGTGGAATTTCTGAGTTTTGCCCCAAAATAAGGACAATTTCTGCCTTTTTGCGCAACAATTAGTGAAATTTCTGCAATTTTGCCGTAAAATAAGGGAAATTTCTGCAATTTTTCCTCATAATAAGGGAAATTTCTGCAATTTTGCCCCAAAATAAGGGGAATTTCTGTTTTTTGCCACACTCTTAGGGAAATTTCTGCAATTTTGCCCCAAAATAAGGGGAATTTCTGACTTTTGCCCCAAAATATGAGGAATTTCTGCCTTTTTGTCCGAAAATAAGAAAAATGCATATCTTTTTGCCATAAAAAGGGAAATTTCTTCATTTTTGCTCCAAAATAAGGGGCACTTTTGCCTTTTTGCCTCTAAATAAGTGGAATTTCTGTTTTTTTCTCCCAAAACAAAAAGAATTTCTGTCTTTTTTGCCCCAAAATAAGGAAAATTTCTGACTTATTACCATGAAATAAGTGAAATTTCTGAAAATTTGCCCCAAAAATAAGGAAATTTCTGCCTTTTGCCCCAAAATAAGGGGAATTTCAGCATTTTACCTAAAAATAAGGGGAATTTCTGCATTTTTGCCACAAAATATTAGGAATTTCTGCCTTTTTGCCCCAAAATAAAAAAAATTTCTGCCTTTTTTCCCTGAAATAAGTGAAATTTCTGCAATTTTTGCCCCAAAATAAGTGAAATTTCTGCAATTTTGCCCCAAAATAAGGGAAATTTCTGCAATTTGCCCCAAAATAAGTGAAATTTCTGCAATTTTGCCTTAAAATAACGAAAATTTCTGGAATTTTGCCCCACAATTAGGGGAATTTCTGCAATTTTGCTCCAAAATACGGGGAATTTCTGCCTTTTTGCCCGAAATAAGGGGAATGCATACCTTTTTGCCATAAAAAAGGGAAATTTCTTCATTTTTTCCCCAAATTAAGGGAAATTTCTGACTTTTTGCCCTGAAATATGGGAAATTTCTGCAATTTTAGCCCAAAATAAGGTGAATTTCTGCCTTTTTGCCCCAAAATAATGGGAATTTCTGCCTTTTTGCCCCAAAATAAGAAAAATTTTTGCCTTTTTACTCTGAAATAAGATAAATTTCTGCAATTTTGCCCTAAAATAAGAGAAATTTCTGCAATTTTTCCCCATAATAAGGGAAATTTCTGGAATTTTGACACAAAATAAGGGGAATTTCTGTTATTTTGCCCCCAAATAAGGGAAATTTCTGCAATTTTGCCCTAAAATAAGGGGAATTACTGCTTTTTTGCCTTTAAATAAGTGGAATTTCTATCTTTTTCCCCCAAAACAAAAAGAATTTCTGTCATTTTTGCCCCAAAATAAGGAAAATTTCTGACTTATTACCCTGAAATAGGTGAAATTTCTGCAATTTTGCCCCAATATAAGGGAAATTTCTGCCTTTTTGCTTCCAAATAAGGGGAATTTCAGCCTTTTTACCTCAAAATAAGGGGAATTTCTGAATTTTGGCAGAAAATATTAGGAATTTCTGCCTTTTTGCCCCAAAATAAGGAAAATTTCTGTTTTTTCCTTGAAATAAGTGAAATTTCTGAAAATTTGCCCCAAAAAAGGGAAATTTCTGCATTTTACCCCAAAATAAGGGGAATTTCAGCTTTTTACCTCAAAATAAGGGAAATTTCTGGTTTTTGCACCAAAATATGGAGTATTTCTGCCTTTTTGCCACAAAATAAGGAAAATTTCTGCCTTTTTTCCCTGAAATAAGTGAAATTTCTGCAATTTTGCTCCAAAATAAGTGAAATTTCTGCAATTTTGCCACAAAATAAGGAAAATTTCTGGAATTTTGCCCCAAAATAAGTGGAATTTTTGAGTTTTGCCCCAAAATAAAGAGAATTTCTGCCTTTTTGCCCCACAATTAGGGGAATTTCTGCAATTTTGCTCCAAAATATGCGGAATTTCTGCCTTTTTGCCCCAAAATAAAAAAATTTTTGCATTTTTTCTCTGAAATAAGTGAAATTTCTGCAATTTTGCCCTAAAAAAAGGGAAATTTCTGCAATTTTTCCCTATAATAAGGGAAATTTCTGCAATTTTGCCCTAAAATAAAACGAATTTCTGCTTTTTTGCCTCTAAATAAGTAGAATTTCTGTCTTTTTCCCCAAAAAAGGGAAATTCTGTCAGTTTTGCCCCAAAATAAGGAAAATTTCTGACTTATTACCCTGAAATAAGTGAAATTTCTGCAATTTTTTCCCACTATAAGGGAAATTTCTGTGTATTTGCCCCCAAATAAAAGGAATTTCAGCCTTTTTACCTCAAAATAAGAGCAATTTCCGAATTTTGGCACAAAATATTAGGAATTTCAGCCTTTTTGCCCCAAAATAAGGAAAATTTCTGCTTTTTTCCCTGAAACAAATGAAATTTCCTCAATTTTGCCCCAAAATAAGTAAAATTTCTGAAATTTGCCCAAAATAATGGAAATTTCTGGAATTTTGCCCCAAAATAAGTGGAATTTCTGAGTTTTGCCCCAAAATAAGGAGAATTTCTGCCTTTTTTGCGCCATAATTAGTAAAATTTCTGCAATTTTGCCGTAAAATAAGGGAAATTTCTGCAATTTTTCCTCATAATAAGGGAAATTTCAGCAATTTTGCCCCAAAATAACGGGAATTTCTGTTTTTTGCCCCACAATTAGGGAAATTTCTGCAATTTTGCCCCAAAATAAGGGGAATTTCTGCCTTTTGCCACATAATATGGGGAATTTCTGCCTTTTTGCCCGAAAATAAGAAAAATGCATACCTTTTTGCCATAAAAAGGGAAATTTCTTCATTTTTGCTCCAAAATAAGGGGAACTTTTGCCTTTTTGCCTCTAAATAAGTGGAATTTCTGTTTTTTTCGCCCAAAACAAAAAGAATTTCTGTCTTTTTTGCCCCAAAATAAGGAAAATTTCTGACTTATTACCATGAAATAAGTGAAATTTCTGAAAATTTGCCCCAAAAAAAAGAAAATTTCTGCCTTTTGCCCCAAAATAAGGGGAATTTCAGCATTTTACCTAAAAATAAGAGGAATTTCTGCATTTTTGCCACAAAATATTAGAAATTTCTGCCTTTTTGCCCCAAAATAAAAAAATTTCTGCCTTTTTTTCCTTGAAATAAGTGAAATTTCTGCAATTTTGCCCCAAAATAAGTGAAATTTCTGCAATTTTGCCCCAAAATAAGGGAAATTTCTGCAATTTTGCCCCAAAATAAGTGAAATTTCTGCAATTTTGCCCCAAAATAAGAGAAATTTCTATAATGTTACCCCAAAATAAGTGAAATTTCTGCACTTTTGCTCAAAATAACGAAAATTTCTGGAATTTTGCCCCACAATTAGGGGAATTTCTGCAATTTTGCTCTAAAATACGGGGAATTTCTGACTTTTGCCCCAAAATATGGGGAATTTCTGCCTTTTTGTCCGAAAATAAGAAAAATGCATACCTTTTTGCCATAAAAAGGGAAATTTCTTCAATTTTGCTCCAAAATAAAGGGAACTTTTGCCTTTTTGCCTCTAAATAAGTGGAATTTCTGTACTTTTCCCCCAAAACAAAAAGAATTTCTGTCTTTTTTGCCCCAAAATAAGGAAAATTTCTGACTTATTACCATGAAATAAGTGAAATTTCTGAAAATTTGCCCCAAAAATAAGGAAATTTCTTCCTTTGCCCCAAAATAAGGGGAATTTCAGCATTTTACCTAAAAATGAAAGGAATTTCTGCATTTTTCCCACAAAATATTAGGAATTTCTGCCTTTTTGCCCCAAAATAAAAAAAATTTCTGCCTTTTTTCCCTGAAATAAGTGAAATTTCTGCAATTTTGCCCCAAAATAAGTGAAATTTCTGCAATTTTGCCCCAAAATAAGGGAAATTTCTACAATTTTGCCCCAAAATAAGTGAAATTTCTGCAATTTTGCCCCAAAATAAAAGAAATTTCTGCAATGTTGCCCCAAAATAAGTGAAATTTCTGAAATTTTGCCCCAAAATAACGAAAATTTCTGGAATTTTGCCCCACAGTTAGGGGAATTTCTGCAATTTTGCTCCAAAATACAGGGAATTTTTGCCTTTTTGCCCGAAATGAGGAGAATACATACCTTTTTGCCATAAAAAAGGGAAATTTCTTTATTTTTTCCCCAAATTAAGGGAAATTTCTGACTTTTTGCACTGAAATATGTGAAATTTCTGCAATTTTGCCGTAAGATAAGGGAAATTTCTGCAATTTTTCCCCATAATAAGGGAAATTTCTGCAATTTTGCTTCAAAATAAGGGGAATTTCTGTTTTTTGCCCCACAATTAGGGAAATTTCTGCAATTATGCCTCAAAATAAGGGGAATTTCTGCCTTTTGCCCCAAAATATGGGGAATTTCTGATTTTTTGTCCGAAAATAAGAAGAATGCATACCTTTTTACCATAAAAAGGGGGAATTTCTTAATTTTTGCTCCAAAATTAGGGGAACTTTTGCCTTTTTGCCTCTAAATAAGTGGAATTTCTATCTTTGTCCCCCAAAACAAAGGGAATTTCTGTCTTTTTTGCCCCAAAATAAGGAAAATTTCTGACTTATTACCCTGAAATAAGTGAAATTTCTGCAAATTTGCCCCAAAAATAGGGAAATTTCTGCCTTTTGCCCCAAAATAAGGGGAATTTCAGCATTTTATCTCAAAATAAAGAAAAGTTCTGATTTTTGCACCAAAATATGGAGAATTTCTGCCTTTTTGCCCCAAAATAAGGTAAATTTCTGCCTTTTTTCCCTGAAATAAGTATAATTTCTGCAATTTTGCCCGAAAATTAGTGAAATTTCTGGAATTTTGCCCCAAAATAAGAGAAATTTCTTTAATTTTGCCCCAAAATAAGTGGAATTTCTGAGTTTTGCCCCAAAATAAGGAGAATTTCTTCCTTTTTGCCCCACAATTAGGGGAATTTCTGCAAATTTGCTCCAAAATACAGGGAATTTCTGCCTTTTTGTCCGAAAATAAGGGAAATGCATACCTTTTTGCCATAAAAAAGGGAAATTTCCTCATTGTGCCCCAAATTAAGGGAAAAGTTTTCCTTTTTGCCCTGAAATATATAAAATTTCTGCAATTTTAGCCGAAAATAAGGTGAATTTCTGCCTTTTTGCCCCAAAATAAGGGAAATTTCTGCCTTTTGCCCCAAATTATGGGGAATTTCTGCCTTTTTGTCCGAAAATATGAAGAATGCATACCTTTTTGCCATAAAAAAGGGAAATTTCTTCATTTTTGCTCCAAAATAAGGGGACCTTTCGCCTTTTGCCTCTAAATAAGTGGAATTTCTCTCTTTTTCCCTTAAAACAAAGGGAATTTCTGTCTTTTTTGCCCCAAAATAAAGAAAATTTCTGACTTATTACCCTGAAATAAGTGAAATTTCTGCAATTTTGCCCCAAAATAAGGGAAATTTCTGCCTTTTTGACCCCAAATCAGGGGAATTTCAGCCTTTTTACCTCAAAATAAGGGGAATTTCTGCATTTTTGCCCCAAAATATGGGAAATTTCTGCCTTTTTGCCCCCAAATAATGGGAATTTCAGCCTTTTACCTCAAAATAAGGGAAATTTCTGCATTTTTGCCAGAAAATATTACGAATTTCTGCCTTTTTGCCCCAAAATATGGAAAATTTATGCCTTTTTTTCCCTGAAATAAGTGAAATTTCTGCAATTTTACCCCAAAATAAGTGAAATTTCTGCAATTTTGCCCCAAAATAAGTGGAATTTCTGAGTTTTGCCCTAAAATAAGGTGAATTTCTGCCTTTTTGCTCCAAAATAATGGGAATTTCTGCCTTTTTGCCCCAAAATAAGAAAAATTTTTGCTTTTTTTCTCTGAAATAAGTGAAATTTCTGCAATTTTGCCCTAAATTAAAGGAAATTTCTGCAATTTTTTCCCATAATAAGGGAAATTTCTGGAATTTTGCCCCAAAATAAGGGGAATTTCTGTTTTTTGCCCCCAAATAAGGGAAATATCTGCAATTTTGCCCTAAAATAAGGGGAATTTCTGCTTTTTTGCCTCTAAATAAGTGGAATATCTGTTTTTTCCCCAAAACAAAGGGAATTTCTGTCATTTTTGCCCCAAAATAAAAAAAAATTCTGACTTATTACCCTGAAATAAGTGAAATTTCTGCAATTTTGCCCCAATATAAGGGAAATTTCTGCCTTTTTGCTTCCAAATAAGGGGAATTTCAGCCTTTTTACCTCAAAATAAGGGGAATTTCTGAATTTTGGCACAAAATATTAGGAATTTCTGCCTTTTTGCCCCAAAATAAGGAAAATTTCTGTTTTTTCCTTGAAATAAGTGAAATTTCTGAAAATTTGCCGCAAAAAAAAAGAAATTTCTGCATTTTGCCCCAAAATAAGGGGAATTTCAGCTTTTTACCTCAAAATAAGGGAAATTTCCGGTTTTTGCACCAAAATATGGAGTATTTCTGCCTTTTTGCCACAAAATAAGGAAAATTTCTGCCTTTTTCCTGAAATAAGTGAAATTTCTGCAATTTTGCCTCAAAATAAGTGAAATTTATGCAATTTTGCCACAAAATAAGGAAAATTTCTGGAATTTTGCCCCAAAATAAGTGGAATTTTTGAGTTTTGCCCAAAAATAAGGAGAATTTCTGCCTTTTTGCCCCACAATTAGGGGAATTTCTGCAATTTTGCTCCAAAATATAAGGAATTTCTGCCTTTTTGCCCCAAAATAAAAAAATTTTTTGCTTTTTTTCTGTGAAATAAGTGAAATTTCTGTAATTTTGCCCTAAAAAAGGGAAATTTCTGCAATTTTTCCCTATAATAAGGGAAATTTCTGCAATTTTGCCCTAAAATAAAGGGAATTTCTGCTTTTTTGCATCTAAATAAGTAGAATTTCTGTCTTTTTCCCCCAAAAAAGGGAAATTCTGTCAGTTTTGCCCCAAAATAAGGAAAATTTTTGACTTATTATCCTGAAATAAGTGAAATTTCTGCAATTTTTTCCCAAAATAAGGGAAATTTCTGTGTATTTGCCCCCAAATAAAAGGAATTTCAGCCTTTTTACCTCAAAATAAGAGGAATTTCCGAATTTTGGCACAAAATATTAGGAATTTCTGCCTTTTTGCCCCAAAATAAGAAAAATTTCTGCTTTTTTCCCTGAAACAAATGAAACTTCCTCAATTTTGCCCCAAAATAAGTAAAATTTCTGCAATTTTGCCCAAAATAAGGGAAATTTCTGGAATTTTGCCCCAAAATAAGTGGAATTTCTGAGTTTTGCCCCAAAATAAGGAGAATTTCTGCCTTTTTGCGCCACAATTAGTGAAATTTCTGCAATTATGCCGTAAAACAAGGGAAATTTCTGCAATTTTTCCTCATAATAAGGGAAATTTCTGCAATTTTGCCCCAAAATAAGGAGAATTTCTGTTTTTTGCCCCACAATTAGGGAAATTTCTGCAATTTTGCCCCAAAATAAGGGGAATTTCTGACTTTTGCCCCAAAATATGGGGAATTTCTGCCTTTTTGTCCGAAAATAAGAAAAATGCATACCTTTTTGCCATAAAAAGGGAAATTTCTTCAATTTTGCTCCAAAATAAAGGGAACTTTTGCCTTTTTGCCTCTAAATAAGTGGAATTTCTGTACTTTTCCCCCAAAACAAAAAGAATTTCTGTCTTTTTTGCCCCAAAATAAGGAAAATTTCTGACTTATTACCATGAAATAAGTGAAATTTCTGAAAATTTGCCCCAAAAATAAGGAAATTTCTTCCTTTGCCCCAAAATAAGGGGAATTTCAGCATTTTACCTAAAAATGAAAGGAATTTCTGCATTTTTCCCACAAAATATTAGGAATTTCTGCCTTTTTGCCCCAAAATAAAAAAAATTTCTGCCTTTTTTCCCTGAAATAAGTGAAATTTCTGCAATTTTGCCCCAAAATAAGTGAAATTTCTGCAATTTTGCCCCAAAATAGGGGAAATTTCTACAATTTTGCCCCAAAATAAGTGAAATTTCTGCAATTTTGCCCCAAAATAAGAGAAATTTCTGCAATGTTGCCCCAAAATAAGTGAAATTTCTGAAATTTTGCCCCAAAATAACGAAAATTTCTAGAATTTTGCCCCACAGTTAGGGGAATTTCTGCAATTTTGCTCCAAAATACAGGGAATTTTTGCCTTTTTGCCCGAAATGAGGAGAATGCATACCTTTTTGCCATAAAAAAGGGAAATTTCTTTATTTTTTCCCCAAATTAAGGGAAATTTCTGACTTTTTGCACTGAAATATGTGAAATTTCTGCAATTTTGCCGTAAGATAAGGGAAATTTCTGCAATTTTTCCCCATAATAAGGGAAATTTCTGCAATTTTGCTTCAAAATAAGGGGAATTTCTGTTTTTTGCCCCACAATTAGGGAAATTTCTGCAATTATGCCTCAAAATAAGGGGAATTTCTGCCTTTTGCCCCAAAATATGGGGAATTTCTGATTTTTTGTCCGAAAATAAGAAGAATGCATACCTTTTTACCATAAAAAGGGGGAATTTCTTAATTTTTGCTCCAAAATTAGGGGAACTTTTGCCTTTTTGCCTCTAAATAAGTGGAATTTCTATCTTTGTCCCCCAAAACAAAGGGAATTTCTGTCTTTTTTGCCCCAAAATAAGGAAAATTTCTGACTTATTACCCTGAAATAAGTGAAATTTCTGCAAATTTGCCCCAAAAATAGGGAAATTTCTGCCTTTTGCCCCAAAATAAGGGGAATTTCAGCATTTTATCTCAAAATAAAGAAAAGTTCTGATTTTTGCACCAAAATATGGAGAATTTCTGCCTTTTTGCCCCAAAATAAGGTAAATTTCTGCCTTTTTTCCCTGAAATAAGTATAATTTCTGCAATTTTGCCCGAAAATTAGTGAAATTTCTGGAATTTTGCCCCAAAATAAGAGAAATTTCTTTAATTTTGCCCCAAAATAAGTGGAATTTCTGAGTTTTGCCCCAAAATAAGGAGAATTTCTTCCTTTTTGCCCCACAATTAGGGGAATTTCTGCAAATTTGCTCCAAAATACAGGGAATTTCTGCCTTTTTGTCCGAAAATAAGGGAAATGCATACCTTTTTGCCATAAAAAAGGGAAATTTCCTCATTGTGCCCCAAATTAAGGGAAAAGTTTTCCTTTTTGCCCTGAAATATATAAAATTTCTGCAATTTTAGCCGAAAATAAGGTGAATTTCTGCCTTTTTGCCCCAAAATAAGGGAAATTTCTGCCTTTTGCCCCAAATTATGGGGAATTTCTGCCTTTTTGTCCGAAAATATGAAGAATGCATACCTTTTTGCCATGAAAAAGGGAAATTTCTTCATTTTTGCTCCAAAATAAGGGGACCTTTCGCCTTTTGCCTCTAAATAAGTGGAATTTCTCTCTTTTTCCCTTAAAACAAAGGGAATTTCTGTCTTTTTTGCCCCAAAATAAAGAAAATTTCTGACTTATTACCCTGAAATAAGTGAAATTTCTGCAATTTTGCCCCAAAATAAGGGAAATTTCTGCCTTTTTGACCCCAAATCAGGGGAATTTCAGCCTTTTTACCTCAAAATAAGGGGAATTTCTGCATTTTTGCCCCAAAATATGGGAAATTTCTGCCTTTTTGCCCCCAAATAATGGGAATTTCAGCCTTTTACCTCAAAATAAGGGAAATTTCTGCATTTTTGCCAGAAAGTATTACGAATTTCTGCCTTTTTGCCCCAAAATATGGAAAATTTATGCCTTTTTTTCCCTGAAATAAGTGAAATTTCTGCAATTTTACCCCAAAATAAGTGAAATTTCTGCAATTTTGCCCCAAAATAAGTGGAATTTCTGAGTTTTGCCCTAAAATAAGGTGAATTTCTGCCTTTTTGCTCCAAAATAATGGGAATTTCTGCCTTTTTGCCCCAAAATAAGAAAAATTTTTGCTTTTTTTCTCTGAAATAAGTGAAATTTCTGCAATTTTGCCCTAAATTAAAGGAAATTTCTGCAATTTTTTCCCATAATAAGGGAAATTTCTGGAATTTTGCCCCAAAATAAGGGGAATTTCTGTTTTTTGCCCCCAAATAAGGGAAATATCTGCAATTTTGCCCTAAAATAAGGGGAATTTCTGCTTTTTTGCCTCTAAATAAGTGGAATTTCTGTTTTTTCCCCAAAACAAAGGGAATTTCTGTCATTTTTGCCCCAAAATAAAAAAAAATTCTGACTTATTACCCTGAAATAAGTGAAATTTCTGCAATTTTGCCCCAATATAAGGGAAATTTCTGCCTTTTTGCTTCCAAATAAGGGGAATTTCAGCCTTTTTACCTCAAAATAAGGGGAATTTCTGAATTTTGGCACAAAATATTAGGAATTTCTGCTTTTTTGCCCCAAAATAAGGAAAATTTCTGTTTTTTCCTTGAAATAAGTGAAATTTCTGAAAATTTGCCGCAAAAAAAAAGAAATTTCTGCATTTTGCCCCAAAATAAGGGGAATTTCAGCTTTTTACCTCAAAATAAGGGAAATTTCCGGTTTTTGCACCAAAATATGGAGTATTTCTTCCTTTTTGCCACAAAATAAGGAAAATTTCTGCCTTTTTCCTGAAATAAGTGAAATTTCTGCAATTTTGCCTCAAAATAAGTGAAATTTATGCAATTTTGCCACAAAATAAGGAAAATTTCTGGAATTTTGCCCCAAAATAAGTGGAATTTTTGAGTTTTGCCCAAAAATAAGGAGAATTTCTGCCTTTTTGCCCCACAATTAGGGGAATTTCTGCAATTTTGCTCCAAAATATAAGGAATTTCTGCCTTTTTGCCCCAAAATAAAAAAATTTTTTGCTTTTTTTCTGTGAAATAAGTGAAATTTCTGTAATTTTGCCCTAAAAAAGGGAAATTTCTGCAATTTTTCCCTATAATAAGGGAAATTTCTGCAATTTTGCCCTAAAATAAAGGGAATTTCTGCTTTTTTGCATCTAAATAAGTAGAATTTCTGTCTTTTTCCCCCAAAAAAGGGAAATTCTGTCAGTTTTGCCCCAAAATAAGGAAAATTTTTGACTTATTATCCTGAAATAAGTGAAATTTCTGCAATTTTTTCCCAAAATAAGGGAAATTTCTGTGTATTTGCCCCCAAATAAAAGGAATTTCAGCCTTTTTACCTCAAAATAAGAGGAATTTCCGAATTTTGGCACAAAATATTAGGAATTTCTGCCTTTTTGCCCCAAAATAAGAAAAATTTCTGCTTTTTTCCCTGAAACAAATGAAACTTCCTCAATTTTGCCCCAAAATAAGTAAAATTTCTGCAATTTTGCCCAAAATAAGGGAAATTTCTGGAATTTTGCCCCAAAATAAGTGGAATTTCTGAGTTTTGCCCCAAAATAAAGAGAATTTCTGCCTTTTTGCGCCACAATTAGTGAAATTTCTGCAATTTTGCTGTAAAATAAGGGAAATTTCTGCAATTTTTCCTCATAATAAGGGAAATTTCAGCAATTTTGCCCCAAAATAAGGGGAATTTCTGTTTTTTGCCCCACAATTAGGGAAATTTCTGCAATTTTGCCCCAAAATAAGGGGAATTTCTGCCTTTTGCCCCAAAATATGGGGAATTTCTGCCTTTTTGTCCGAAAATAAGAAAAATGCATACCTTTTTGCCATAAAAAGGGAAATTTCTTCATTTTTGCTCCAAAATAAGGGGAACTTTTGCCTTTTTGCCTCTAAATAAGTGGAATTTCTGTCTTTGTCCCCCAAAACAAAAAGAATTTCTGTCTTTTTTGCCCCAAAATAAGGAAAATTTCTGACTTATTACCCTGAAATAAGTGAAATTTCTGCAAATTTGCCCCAAAAATAGGGAAATTTCTGCCTTTTGCCCCAAAATAAGGGGAATTTCAGCATTTTATATCAAAATAAAGAAAAGTTCTGATTTTTGCACCAAAATATGGAGAATTTCTGCCATTTTGCCCCAAAATAAGGAAAATTTCTGCCTTTTTTCCCTGAAATAAGTATAATTTCTGCAATTTTGCCCAAAAATAAGTGAAATTTCTGGAATTTTGCCCCAAAATAAGAGAAATTTCTTTAATTTTGCCCCAAAATAAGTGGAATTTCTGAGTTTTGCCCCAAAATAAGAAGAATTTCTTCCTTTTTGCCCCACAATTAGGGGAATTTCTGCAAATTTGCTCCAAAATACAGGGAATTTCTGCCTTTTTGCCCGAAAATAAGGGAAATGCATACCTTTTTGCCATAAAAAAGGGAAATTTCCTCATTTTTGCCCCAAATTAAGGGAAAAGTTTTCCTTTTTGCCTTGAAATATATAAAATTTCTGCAATTTTAGCCCAAAATAAGGTGAATTTCTGCCTTTTTGCCCCAAAATAAGGGAAATTTCTGCCTTTTGCCCCAAATTATGGGGAATTTTTGCCTTTTTGTCCGAAAATAAGAAAAATGCATACCTTTTTGCCATAAAAAGGGAAATTTCTTCAATTTTGCTCCAAAATAAGAGGAACTTTTGCCTTTTTACCTCTAAATAAGTGGAATTTCTGTTTTTTTCCCCCAAAACCAAAAGAATTTCTGTCTTTTTTGCCCCAAAATAAGGAAAATTTCTGACTTATTACCATGAAATAAGTGAAATTTCTGAAAATTTGCCCCAAAAATAAGGAAATTTCTTCCTTTGCCCCAAAATAAGGGGAATTTCAGCATTTTACCTAAAAATGAAAGGAATTTCTGCATTTTCCCACAAAATATTAGGAATTTCTGCCTTTTTGCCCCAAAATAAAAAAAATTTCTGCCTTTTTTCCCTGAAATAAGTGAAATTTCTGCAATTTTGCCCCAAAATAAGTGAAATTTCTGCAATTTTGCCCCAAAATAAGGGAAATTTCTGCAATTTTGCCCCAAAATAAGGGAAATTTCTGCAATTTTGCCCCAAAATAAGAGAAATTTCTGCAATGTTGCCCCAAAATAAGTGAAATTTCTGAAATTTTGCCCCAAAATAACGAAAATTTCTGGAATTTTGCCCCACAATTAGGGGAATTTCTGCAATTTTGCTCCAAAATACAGGGAATTTCTGCCTTTTTGCCCGAAATAAGAAGAATGCATACCTTTTTGCCATAAAAAAGGGAAATTTCTTTATTTTTTCCCCAAATTAAGTGAAATTTCTGACTTTTTGTCCTGAAATATGTGAAATTTCTGCAATTTTGCCGTAAGATAAGGGAAATTTCTGCAATTTTTCCCCATAATAAGGGAAATTTCTGCAATTTTGCTTCAAAATAAGGGGAATTTCTGTTTTTTGCCCCACAATTAGGGAAATTTCTGCAATTTTGCCTCAAAATAAGGGGAATTTTTGCCTTTTGCCCCAAAATATGGGGAATTTCTGATTTTTTGTCCGAAAATAAGAAGAATGCATACCTTTTTACCATAAAAAGGGGGAATTTCTTCATTTCTGCTCCAAAATTAGGGGAACTTTTGCCTTTTTGCCTCTAAATAAGTGGAATTTCTGTTTTTGTCCCCCAAAACAAAGGGAATTTCTGTCTTTTTTGCCCCAAAATAAGGAAAATTTCTGACTTATTACCCTGAAATAAGTGAAATTTCTGCAAATTTGCCCCAAAAATAGGGAAATTTCTGCCTTTTGCCCCAAAATAAGGGGAATTTCAGCATTTTATCTCAAAATAAAGAAAAGTTCTGATTTTTGCACCAAAATATGGAGAATTTCTGCATTTTTGCCCCAAAATAAGGTAAATTTCTGCCTTTTTTCCCTGAAATAAGTATAATTTCTGCAATTTTGCCCGAAAATTAGTGAAATTTCTGGAATTTTGCCCCAAAATAAGAGAAATTTCTTTAATTTTGCCCCAAAATAAGTGGAATTTCTGAGTTTTGCCCCAAAATAAGGAGAATTTCTTCCTTTTTGCCCCACAATTAGGGGAATTTCTGCAAATTTGCTCCAAAATACAGGGAATTTCTGCCTTTTTGTCCGAAAATAAGGGAAATGCATACCTTTTTGCCATAAAAAAGGGAAATTTCCTCATTTGTGCCCCAAATTAAGGGAAAAGTTTTCCTTTTTGCCCTGAAATATATAAAATTTCTGCAATTTTAGCCCAAAATAAGGTGAATTTCTGCCTTTTTGCCCCAAAATAAGGGAAATTTCTGCCTTTTGCCCCAAATTATGGGGAATTTCTGCCTTTTTGTCCGAAAATAAGAAGAATGCATACCTTTTTGCCATAAAAAAAGGAAATTTCTTCATTTTTGCTCCAAAATAAGGGGACCTTTCGCCTTTTGCCTCTAAATAAGTGGAATTTCTCTCTTTTTCCCTTAAAACAAAGGGAATTTCTGTCTTTTTTGCCCCAAAATAAAGAAAATTTCTGACTTATTACCCTGAAATAAGTGAAATTTCTGCAATTTTGCCCCAAAATAAGGGAAATTTCTGCCTTTTTGACCACAAATAAGGGGAATTTCAGCCTTTTTACCTCAAAATAAGGGGAATTTCTGCATTTTTGCCCCAAAATATGGGAAATTTCTGCCTTTTTGCCCCCAAATAATGGGAATTTCAGCCTTTTACCTCAAAATAATGGAAATTTCTGCATTTTTGCAACAAAATATTAAAAATTTCTGCATTTTAGCCAGAAAATATTACGAATGTCTGCCTTTTTGCCCCAAAATATGGAAAATTTATGCCTTTTTATCCCTGAAATAAGTTAAATTTCTGCAATTTTGCCCCAAAATAAGTGAAATTTCTGCAATTTTGCCCCAAAATAAGTGGTATTTCTGAGTTTTGCCCTAAAATAAGGTGAATTTCTGCCTTTTTGCTCCAAAATAATGGGAATTTCTGCCTTTTTGCCCCAAAATATGAAAAATTTTTGCTTTTTTTCTCTGAAATAAGTGAAATTTCTGCAATTTTGCCCTAAATTAAAGGAAATTTCTGCAATTTTTTCCCATAATAAGGGAAATTTCTGGAATTTTGCCCCAAAATAAGGGGAATTTCTGTTTTTTGCCCCCAAATAAGGGAAATATCTGCAATTTTGCCCTAAAATAAGGGGAATTTCTGCTTTTTTGCCTCTAAATAAGTGGAATTTCTGTTTTTTCCCCAAAACAAAGGGAATTTCTGTCATTTTTAGCCCAAAATAAAAAAAATTTCTGACTTATTACCCTGAAATAAGTGAAATTTCTGCAATTTTGCCCCAATATAAAGGAAATTTCTGCCTTTTTGCTTCCAAATAAGGGGAATTTCAGCCTTTTTACCTCAAAATACGGGGAATTTCTGAATTTTGGCACAAAATATTAGGAATTTCTGCCTTTTTGCCCCAAAATAAGGAAAATTTCTGTTTTTTCCTTGAAATAAGTGAAATTTCTGAAAATTTGCCCCCAAAAAAAAGAAATTTCTGCATTTTGCCCCAAAATAAGGGGAATTTCAGCTTTTTACCTCAAAATAAGGGAAATTTCTGGTTTTTGCACCAAAATATGGAGTATTTCTGCCTTTTTGCCACAAAATAAGGAAAATTTCTGCCTTTTTCCTGAAATAAGTGAAATTTCTGCAATTTTGCCTCAAAATAAGTGAAATTTCTGCAATTTTGCCACAAAATAAGGAAAATTTCTGGAATTTTGCCCCAAAATAAGTGGAATTTTTGAGTTTTGCCCTAAAATAAGGAGAATTTCTGCCTTTTTGCCCCACAATTAGGGGAATTTCTGCAATTTTGCTCCAAAATATGGGGAATTTCTGCCTTTTTGCCCCAAAATAAAAAAATTTTTTGCTTTTTTTCTCTGAAATAAGTGAAATTTCTGCAATTTTGCCCTAAAAAAGGGAAATTTCTGCAATTTTTCCCTATAATAAGGGAAATTTCTGCAATTTTGCCCTAAAATAAAGGGAATTTCTGCTTTTTTGCCTCTAAATAAGTAGAATTTCTGTCTTTTTCCCCCAAAAAAGGGAAATTCTGTCAGTTTTGCCCCAAAATAAGGAAAATTTTTGACTTATTATCCTGAAATAAGTGAAATTTCTGCAATTTTTTCCCAAAATAAGGGAAATTTCTGTGTATTTGCCCCCAAATAAAAGGAATTTCAGCCTTTTTACCTCAAAATAAGAGGAATTTCCGAATTTTGGCACAAAATATTAGGAATTTCTGCCTTTTTGCCCCAAAATAAGAAAAATTTCTGCTTTTTTCCCTGAAACAAATGAAATTTCTGCAATTTTGCCCCAAAATAAGTAAAATTTCTGCAATTTTGTCCAAAATAAGGGAAATTTCTGGAATTTTGCCCCAAAATAAGGGGAATTTCTGTTTTTTGCCCCCAAATAAGGGAAATATCTGCAATTTTGCCCTAAAATAAGGGGAATTTCTGCTTTTTTGCCTCTAAATAAGTGGAATTTCTGTTTTTTCCCCAAAACAAAGGGAATTTCTGTAATTTTTGCCCCAAAATAAAAAAAATTTCTGACTTATTACCCTGAAATAAGTGAAATTTCTGCAATTTTGCCCCAATATAAAGGAAATTTCTGCCTTTTTGCTTCCAAATAAGGGGAATTTCAGCCTTTTTACCTCAAAATAAGGGGAATTTCTGAATTTTGGCACAAAATATTAGGAATTTCTGCCTTTTTGCCCCAAAATAAGGAAAATTTCTGTTTTTTCCTTGAAATAAGTGAAATTTCTGAAAATTTGCCCCCAAAAAAAAGAAATTTCTGCATTTTGCCCCAAAATAAGGGGAATTTCAGCTTTTTACCTCAAAATAAGGGAAATTTCTGGTTTTTGCACCAAATTATGGAGTATTTCTGCCTTTTTGCCACAAAATAAGGAAAATTTCTGCCTTTTTCCTGAAATAAGTGAAATTTCTGCAATTTTGCCTCAAAATAAGTGAAATTTCTGCAATTTTGCCACAAAATAAGGAAAATTTCTGGAATTTTGCCCCAAAATAAGTGGAATTTTTGAGTTTTGCCCCAAAATAAGGAGAATTTCTGCCTTTTTGCCCCACAATTAGGGGAATTTCTGCAATTTTGCTCCAAAATATGGGGAATTTCTGCCTTTTTGCCCCAAAATAAAAAAAATTTTTGCTTTTTTTCTCTGAAATAAGTGAAATTTCTGCAATTTTGCCCTAAAAAAGGGAAATTTCTGCAATTTTTCCCTATAATAAGGGAAATTTCTGCAATTTTGCCCTAAAATAAAGGGAATTTCTGCTTTTTTGCCTCTAAATAAGTAGAATTTCTGTCTTTTTCCCCCAAAAAAGGGAAATTCTGTCAGTTTTGCCCCAAAATAAGGAAAATTTTTGACTTATTATCCTGAAATAAGTGAAATTTCTGCATTTTTTTCCCAAAATAAGGGAAATTTCTGTGTATTTGCCCCCAAATAAAAGGAATTTCAGCCTTTTTACCTCAAAATAAGAGGAATTTCCGAATTTTGGCACAAAATATTAGGAATTTCTGCCTTTTTGCCCCAAAATAAGAAAAATTTCTGCTTTTTTCCCTGAAACAAATGAAATTTCCTCAATTTTGCCCCAAAATAAGTAAAATTTCTGCAATTTTGCCCAAAATAAGGGAAATTTCTGGAATTTTGCCCCAAAATAAGTGGAATTTCTGAGTTTTGCCCCAAAATAAAGAGAATTTCTGCCTTTTTGCGCCACAATTAGTGAAATTTCTGCAATTTTGCTGTAAAATAAGGGAAATTTCTGCAATTTTTCCTCATAATAAGGGAAATTTCAGCAATTTTGCCCCAAAATAAGGGGAATTTCTGTTTTTTGCCCCACAATTAGGGAAATTTCTGCAATTTTGCCCCAAAATAAGGGGAATTTCTGCCTTTTGCCACAAAATATGGGGAATTTCTGCCTTTTTGACCGAAAATAAGAAAAATGCATACCTTTTTGCCATAAAAAGGGAAATTTCTTCATTTTTGCTCCAAAATAAGGGGAACTTTTGCCTTTTTGCCTCTAAATAAGTGGAATTTCTGTTTTTTCCCCCAAAACAAAAAGAATTTCTGTCTTTTTTGCCCCAAAATAAGGAAAATTTCTGACTTATTACCATGAAATAAGTGAAATTTCAGAAAATTTGCCCCCCAAAAAAGAAAATTTCTGCCTTTTGCCCCAAAATAAGGGGAATTTCAGCATTTTACCTAAAAATAAGAGGAATTTCTGCATTTTTGCCACAAAATATTAGGAATTTCTGCCCTTTTGCCCCAAAATAAAAAAATTTCTGCCTTTTTTCCTTGAAATAAGTGAAATTTCTGCAATTTTGCCCCAAAATAAGGAAATTTCTGCAATTTTGCCCCATAATAAGGGAAATTTCTGCAATTTTGCCCCAAAATAAGTGAAATTTCTGCAATTTTGCCCCAAAATAAGAGAAATTTCTGCAATGTTGCCCCAAAATAAGTGAAATTTCTGCAATTTTGCCCCAAAATAACGAAAATTTCTGGAATTTTGCCCCACAATTAGGGGAATTTCTGCAATTTTGCTCTAAAATACGGGGAATTTCTGCCTTTTTGCCCGAAATAAGGGGAATGCATACCTTTTTGCCATAAAAAAGGGAAATTTCTTCATTTTTTCCCCAAATTAAGGTAAATTTCTGACTTTTTGCCCTGAAATATGTGAAATTTCTGCAATTTTGCCTTAAATAAGGGAAATTTCTGCAATTTTTCTCCATAAATAGGGAAATATCTGCAATTTTGCTTCAAAATAAGGGGAATTTCTGTTTTTTGCCCCACAATTAGGGAAATTTCTGCAATTTTGCCTCAAAATAAGGGGAATTTCTTCCTTTTGCCCCAAAATATGGGTAATTTCTGACTTTTTGTCCGAAAATAAGAAGAATGCATACCTTTTTACCATAAAAAGGGGGAATTTCTTCATTTTTGCTCCAAAATTAGGGGAACTTTTGCCTTTTTGCCTCTAAATAAGTGGAATTTTTGTCTTTGTCCCCCAAAACAAAGGGAATTTCTGTCTTTTTTGCCCCAAAATAAGGAAAATTTCTGACTTATTACCCTGAAATAAGTGAAATTTCTGCAAATTTGCCCCAAAAATAAGGAAATTTCTGCCTTCTGCCCCAAAATAAGGGGAATTTGAGCATTTTATCTCAAAATAAAGAAAAGTTCTGATTTTTGCACCAAAATATGGAGAATTTCTGCCTTTTTGCCCCAAAATAAGGAAAATTTCTGCCTTTTTTCCCTGAAATAAGTATAATTTCTGCAATTTTGCCCGAAAATAAGTGAAATTTCTGGAATTTTGCCCCAAAATAAGAGAAATTTCTTTAATTTTGCCCCAAAATAAGTGGAATTTCTGAGTTTTGCCCCAAAATAAGGAGAATTTCTTCCTTTTTGCCCCACAATTAGGGGAATTTCTGCAAATTTGCTCCAAAATACAGGGAATTTCTGCCTTTTTGTCCGAAAATAAGGGAAATGCATACCTTTTTGCCATAAAAAAGGGAAATTTCCTCATATGTGCCCCAAATTAAGGGAAAAGTTTTCCTTTTTGCCCTGAAATATATAAAATTTCTGCAATTTTAGCCCAAAATAAGGTGAATTTCTGCCTTTTTGCCCCAAAATAAGGGAAATTTCTGCCTTTTGCCCCAAATTATGGGGAATTTCTGCCTTTTTGTCCGAAAATAAGAAGAATGCATACCTTTTTGCCATAAAAAAGGGAAATTTCTTCATTTTTGCTCCAAAATAAGGGGACCTTTTGCCTTTTGCCTCTAAATAAGTGGAATTTCTCTCTTTTACCCCCAAAACAAAGGGAATTTCTGTCTTTTTTGCCCCAAAATAAGGAAAATTTCTGACTTATTACCCAGAAAGAAGTGAAATTTCTGCAAATTTGCCCCAAAATAAGGGAAATTTCTGCCTTTTGGCCCCCAAATAATGGGAATGTCAGCTTTTTACCTCAAAATAAGGGAAATTTCTGAATTTTTGCAACAAAATATTAAAAATTTCTGCATTTTTGCCACAAAATATTAGAAATTTCTGCCTTTTTGCCCCAAAATATGGAAAATTTATGCCTTTTTTTCCCTGAAATAAGTGAAATTTCTGCAATTTTGCCCCAAAATAAGTAAAATTTCTGCAATTTTGCCACAAAATAAGTGGAATTTCTGTGTTTTGCCCTAAAATAAGGTGAATTTCTGCCTTTTTGCTCCAAAATAATGGGAATTTCTGCATTTTTGCCCCAAAATAAGAAAAAATTTTTGCTTTTTTTCTCTGAAATAAGTGAAATTTCTGCAATTTTGCCCTAAAATATAGGAAATTTCTGCAATTTTTTCCCATAATAAGAGAAATTTCTGGAATTTTGCCCCAAAATAAGGGGAATTTCTGTCATTTTTGCCCCAAAATAAAAAAAATTTCTGACTTATTACCCTGAAATAAGTGAAATTTCTGCAATTTTGCCCCAATATAAGGGAAATTTCTGCCTTTTTGCTCCAAATAAGGGGAATTTCAGCCTTTTTACCTCAAAATAAGGGGAATTTCTGAATTTTGGCACAAAATATTAGGAATTTCTGCCTTTTTGCCCCAAAATAAGGAAAATTTCTGCAATTTTGCCCAAAATAAGGGAAATTTCTGGAATTTTGCCCCAAAATAAGTGGAATTTCTGAGTTTTGCCCCAAAATAAGGACAATTTCTGCCTTTTTGCGCAACAATTAGTGAAATTTCTGCAATTTTGCCGTAAAATAAGGGAAATTTCTGCAATTTTTCCTCATAATAAGGGAAATTTCTGCAATTTTGCCCCAAAATAAGGGGAATTTCTGTTTTTTGCCACACTCTTAGGGAAATTTCTGCAATTTTGCCCCAAAATAAGGGGAATTTCTGACTTTTGCCCCAAAATATGAGGAATTTCTGCCTTTTTGTCCGAAAATAAGAAAAATGCATATCTTTTTGCCATAAAAAGGGAAATTTCTTCATTTTTGCTCCAAAATAAGGGGAACTTTTGCCTTTTTGCCTCTAAATAAGTGGAATTTCTGTTTTTTTCTCCCAAAACAAAAAGAATTTCTGTCTTTTTTGCCCCAAAATAAGGAAAATTTCTGACTTATTACCATGAAATAAGTGAAATTTCTGAAAATTTGCCCCAAAAATAAGGAAATTTCTGCCTTTTGCCCCAAAATAAGGGGAATTTCAGCATTTTACCTAAAAATAAGGGGAATTTCTGCATTTTTGCCACAAAATATTAGGAATTTCTGCCTTTTTGCCCCAAAATAAAAAAAATTTCTGCCTTTTTTCCCTGAAATAAGTGAAATTTCTGCAATTTTTGCCCCAAAATAAGTGAAATTTCTGCAATTTTGCCCCAAAATAAGGGAAATTTCTGCAATTTGCCCCAAAATAAGTGAAATTTCTGCAATTTTGCCTTAAAATAACGAAAATTTCTGGAATTTTGCCCCACAATTAGGGGAATTTCTGCAATTTTGCTCCAAAATACGGGGAATTTCTGCCTTTTTGCCCGAAATAAGGGGAATGCATACCTTTTTGCCATAAAAAAGGGAAATTTCTTCATTTTTTCCCCAAATTAAGGGAAATTTCTGACTTTTTGCCCTGAAATATGGGAAATTTCTGCAATTTTAGCCCAAAATAAGGTGAATTTCTGCCTTTTTGCCCCAAAATAATGGGAATTTCTGCCTTTTTGCCCCAAAATAAGAAAAATTTTTGCCTTTTTACTCTGAAATAAGATAAATTTCTGCAATTTTGCCCTAAAATAAGAGAAATTTCTGCAATTTTTCCCCATAATAAGGGAAATTTCTGGAATTTTGACACAAAATAAGGGGAATTTCTGTTATTTTGCCCCCAAATAAGGGAAATTTCTGCAATTTTGCCCTAAAATAAGGGGAATTACTGCTTTTTTGCCTTTAAATAAGTGGAATTTCTATCTTTTTCCCCCAAAACAAAAAGAATTTCTGTCATTTTTGCCCCAAAATAAGGAAAATTTCTGACTTATTACCCTGAAATAGGTGAAATTTCTGCAATTTTGCCCCAATATAAGGGAAATTTCTGCCTTTTTGCTTCCAAATAAGGGGAATTTCAGCCTTTTTACCTCAAAATAAGGGGAATTTCTGAATTTTGGCAGAAAATATTAGGAATTTCTGCCTTTTTGCCCCAAAATAAGGAAAATTTCTGTTTTTTCCTTGAAATAAGTGAAATTTCTGAAAATTTGCCCCAAAAAAGGGAAATTTCTGCATTTTACCCCAAAATAAGGGGAATTTCAGCTTTTTACCTCAAAATAAGGGAAATTTCTGGTTTTTGCACCAAAATATGGAGTATTTCTGCCTTTTTGCCACAAAATAAGGAAAATTTCTGCCTTTTTTCCCTGAAATAAGTGAAATTTCTGCAATTTTGCTCCAAAATAAGTGAAATTTCTGCAATTTTGCCACAAAATAAGGAAAATTTCTGGAATTTTGCCCCAAAATAAGTGGAATTTTTGAGTTTTGCCCCAAAATAAAGAGAATTTCTGCCTTTTTGCCCCACAATTAGGGGAATTTCTGCAATTTTGCTCCAAAATATGCGGAATTTCTGCCTTTTTGCCCCAAAATAAAAAAATTTTTGCTTTTTTTCTCTGAAATAAGTGAAATTTCTGCAATTTTGCCCTAAAAAAAGGGAAATTTCTGCAATTTTTCCCTATAATAAGGGAAATTTCTGCAATTTTGCCCTAAAATAAAACGAATTTCTGCTTTTTTGCCTCTAAATAAGTAGAATTTCTGTCTTTTTCCCCAAAAAAGGGAAATTCTGTCAGTTTTGCCCCAAAATAAGGAAAATTTCTGACTTATTACCCTGAAATAAGTGAAATTTCTGCAATTTTTTCCCACTATAAGGGAAATTTCTGTGTATTTGCCCCCAAATAAAAGGAATTTCAGCCTTTTTACCTCAAAATAAGAGCAATTTCCGAATTTTGGCACAAAATATTAGGAATTTCAGCCTTTTTGCCCCAAAATAAGGAAAATTTCTGCTTTTTTCCCTGAAACAAATGAAATTTCCTCAATTTTGCCCCAAAATAAGTAAAATTTCTGAAATTTGCCCAAAATAATGGAAATTTCTGGAATTTTGCCCCAAAATAAGTGGAATTTCTGAGTTTTGCCCCAAAATAAGGAGAATTTCTGCCTTTTTTGCGCCATAATTAGTAAAATTTCTGCAATTTTGCCGTAAAATAAGGGAAATTTCTGCAATTTTTCCTCATAATAAGGGAAATTTCAGCAATTTTGCCCCAAAATAACGGGAATTTCTGTTTTTTGCCCCACAATTAGGGAAATTTCTGCAATTTTGCCCCAAAATAAGGGGAATTTCTGCCTTTTGCCACATAATATGGGGAATTTCTGCCTTTTTGCCCGAAAATAAGAAAAATGCATACCTTTTTGCCATAAAAAGGGAAATTTCTTCATTTTTGCTCCAAAATAAGGGGAACTTTTGCCTTTTTGCCTCTAAATAAGTGGAATTTCTGTTTTTTTCGCCCAAAACAAAAAGAATTTCTGTCTTTTTTGCCCCAAAATAAGGAAAATTTCTGACTTATTACCATGAAATAAGTGAAATTTCTGAAAATTTGCCCCAAAAAAAAGAAAATTTCTGCCTTTTGCCCCAAAATAAGGGGAATTTCAGCATTTTACCTAAAAATAAGAGGAATTTCTGCATTTTTGCCACAAAATATTAGAAATTTCTGCCTTTTTGCCCCAAAATAAAAAAATTTCTGCCTTTTTTTCCTTGAAATAAGTGAAATTTCTGCAATTTTGCCCCAAAATAAGTGAAATTTCTGCAATTTTGCCCCAAAATAAGGGAAATTTCTGCAATTTTGCCCCAAAATAAGTGAAATTTCTGCAATTTTGCCCCAAAATAAGAGAAATTTCTATAATGTTACCCCAAAATAAGTGAAATTTCTGCACTTTTGCTCAAAATAACGAAAATTTCTGGAATTTTGCCCCACAATTAGGGGAATTTCTGCAATTTTGCTCTAAAATACGGGGAATTTCTGCTTTTTTGCCCGAAATAAGGGGAATGCATACCTTTTTGCCATAAAAAAGGGAAATTTCCTCATTTTTTCCCCAAATTAAGGTAAATTTCTGACTTTTTGCCCTGAAATATGTGAAATTTCTGGAATTTTGCCGTAAAATAAGGGAAATTTCTGCAATTTTTCCCCATAAATAGGGAAATTTCTGCAATTTTGCTTCAAAATAAGGGGAATTTCTGTTTTTTGCCCCACAATTAGGGAAATTTCTGCAATTTTGCCTCAAAATAAGGGGAATTTCTGCCTTTTGCCCCAAAATATGGGGAATTTCTGACTTTTTGTCCGAAAATAAGAAGAATGCATACCTTTTTACCATAAAAAGGGGGAATTTCTTCATTTTTGCTCCAAAATTAGGGGAACTTTTGCCTTTTTGCCTCTAAATAAGTGGAATTTTTGTCTTTGTCCCCCAAAACAAAGGGAATTTCTGTCTTTTTTGCCCCAAAATAAGGAAAATTTCTGACTTATTACCCTGAAATAAGTGAAATTTCTGCAAATTTGCCCCAAAAATAGGAAATTTCTGCCTTTTGCCCCAAAATAAGGGGAATTTCAGCATTTTATCTCAAAATAAAGAAAAGTTCTGATTTTTGCACCAAAATATGGAGAATTTCTGCCTTTTTGCCCCAAAATAAGGAAAATTTCTGCCTTTTTTCCCTGAAATAAGTATAATTTCTGCAATTTTGCCCAAAAATAAGTGAAATTTCTGGAATTTTGCCCCAAAATAAGAGAAATTTCTTTAATTTTGCCCCAAAATAAGTGGAATTTCTGAGTTTTGCCCCAAAATAAGGAGAATTTCTTCCTTTTTGCCCCACAATTAGGGGAATTTCTGCAAATTTGCTCCAAAATACAGGGAATTTCTGCCTCTTTGCCCGAAAATAAGGGAAATGCATACATTTTTGCCATAAAAAAGGGAAATTTCCTCATTTTTGCCCCAAATTAAGGGAAAAGTTTTCCTTTTTGCCCTGAAATATATGAAATTTCTGCAATTTTAGCCCAAAAAAGGTGAATTTCTGCCTTTTTGCCCCAAAATAAGGGAAATTTCTGCCTTTTACCCCAAATTATGGGGAATTTCTGCCTTTTTGTCCGAAAATAAGAAGAATGCATACCTTTTTGCCATAAGAAAGGGAAATTTCTTCATTTTTGCTCCAAAATAAGGGGAACTTTTGCCTTTTTGCCTCTAAATAAGTGGAATTTCTCTCTTTTTCCCCCAAAACAAAGGGAATTTCTGTCTTTTTTGCCCCCAAATAAGGAAAATTTCTGACTTATTACCCTGAAATAAGTGAAATTTCTGCAAATTTGCCCCAAAATAAGGGAAATTTCTGCCTTTTTACCCCCAGATAATGGGAATTTCAGCTTTTTACCTCAAAATAAGGGAAATTTCTGCATTTTTGCAACAAAATATTAAAAATTTCTGCATTTTTGCCACAAAATATTAGGAATTTCTGCCTTTTTGCCCCAAAATATGGAAAATTTATGCCTTTTTTCCCTGAAATAAGTGAAATTTCTGCAATTTTGACCCAAAATAAGTGAAATTTCTGCAATTTTGCCCCAAAATATGTGGAATTTCTGAGTTTTGCCCTAAAATAAGGTGAATTTCTGCCTTTTTGCTCCATAATAATGGGAATTTCTGCCTTTTTGCCCCAAAATAAGAAAAATTTTTGCTTTTTTTCTCTGAAAAAAGTGAAATTTCTGGAATTTTGCCCCAAAATAAAGGGAATTTCTGTTTTTTGCCCCCAAATAAGGGAAATATTTGCAATTTTGCCCTAAAATAAGGGGAATTTCTGCTTTTTTGCCTCTAAATAAGTGGAATTTCTGTTTTTTCCCCCAAAACAAAGGGAATTTCTGTCATTTTTGCCCCAAAATAAAAAAAATTTCTGACTTATTACCCTGAAATAAGTGAAATTTCTGCAATTTTGCCCCAATATAAGGGAAATTTCTGCCTTTTTGCTTTAAATAAGGGGAATTTCAGCCTTTTTACCTCAAAATAAGGGGAATTTCTGAATTTTGGCACAAAATATTAGGAATTTCTGCCTTTTTGCCCCAAAATAAGGAAAATTTCTGTTTTTCCTTGAAATAAGTGAAATTTTTGAAAATTTGCCCCCAAAAAAGGGAAATTTCTGCATTTTGCCCCAAAATAAGGGGAATTTCAGCTTTTTACCTCAAAATAAGGGAAATTTCTGGTTTTTGCACCAAAATATGGAGTATTTCTCCCTTTTTGCCACAAAATAAGGAAAATTTCTGCCTTTTTTCCCTGAAATAAGTGAAATTTCTGCAATTTTGCCACAAAATAAGTGAAATTTCTGCAATTTTGCCAAAAAATAAAGAAAATTTCTGGAATTTTGCCCCAAAATAAGTTGAATTTTTGAGTTTTGCCCCAAAATAAGGAGAATTTCTGCCTTTTTGCCCCACAATTAGGGGAATTTCTGCAATTTTGCTCCAAAATACGGGGAATTTCTGCCTTTTTGCCCCAAAATAAAAAAAATTTTTGCTTTTTTTCTCTGAAATAAGTGAAATTTCTGCAATTTTGCTCTAAAAAAAAGAAATTTCTGCAATTTTTCCCTATAATAAGGGAAATTTCTGCAATTTTGCCCTAAAATAAGGGGAATTTCTGCTTTTTTGCCTCTAAATAAGTAGAATTTCTGTCTTTTTCCCCCAAAAAAGGGAATTTCTGTCATTTTTGCCCCAAAATAAGGAAAATTTTTGACTTATTACTCTGAAATAAGTGAAATTTCTGCAATTTTTTCCCAATATAAGGGAAATTTCTGCGTATTTGCCCCCAAATAAGGGGAATTTCAGCCTTTTTACCTCAAAATAAGAGGAATTCCCGAATTTTGGCACAAAATATTAGGAATTTCTGCCTTTTTGCCCCAAAATAAGAAGAATTTCTGCAATTTTGCCCAAAATAAGGAAAATTTCTGGAATTTTGCCCCAAAATAAGTGGAATTTCTGAGTTTTGCGCCAAAATAAGGAGAATTTCTGCCTTTTTGCGCCACAATTAGTGAAATTTCTGCAATTTTGCCATAAAATATGGGAAATTTCTGCAATTTTTCCTCATAATAAGGGAAATTTCTGCAATTTTGCCCCAAAATAAGGGGAATATCTGTTTTTTGCCCCACAATTAGGGAAATTTCTGCAATTTTGCCCCAAAATAAGGGGACTTTCTGACTTTTGCCCCAAAATATGAGGAATTTCTGCCTTTTTGTCCGAAAATAAGAAAAATGCATACCTTTTTGCCATAAAAAGGGAAATTTCTTCATTTTTGCTCCAAAATAAGGGGAACTTTTGCCTTTTGCCTCTAAATAAGTGGAATTTCTCTCTTTTTCCCTTAAAACAAAGGGAATTTCTGTCTTTTTTGCCCCAAAATAAGGAAAATTTCTGACTTATTACCCTGAAATAAGTGAAATTTCTGCAATTTTGCCCCAAAATAAGGGAAATTTCTGCCTTTTTGACCCCAAATAAGGGGAATTTCAGCCTTTTTACCTCAAAATAAGGGGAATTTCTGCATTTTTGCCCCAAAATATGGGAAATTTCTGCCTTTTTGCCCCCAAATAATGGGAATTTCAGCCTTTTACCTCAAAATAAGGGAAATTTCTGCATTTTTGCAACAAAATATTAAAAATTTCTGCATTTTTGCCAGAAAATATTACGAATTTCTGCCTTTTTGCCCCAAAATATGGAAAATTTATGCCTTTTTTTCCCTGAAATAAGTGAAATTTCTGCAATTTTGCCCCAAAATAAGTGAAATTTCTGCAATTTTGCCCCAAAATATGTGGAATTTCTGAGTTTTGCCCTAAAATAAGGTGAATTTCTGCCTTTTTGCTCCAAAATAATGGGAATTTCTGCCTTTTTGCCCCAAAATAAGAAAAATTTTTGCTTTTTTTCTCTGAAATAAGTGAAATTTCTGCAATTTTGCCCTAAAATAAAGGAAATTTCTGCAATTTTTTCCCATAATAAGGGAAATTTCTGGAATTTTGCCCCAAAATAAGGGGAATTTCTGTTTTTTGCCCCCAAATAAGGGAAATATCTGCAATTTTGCCCTAAAATAAGGGGAATTTCTGCAATTTTTCCCCATAATAAGGGAAATTTCTGGAATTTTGCCACAAACTAAGGGGAATTTCTGTTTTTTTGCCCCCTAATAAGGGAAATTTCTGCAATTTTGCCCTAAAATAAGGGGAATTTCTGCTTTTTTGCCTCTAAATAAGTGGAATTTCTGTTTTTTCCCCAAAACAAAATGAATTTCTGTCATTTTTGCCCCAAAATAAAAAAAATTTCTGACTTATTACCCTGAAATAAGTGAAATTTCTGCAATTTTGCCCCAATATAAGGGAAATTTCTGCCTTTTTGCTTCCAAATAAGGGGAATTTCAGCCTTTTTACCTCAAAATAAGGGGAATTTCTGAATTTTGGCACAAAATATTAGGAATTTCTGCCTTTTTGCCCCAAAATAAGGAAAATTTCTGTTTTTTCCTTGAAATAAGTGAAATTTCTGAACATTTGCCCCCCAAAAAAAATGAAATTTCTGCATTTTGCCCCAAAATAAGGGGAATTTCAGCTTTTTACCTCAAAATAAGGGAAATTTCTGGTTTTTGCACCAAAATATGGAGTATTTCTGCCTTTTTGCCACAAAATAAGGAAAATTTCTGCCTTTTTCCTGAAATAAGTGAAATTTCTGCAATTTTGCCTCAAAATAAGTGAAATTTCTGCAATTTTGCCACAAAATAAGGAAAATTTCTGGAATTTTGCACCAAAATAAGTGGAATTTTTGAGTTTTGCCCCAAAATAAGGAGAATTATTGCCTTTTTGCCCCACAATTAGGGGAATTTCTGCAATTTTGCTTCAAAATATGGGGAATTTCTGCCTTTTTGCCCCAAAATAAAAAAAATTTTTGCTTTTTTTCTCTGAAATAAGTGAAATTTCTGCAATTTTGCCCTAAAAAAGGGAAATTTCTGCAATTTTTCCCTATAATAAGGGAAATTTCTGCAATTTTGCCCTAAAATAAAGGGAATTTCTGCTTTTTTGCCTCTAAATAAGTAGAATTTCTGTCTTTTTCCCCCCAAAAAGGGAAATTCTGTCAGTTTTGCCCCAAAATAAGGAAAATTTTTGACTTATTATCCTGAAATAAGTGAAATTTCTGCAATTTTTTCCCAAAATAAGGGAAATTTCTGTGTATTTGCCCCCAAATAAAAGGAATTTCAGCCTTTTTACCTCAAAATAAGAGGAATTTCCGAATTTTGGCACAAAATATTAGGAATTTCTGCCTTTTTGCCCCAAAATAAGAAAAATTTCTGCTTTTTTCCCTGAAACAAATGAAATTTCCTCAATTTTGCCCCAAAATAAGTAAAATTTCTGCAATTTTGCCCAAAATAAGGGAAATTTCTGGAATTTTGCCCCAAAATAAGTGGAATTTCTGAGTTTTGCCCCAAAATAAAGAGAATTTCTGCCTTTTTGCGCCACAATTAGTGAAATTTCTGCAATTTTGCTGTAAAATAAGGGAAATTTCTGCAATTTTTCCTCATAATAAGGGAAATTTCAGCAATTTTGCCCCAAAATAAGGGGAATTTCTGTTTTTTGCCCCACAATTAGGGAAATTTCTGCAATTTTGCCCCAAAATAAGGGGAATTTCTGCCTTTTGCCACAAAATATGGGGAATTTCTGCCTTTTTGACCGAAAATAAGAAAAATGCATAACTTTTTGCCATAAAAAGGGAAATTTCTTCATTTTTGCTCCAAAATAAGGGGAACTTTTGCCTTTTTGCCTCTAAATAAGTGGAATTTCTGTTTTTTCCCCCAAAACAAAAAGAATTTCTGTCTTTTTTGCCCCAAAATAAGGAAAATTTCTGACTTATTACCATGAAATAAGTGAAATTTCTGAAAATTTGCGCCCAAAAAAAGAAAATTTCTGCCTTTTGCCCCAAAATAAGGGGAATTTCAGCATTTTACCTAAAAATAAGAGGAATTTCTGCATTTTTGCCACAAAATATTAGGAATTTCTGTTTTTTTGCCCCAAAATAAAAAAATTTCTGCCTTTTTTCCTTGAAATAAGTGAAATTTCTGCAATTTTGCCCCAAAATAAGTGAAATTTCTGCAATTTTGCCCCAAAATAAGGGAAATTTCTGCAATTTTGCCCCAAAATAAGGGAAATTTCTGCAATTTTGCCCCAAAATAAGAGAAATTTCTGCAATGTTGCCCCAAAATAAGTGAAATTTCTGCAATTTTGCCCCAAAATAATGAAAATTTCTGGAATTTTGCCCCACAATTAGGGGAATTTCTGCAATTTTGCTCTAAAATACGGGGAATTTCTGCCTTTTTGCCCGAAATAAGGGGAATGCATACCTTTTTGCCATAAAAAAGGAAAATTTCTTCATTTTTTCCCCAAATTAAGGTAAATTTCTGACTTTTTGCCCTGAAATATGTGAAATTTCTGCAATTTTGCCTTAAATAAGGGAAATTTCTGCAATTTTTCTCCATAAATAGGGAAATATCTGCAATTTTGCTTCAAAATAAGGGGAATTTCTGTTTTTTGCCCCACAATTAGGGAAATTTCTGCAATTTTGCCTCAAAATAAGGGGAATTTCTTCCTTTTTCCCCAAAATATGGGGAATTTCTGACTTTTTGTCTGAAAATAAGAAGAATGCATACCTTTTTACCATAAAAAGGGGGAATTTCTTCATTTTTGCTCCAAAATTAGGGGAACTTTTGCCTTTTTGCCTCTAAATAAGTGGAATTTTTGTCTTTGTCCCCCAAAACAAAGGGAATTTCTGTCTTTTTTGCCCCAAAATAAGGTAAATTTCTGACTTATTACCCTGAAATAAGTGAAATTTCTGCAAATTTGCCCCAAAAATAAGGAAATTTCTGCCTTTTGCCCCAAAATAAGGGGAATTTCAGCATTTTATCTCAAAATAAAGAAAAGTTCTGATTTTTGCACCAAAATATGGAGAATTTCTGCCTTTTTGCCCCAAAATAAGGAAAATTTCTGCCTTTTTTCCCTGAAATAAGTATAATTTCTGCAATTTTGCCCGAAAATAAGTGAAATTTCTGGAATTTTGCCCCAAAATAAGAGAAATTTCTTTAATTTTGCCCCAAAATAAGTGGAATTTCTGAGTTTTGCCCCAAAATAAGGAGAATTTCTTCCTTTTTGCCCCACAATTAGGGGAATTTCTGCAAATTTGCTTCAAAATACAGGGAATTTCTGCTTCTTTGCCCGAAAATAAGGAAAATGCATACCTTTTTGCCATAAAAAAGGGAAATTTCCTCATTTGTGCCCCAAATTAAGGTAAAAGTTTTCCTTTTTGCCCTGAAATATATGGAATTTCTGCAATTTTAGCCCAAAATAAGGTGAATTTCTGCCTTTTTGCCCCAAAATAAGGGAAATTTCTGCCTTTTACCCCAAATTATGGGGAATTTCTGCCTTTTTGTCCGAAAATAAGAAGAATGCATACCTTTTTGACATAAAAAAGGGAAATTTCTTTATTTTTGCTCCAAAATAAGGGGACCTTTTGCCTTTTGCCTCTAAATAAGTGGAATTTCTCTCTTTTTCCCCCAAAACAAAGGGAATTTCTGTCTTTTTTGCCCCAAAATAAGGAAAATTTCTGACTTATTACCCAGAAAGAAGTGAAATTTCTGCAAATTTGCCCCAAAATAAGGGAAATTTCTGCCTTTTGGCCCCCAAATAAGGGGAATTTCAGCTTTTTACCTCAAAATAAGGGAAATTTCTGCATTTTTGCAACAAAATATTAAAAATTTCTGCATTTTTGCCACAAAATATTAGGAATTTCTGCCTTTTTGCCCCAAAATATGGAAAATTTATGCCTTTTTTTTCCCTGAAATAAGTGAAATTTCTGCAATTTTGCCCCAAAATAAGTAAAATTTCTGCAATTTTGCCCCAAAATAAGTGGAATTTCTGAGTTTTGCCCTAAAATAAGATGAATTTCTGCCTTTTTGCTCCAAAATAATGGGAATTTCTGTCTTTTTGCCCCAAAATAAGAAAAAATTTTTGCTTTTTTTCTCTGAAATAAGTGAAATTTCTGCAATTTTGCCCTAAAATAAAGGAAATTTCTACAATTTTTTCCCATAATAAGAGAAATTTCTGGAATTTTGCCCCAAAATAAGGGGAATTTCTGTTTTTTGCCCCCAAATAAGGGAAATATCTGCAATTTTGCCCTAAAATAAGGGGAATTTCTGTTTTTTGCCTCTAAATAAGTGGAATTTCTGTTTTTTTCCCCCAAAACAAAGGGAATTTCTGTCATTTTTGCCCCAAAATAAAAAAAATTTCTGACTTATTACCGTGAAATAAGTGAAATTTCTGCAATTTTGCCCCAATATAAGGGAAATTTCTGTCTTTTTGCTCCAAATAAGGGGAATTTCAGCCTTTTTACCTCAAAATAAGGGGAATTTCTGAATTTTGGCACAAAATATTAGGAATTTCTGCCTTTTTGCCCCAAAATAAGGAAAATTTCTGTTTTTTCCTTGAAATAAGTGAAATTTCTGAAAATTTGCCCCAAAAAAAGGGAAATTTCTGCATTTTGCCCCAAAATAAGGGGAATTTCAGCTTTTTACCTCAAAATAAGGGAAATTTCTGGTTTTTGCACCAAAATATGGAGTATTTCTGCCTTTTTGCCACAAAATAACGAAAATTTCTGCCTTTTTTCCCTGAAATAAGTGAAATTTCTGCAATTTTGCTCCAAAATAAGTGAAATTTCTGCAATTTTGCCACAAAATAAAGAAAATTTCTGGAATTTTGCCCCAAAATAAGTGGAATTTTTGAGTTTTGTCCCAAAATAAGGAGAATTTCTGCCTTTTTGCCCCAAAATTAGGGGAATTTCTGCAATTTTGCTCCAAAATACGGGGAATTTCTGCCTTTTTGCCCCAAAATAAAAAAAAATTTTGCTTTTTTTCTCTGAAATAAGTGAAATTTCTGCAATTTTGCCCTAAAAAAGGGAAATTTCTGCAATTTTTCCCTATAATAAGGGAAATTTCTGCAATTTTGCCCTAAAATAAGGGGAATTTCTGCTTTTTTGCCTCTAAATAAGTAGAATTTCTGTCTTTTTCCCAAAAAAAAGGAATTTCTGTCATTTTTGCCCCAAAATAAGGAAAATTTTTGACTTATTACTCTGAAATAAGTGAAATTTCTGCAATTTTTTCCCAATATAAGGGAAATTTCTGCGTATTTGCCCCCAAATAAGGGGAATTTCAGGCTTTTTACCTCAAAATAAGAGGAATTTCCGAATTTTGGCACAAAATATTAGGAATTTCTGCCTTTTTGCCCCAAAATAAGGAAAATTTCTGCAATTTTGCCCAAAATAAGGGAAATTTCTGGAATTTTGCCCCAAAATAAGTGGAATTTCTGAGTTTTGCCCCAAAATAAGGAGAATTTCTGCCTTTTTTCGCAACAATTAGTGAAATTTCTGCAATTTTGCCGTAAAATAAGGGAAATTTCTGCAATTTTTCCTCATAATAAGGGAAATTTCTGCAATTTTGCCCCAAAATAAGGGGAATTTCTGTTTTTTGCCCCACTCTTAGGGAAATTTCTGCAATTTTGCCCCAAAATAAAAGGAATTTCTGACTTTTGCCCCAAAATATGAGGAATTTCTGCCTTTTTGTCCGAAAATAAGAAAAATGCATATCTTTTTGCCATAAAAAGGGAAATTTCTTCATTTTTGCTCCAAAATAAGGGGAACTTTTGCCTTTTTGCCTCTAAATAAGTGGAATTTCTGTTTTTTTGTCCCAAAACAAAAAGAATTTCTGTCTTTTTTGCCCCAAAATAAGGAAAATTTCTGACTTATTACCATGAAATAAGTGAAATTTCTGAAAATTTGCCCCAAAAATAAGGAAATTTCTGCCTTTTGCCCCAAAATAAGGGGAATTTCAGCATTTTACCTAAAAATAAGGGGTATTTCTGCATTTTTGCCACAAAATATTAGGAATTTCTGCCTTTTTGCCCCAAAATAAAAAAAATTTCTGCCTTTTTTCCCTGAAATAAGTGAAATTTCTGCAATTTTTGCCCCAAAATAAGTGAAATTTCTGCAATTTTGCCCCAAAATAACGAAAATTTCTGGAATTTTGCTCCACAATTAGGGGAATTTCTGCAATTTTGCTCCAAAATACGGGGAATTTCTGCCTTTTTGCCCGAAATAAGGGGAATGCATACCTTTTTGCCATAAAAAAGGGAAATTTCTTCATTTTTTCCCCAAATTAAGGGAAATTTCTGACTTTTTGCCCTGAAATATGGGAAATTTCTGCAATTTTAGCCCAAAATAAGGTGAATTTCTGCCTTTTTGCCCCAAAATAATGGGAATTTCTGCATTTTTGCCCCAAAATAAGCAAAATTTTTGCCTTTTTTCTCTGAAATAAGTGAAATTTCTGCAATTTTGCCCTAAAATAAGAGAAATTTCTGCAATTTTTCCCCATAATAAGGGAAATTTCTGGAATTTTGACACAAAATAAGGGGAATTTCTGTTATTTTGCCCCCAAATAAGGGAAATTTCTGCAATTTTGCCCTAAAATAAGGGGAATTTCTGCTTTTTTGCCTCTAAATAAGTGGAATTTCTATCTTTTTCCCCCAAAACAAAAAGAATTTCTGTCATTTTCGCACCAAAATAAGAAAAATTTCTGACTTATTACCCTGAAATAGGTGAAATTTCTGCAATTTTGCCCCAATATAAGGGAAATTTCTGCCTTTTTGCTTCCAAATAAGGGGAATTTCAGCCTTTTTACCTCAAAATAAGGGGAATTTCTGAATTTTGGCAGAAAATATTAGGAATTTCTGCCTTTTTGCCCCAAAATAAGGAAAATTTCTGTTTTTTCCTTGAAATAAGTGAAATTTCTGAAAATTTGCCCCAAAAAAGGGAAATTTCTGCATTTTGCCCCAAAATAAGGGGAATTTCAGCTTTTTACCTCAAAATAAGGGAAATTTCTGGTTTTTGCACCAAAATATGGAGTATTTCTGCCTTTTTGCCACAAAATAAGGAAAATTTCTGCCTTTTTTTCTGAAATAAGTGAAATTTCTGCAGTTTTGCCCCAAAATAAGTGAAATTTCTGCAATTTTGCCACAAAATAAGGAAAATTTCTGGAATTTTGCCCCAAAATAAGTGGAATTTTTGAGTTTTGCCCCAAAATAAAGAGAATTTCTGCCTTTTTGCCCCACAATTAGGGGAATTTCTGCAATTTTGCTCCAAAATATGGGGAATTTCTGCCTTTTTGCCCCAAAATAAAAAAATTTTTGCTTTTTTTCTCTGAAATAAGTGAAATTTCTTCAATTATGCCCTAAAAAAGGGAAATTTCTGCAATTTTTCTTTATAATAAGGGAAATTTCTGCAATTTTGCCCTAAAATAAAGGGAATTTCTGCTTTTTTGCCTCTAAATAAGTAGAATTTCTGTCTTTTTCCCCAAAAAACGGAAATTCTGTCAGTTTTGCCCCAAAATAAGGAAAATTTCTGACTTATTACCCTGAAATAAGTGAAATTTCTGCAATTTTTTCCCAATATAAGGGAAATTTCTGTGTATTTGCCCCCAAATAAAAGGAATTTCAGCCTTTTTACCTCAAAATAAGAGCAATTTCCGAATTTTGGCACAAAATATTAGGAATTTCAGCCTTTTTGCCCCAAAATAAGGAAAATTTCTGCTTTTTTCCCTGAAACAAATGAAATTTCCTCAATTTTGCCCCAAAATAAGTAAAATTTCTGCAATTTTGCCCAAAATAATGGAAATTTCTGGAATTTTGCCCCAAAATAAGTGGAATTTCTGAGTTTTGCCCCAAAATAAAGAGAATTTCTGCTTTTTTGCGCCATAATTAGTGAAATTTCTGCAATTTTGCCGTAAAATAAGGGAAATTTCTGCAATTTTTCCTCATAATAAGGGAAATTTCAGCAATTTTGCCCAAAAATAAGGGGAATTTCTGTTTTTTGCCCCACAATTAGGGAAATTTCTGCAATTTTGCCCCAAAATAAGGGGAATTTCTGCCTTTTGCCACAAAATATGGGGAATTTCTGCCTTTTTGTCCGAAAATAAGAAAAATGCATACCTTTTTGCCATAAAAAGGGAAATTTCTTCATTTTTGCTCCAAAATAAGGGGAACTTTTGCCTTTTTGCCTCTAAATAAGTGGAATTTCTGTTTTTTTCGCCAAAAACAAAAAGAATTTCTGTCTTTTTTGCCCCAAAATAAGGAAAATTTCTGACTTATTACCATGAAATAAGTGAAATTTCTGAAAATTTGCCCCCAAAAAAAGAAAATTTCTGCCTTTTGCCCCAAAATAAGGGGAATTTCAGCATTTTACCTAAAAATAAGAGGAATTTCTGCATTTTTGCCACAAAATATTAGGAATTTCTGCCTTTTTGCCCCAAAATAAAAAAATTTCTGCCTTTTTTCCTTGAAATAAGTGAAATTTCTGCAATTTTGCCCCAAAATAAGTGAAATTTCTGCAATTTTGCCCCAAAATAAGGGAAATTTCTGCAATTTTGCCCCAAAATAAGTGAAATTTCTGCAATTTTGCCCCAAAATAAGAGAAATTTCTATAATGTTGCCCCAAAATAAGTGAAATTTCTGCAATTTTGCCCCAAAATAACGAAAATTTCTGGAATTTTGCCCCACAATTAGATGAATTTCTGCAATTTTGCTCTAAAATACGGGGAATTTCTGCCTTTTTGCCCGAAATAAGGGGAATGCATAACTTTTTGCCATAAAAAAGGGAAATATCCTCATTTTTTCCCCAAATTAAGGTAAATTTCTGACTTTTTGCCCTGAAATATGTGAAATTTCTGGAATTTTGCCGTAAAATAAGGGAAATATCTGCAATTTTTCCCCATAAATAGGGAAATTTCTGCAATTTTGCTTCAAAATAAGGGGAATTTCTGTTTTTTGTTCCACAATTAGGTTAATTTCTGCAATTTTGCCTCAAAATAAGGGGAATTTCTGCCTTTTGCCCCAAAATATGGGGAATTTCTGACTTTTTGTCCGAAAATAAGAAGAATGCATACCTTTTTACCATAAAAAGGGGGAATTTCTTCATTTTTGCTCCAAAATTAGGGGAACTTTTGCCTTTTTGCCTCTAAATAAGTGGAATTTTTGTCTTTGTCCCCCAAAACAAAGGGAATTTCTGTCTTTTTTGCCCCAAAATAAGGAAAATTTCTGACTTATTACCCTGAAATAAGTGAAATTTCTGCAAATTTGCCCCAAAAATAAGGAAATTTCTGCCTTTTGCCCCAAAATAAGGGGAATTTCAGCATTTTATCTCAAAATAAAGAAAAGTTCTGATTTTTGCACCAAAATATGGAGAATTTCTGCCTTTTTGCCCCAAAATAAGGAAAATTTCTGCCTTTTTTCCCTGAAATAAGTATAATTTCTGCAATTTTGCCCGAAAATAAGTGAAATTTCTGGAATTTTGCCCCAAAATAAGAGAAATTTCTTTAATTTTGCCCCAAAATAAGTGGAATTTCTGAGTTTTGCCCCAAAATAAGGAGAATTTCTTCCTTTTTGCCCCACAATTAGGGGAATTTCTGCAAATTTGCTCCAAAATACAGGGAATTTCTGCCTCTTTGCCCGAAAATAAGGGAAATGCATACATTTTTGCCATAAAAAAGGGAAATTTCCTCATTTTTGCCCCAAATTAAGGGAAAAGTTTTCCTTTTGGCCCTGAAATATATGAAATTTCTGCAATTTTAGCCCAAAATAAGGTGAATTTCTGCCTTTTTGCCCCAAAATAAGGGAAATTTCTGCCTTTTGCCCCAAATTATGGGGAATTTCTGCCTTTTTGTCCGAAAATAAGAAGAATGCATACCTTTTTGCCATAAAAAAAGAAATTTCATCATTTTTGCTCCAAAATAAGGGGAACTTTTGCCTTTTTGCCTCTAAATAAGTGGAATTTCTCTCTTTTTCCCCCCAAACAAAGGGAATTTCTGTCTTTTTTGCCCCAAAATAAGGAAAATTTCTGACTTATTACCCTGAAATAAGTGAAATTTCTGCAAATTTGTCCCAAAATAAGGGAAATTTCTGCCTTTTTACCCCCAGATAATGGGAATTTCAGCTTTTTACCTCAAAATAAGGGAAATTTCTGCATTTTTGCAACAAAATATTAAAAATTTCTGCATTTTTGCCACAAAATTTTAGGAATTTCTGCCTTTTTGCCCCAAAATATGGAAAATTTATGCCTTTTTTCCCTGAAATAAGTAAAATTTCTGCAATTTTGACCCAAAATAAGTGAAATTTCTGCAATTTTGCCCCAAAATATGTGGAATTTCTGAGTTTTGCCCTAAAATAAGGTGAATTTCTGCCTTTTTGCTCCAAAATAATGGGAATTTCTGCCTTTTTGCACCAAAATAAGAAAAATTTTTGCTTTTTTTCTCTGAAATAAGTGAAATTTCTGGAATTTTGCCCCAAAATAAAGGGAATTTCTGTTTTTTGCCCCCAAATAAGGGAAATATTTGCAATTTTGCCCTAAAATAAAAGGAATTTCTGCTTTTTTGCCTCTAAATAAGTGGAATTTCTGTTTTTTCCCCCAAAACAAAGGAAATTTCTGTAATTTTTGCCCCAAAATAAAAAAAATTTCTGACTTATTACCCTGAAATAAGTGAAATTTCTGCAATTTTGCCCCAATATAAGGGAAATTTCTGCCTTTTTGCTACAAATAAAGGGAATTTCAGCTTTTTTACCTCAAAATAAGGGGAATTTCTGAATTTTGGCACAAAATATTAGGAATTTCTGCCTTTTTGACCCAAAATAAGGAAAATTTCTGTTTTTTCCTTGAAATAAGTGAAATTTCTGAAAATTTGCCCCCAAAAAAGGGAAATTTCTGCATTTTGCCCCAAAATAAGGGGAATTTCAGCTTTTTACCTCAAAATAAGGGAAATTTCTCGTTTTTGCACCAAAATATGGAGTATTTCTGCCTTTTTGCCACAAAATAAGAAAAATTTCTGCCTTTTTTCCCTGAAATAAGTGAAATTTCTGCAATTTTGCCCCAAAATAAGGGAAATTTCTGCAATTTTGCCACAAAATAAAGAAAATTTCTGGAATTTTGCCCCAAAATAAGTGGAATTTTTGAGTTTTGCCCCAAAATAAGGAGAATTTCTGCCTTTTTGCCCCACAATTAGGGGAATTTCTGCAATTTTGCTCCAAAATACGGGGAATTTCTGCCTTTTTGCCCCAAAATAAAAAAAAATTTTGCTTTTTTTCTCTGAAATAAGTGAAATTTCTGCAATTTTGCCCTAAAAAAAAGAAATTTCTGCAATTTTTCCCTATAATAAGGGAAATTTCTGCAATTTTGCCCTAAAATAAGGGGAATTTCTGCTTTTTTGCCTCTAAATAAGTAGAATTTCTGTCTTTTTCCCCCCAAAAAAGGAATTTCTGTCATTTTTGCCCCAAAATAAGGAAAATTTTTGACTTATTACTCTGAAATAAGTGAAATTTCTGCAATTTTTTCCCAATATAAGGGAAATTTCTGCGTATTTGCCCCCAAAGAAGGGGAATTTCAGCCTTTTTACCTCAAAATAAGAGGAATTTCCGAATTTTGGCACAAAATATTAGGAATTTCTGCCTTTTTGCCCCAAAATAAGAAAAATTTCTGCAATTTTGCCCAAAATAAGGAAAATTTCTGGAATTTTGCCCCAAAATAAGTGGAATTTCTGAGTTTTGCGCCAAAATAAGGAGAATTTCTGCCTTTTTGCGCCACAATTAGTGAAATTTCTGCAATTTTGCCGTAAAATATGGGAAATTTCTGCAATTTTTCCTCATAATAAGGGAAATTTCTGCAATTTTGCCCCAAAATAAGGGGAATTTCTGTTTTTTGCCCCACAATTAGGGAAATTTCTGCAATTTTGCCCCAAAATAAGGGGACTTTCTGACTTTTGCCCCATAATATGAGGAATTTCTGCCTTTTTGTCCGAAAATAAGAAAAATGCATACCTTTTTGCCATAAAAAGGGAAATTTCTTCATTTTTGCTCCAAAATAAGGGGAACTTTTGCTTTTTTGCCTCTAAATAAGTGGAATTTCTGTTTTTTTCCCCCAATACAAAAAGAATTTCTGTCTTTTTTGCCCCAAAATAAGGAAAATTTCTCACTTATTACAATGAAATAAGTGAAATTTCTGAAAATTTGCCCCAAAAATAAGGAAATTTCTGCCTTTTGCCCCAAAATAAGGGGAATTTCAGCATTTTACCTAAAAATAAGGGGAATTTCTGCATTTTTGCCACAAAATATTAGGAATTTCTGCCTTTTTGCCCCAAAATAAAAAAAATTTCTGCCTTTTTTCCCTGAAATAAGTTAAATTTCTGCAATTTTGCCCCAAAATAAGTGAAATTTCTGCAATTTTGCCCCAAAATAAGGGAAATTTCTGCAATTTGCCCCAAAATAAGTGAAATTTCTGCAATTTTGCCCCAAAATAAGAGAAATTTCTGGAATTTTGTTCCAAAATAAGTGGAATTTCTGAGTTTTGCCCCAAAATAAGGAAAATTTCTGCCTTTTTGCGCCACAATTAGTGAAATTTCTGCAATTTTGCCGTAAAATAAGGGAAATTACTGCAATTTTTTCTCATAATAAGGGAAATTTCTGCAATTTTGCCCCAAAATAAGGAGAATTTCTGTTTTTTTGCCCCACAATTAGGGAAATTTCTGCAATTTTGCCCAAAAATAAGGGAAATTTCTGCCTTTTGCCCCAAAATATGGGGAATTTCTGCCTTTTTGTCTTAAAATAAGAAAAATGCATACCTTTTTGCCATAAAAAGAGAAATTTCTTCATTTTTGCTCTAAAATAAGGGGAACTTTTGCCTTCTTGCCTCTAAATAAGTGGAATTTCTGTCTTTTTCCCCCAAAACAAAGGGAATTTCTGTCTTTTTTGCCCCAAAATAAGGAAAATTTCTGACTTATAATCCTGAAATAAGTGAAATTTCTGCAAATTTGCCCCAAAATAAGAAAAATTTCTGCATTTTTGCCCCCAAATAAGGGGAATTTCAACCTTTTTATCTCAAAATAAGGGAAATTTCTGCATTTTTGCAACAAAATATTAGGAATTTCTGCATTTTTGCCACAAAATATTAGGAATTTCTGCCTTTTTGCCACAAAATAAAGAAAATTTCTGCCTTTTTTCCCGGAAATAAGTGAAATTTCTGCAAATTTGCCCCAAAAAAAGGGAAATTTCTGCCTTTTGCCCCAAAATAAGGGGAATTTCAGCATTTTACCTCAAAATAAGAAAAATTTCTGATTTTCACCTAAATATGGAGAATTTCTGCCTTTTTGCCCCACAATTAGGGGAATTTCTGCAATTTTGCTCCAAAATACGGGGAATTTCTGCCTTTTTGCCCGAAATAAGGGGAATGCATACCTTTTTGCCATAAAAAAGGGAAATTTCTTCATTTTTGCCCCAAATTAAGGGAAATTTCTGACTTTTTGCCCTGAAATATGTGAAATTTCTGCAATTTTAGCCCAAAATAAGGTGAATTTCTGCCTTTTTGCCCCAAAATAATGGGAATTTCTGCCTTTTTGCCCCAAAATAAGAAAAATTTTTGCCTTTTTTCTCTGAAATAAGTGAAATTTCTGCAATTTTGCCCTAAAATAAGGGAAATTTCTGCAATTTTTCCCCATAATAAGGGAAATTTCTGGAATTTTGCCACAAAATAAGGGGAATTTCTGTTTTTCTGCCCCCAAATAAGGGAAATTTCTGCAATTTTGCTCTAAAATAAAGGGAATTTTTGCTTTTTGCCTCTAAATAAGTGGAATTTCTGTCTTTTTCCCCCAAAACAAAGGGAATTTCTGTCATTTTTGCCCCAAAATAAGGAAAATTTCTGACTTATTACCCTGAAATAAGTGAAATTTCTGCACTTTTTCCCCAATATAAGGGAAATTTCTGTCTTTTTGCCCCCAAATAAGGGGAATTTCAGCCTTTTTACCTCAAAATAAGGGGAATTTCTGAATTTTGGCACAAAATATTAGGAATTTCTGCCTTTTTGCCCCAAAATAAGGAAAATTTCTGATTTTTTTCCTGAAATAAGTGAAATTTCTGCAATTTTGCCCCAAAATAAGTAAAATTCCTCAATTTTGCCCCAAAATAAGGGAAATTTCTGAAATTTTGCCCCGAAATAAGTGGAATTTCTGAGTTTTGCCCCAAAATAAGGAGAATTTCTGCCTTTTTGCGCCACAATTAGTGAAATTTCTGCAATTTTGCCGTAAAATAAGGGAAATTTCTGCAATTTTTCCTCGTAATATTGGAAATTTCTGCAATTTTGCCCCAAAATAAGAAGAATTTCTGTTTCTTGCCCCACAATTAGGGAAATTTCTGCAATTTTGCCCAAAAATAAGGGAAATTTCTGCCGTTTGCCACAAAATATGGGGAATTTCTGCCTTTTTGTCTGAAAATAAAAAGAATGCATACCTTTTTGCCATAAAAAAGGGAAATTTCTTCATTTTTGCTCCAAAATAAGGGGAACTTTTGCCATTTTGCCTCTAAATAAGAGGAATTTCTGTCTTTTTCCCCCAAAACAAAGGGAATTTCTGTCTTTTTTGCCCCAAAATAAGGAAAATTTCTGACTTATAACCCTGAAATAAGTGAAATTTCTGCAAATTTGCCCCAAAATAAGAAAAATTTCTGCCTTTTTGCCCCTAAATAAGTGGAATTTCAGCCTTTTTATCTCAAAATAAGAGAAATTTCTGCATTTTTGCAACAAAATATTAAGAATTTCTGCATTTTTGCCACAAAATATTAGGAATTTCTGCCTTTTTGCCCCAAAATAAGGAAAATTTCTGCCTTTTTTTTCGGAAATAAGTGAAATTTCTGCAAATTTGCCCCAAAAAAGGGAAATTTCTGCCTTTTGCCCCAAAATAAAAGGAATTTCAGCATTTTACCTCAAAATAAGGGAAATTTTTAATTTTTGCAACAAAATATGGAGAATTTCTGCCTTTTTGCCCCAAAATAAGGAAAATTTCTGCCTATTTTCCCTGAAATAAGTGAAATTTCTGCAATTTTGCCCCAAAATAAGTGAAATTTCTGCAATTTTGCCCCAAAATAAGGAAAATTTCTGGAATTTTGCCACACAATTAGGGGAATTTCTGCAATTTTGATCCAAAATACGGGGAATTTCTGCCTTTTTGCCCAAAATAAGGGGAATGCATACCTTTTTGCCATAAAAAAGGAAAATTTCTTCATTTTTGCCCCAAATTAGGGGAAATTTCTGAATTTTTGCCCTGAAATATGTGAAATTTCTGCAATTTAAGCCCAAAATAAGGTGAATTTCTGCCTTTTTGTCCCAAAATAATGGGAATTTCTGCCTTTTTTGCCCCAAAATAAGAAAAATTTTTGCCTTTTTTCTCTGAAATAAGTGAAATTTCTGCAATTTTGCCCTAAAATAAGGGAAATTTCTGCCTTTTGCCCCAAAATATGGGGAATTTCTGCTTTTTTGTCTGAAAATAAAAGAATGCATACCTTTTTGCCATAAAAAAGGGAAATTTCTTCATTTTTGCTCCAAAATAAGGGGAACTTTTGCCTTTTTGCCTCTAAATAAGTGGAATTTCTGTCTTTTTCCCTTAAAACAAAGGAATTTCTGTCTTTTTTGCTCCAAAATAAGGAAAATTTCTGACTTATAACCCTGAAATAAGTGAAATTTCTGCAAATTAGCCCCAAAATAAGAAAAATTTCTGCCTTTTTGCCCCCAAATAAGTGGAATTTCAGCCTTTTTATCTCAAAATAAGGGAAATTTCTGCATTTTTGCAACAAAATATTAGGAATTTCTGCATTATTGCCACAAAATACTAAGAATTTCTTTATTTTTGCCCCAAAATTAGAAAAATTTCTGCCTTTTTTCTCGGAAATAAGTGAAATTTCTGCAAATTTGCCCCCAAAAAAGGGAAATTTCTGCCTTTTGCCCCATAATAAGGGGAATTTCAGCATTTTACCTCAAAATATGGGAAATTTCTGATTTTTGCACCAAAATATGGAGAATTTCTGCCTTTTGCCCCAAAATAAGGAAAATTTCTGCCTATTTTCCCTGAAATAAGTGAAATTTCTGCAATTTTGCCCCAAAATAAGTGAAATTTCTGCAATTTTGCCCCAAAATAAGGAAAATTTCTGGAATTTTGCCCCACAATTAGGGGAATTTCTGCAATTTTGCTCCAAAATACAAGGAATTTCTGCCTTTTTGCCCAAAATAAATCGGAATGCATACCTTTTTGCCATAAAAAAAAGAAATTTCTTCATTTTTTCCCCAAATTAAGGGAAATTTCTGACTTTTTGCCCTGAAATATGTGAAATTTCTGCAATTTTAGCCCAAAATAAGGTGAATTTCTGCCTTTTTGCCCCAAAATAATGGGAATTTCTGCCTTTTTGCCCCAAAATAAGAAAAATTTTTGCCTATTTTCTCTGAAATAAGTGAAATTTCTGCTATTTTGCCCTAAAATAAGGGAAATTTCTGCAATTTTTCCCCATAATAAGGGAAATTTCTGGAATTTTGCCACAAAATAAGGGGAATTTCTGTTTTTTTGCCCCCTAATAAGGGAAATTTCTGCAATTTTGCCCTAAAATAAGGGGAATTTTTGCTTTTTGCCTCTAAATAAGTGGAATTTCTGTCTTTTTCCCCCAAAACAAAGAGAATTTCTGTCATTTTTGCCCCAAAATAAGGAAAATTTCTGACTTATTACCCTGAAATAAGTGAAATTTCTGCACTTTTTCCCCAATATAAGGGAAATTTCTGTCTTTTTGCCCCCAAATAAGGGGAATTTCAGCCTTTTTACCTCAAAATAAGGGGAATTTCTGAATTTTGGCACAAAATATTAGGAATTTCTGTTTTTTTGCCCCAAAAAAAGGAAAATTTCTGCTTTTTTTCCCTGAAATAAGTGAAATTTCTGCAATTTTGCCCCAAAATAAGTAAAATTTCTGCAATTTTGCCCCAAAATAAGGGAAATTTCTGGAATTTTGCCCCAAAATAAGTGGAATTTCTGAGTTTTGCCCCAAAATAAGGAGAATTTCTGCCTTTTTGCGCCAAAAGTAGTGAAATTTCTGCAATTTTGCCGTATAATAAGGGAAATTTCTGCAATTTTTCTCATTAATAAGGGAAATTTCTGCAATTTTGCCCCAAAATAAGGGGAATTTCTGTTTTTTGCCCCACAATTAGGGAAATTTCTGCAATTTTGCCCAAAAATAAGGGAAATTTCTGCCGTGTGCCCCAAAATATGGGGAATTTCTGCCTTTTTGTCTGAAAATAAGAAGAATGCATACCTTTTTGCCATAAAATGGAAATTTCTTCATTTTTGCTCCAAAATAAGGGGAACTTTTGCCTTTTTGCCTCTAAATAAGTGGAATTTCTGTTCTTTTCCCCCAAAACAAAGGCAATTTCTGTCATTTTTGCCCTAAAATAAGGAACATTTCTGACTTATAACCCTGAAATAAGTGAAATTTCTGCAAATTTGCCCCAAAATAAGAAATATTTCTGCGTTTTTGCCCCTAAATAAAGGAAATTTCAGCCTTTTTATCTCAAAATAAGGGAAATTTCTGCATTTTTGCAACAAAATATTAGGAATTTCTGCATTTTTGCCACAAAATATTTGGAATTCCTGCCTTTTTGCCCCAAAATAAGAAAAATTTCTGCCTTTTTTCCCGGAAATAAGTGAAATTTCTGCAATTTTGCCCCAATATAAATGAAATTTCTGCAATTTTGTCCCAAAATAAGGAAAATTTCTGGAATTTTGCCCCACAATTAGGGGAATTTCTGCAATTTTGCTCCAAAATACGGGGAATTTCTGCCTTTTTGCCCAAAATAAGGGGAATGCATACCTTTGTGCCATAAAAAAAGGGAAATTTCTTCATTTTTGCCCCAAATTAAGGGAAATTTTTGACTTTTTGCCCGGAAATATGTGAAATTTCTGCAATTTTAGCCCAAAATAAGGTGAATTTCTGCCTTTTTGCCCCAAAATAATGGGAATTTCTGCCTTTTTGCCCCAAAATAAGAAAAATTTTTGCCTTTTTTCTCTGAAATAAATGAAATTTCTGCAATTTTGCCGTAAAATAAGGGAAATTTCTGCAATTTTTCCTCGTAATAAGGGAAATTTCTGCAATTTTGCCCCAAAATAAGAAGAATTTCTGTTTTTTGCCCCACAATTAGGGAAATTTCTGCAATTTTGCCCAAAAATAAGGGAAATTTCTGCCGTTTGCCACAAAATATGGGGAATTTCTGCCTTTTTGTCTGAAAATAAAAAGAATGCATACCTTTTTGCCATAAAAAAGGGAAATTTCTTCATTTTTGCTCCAAAATAAGGGGAACTTTTGCCATTTTGCCTCTAAATAAGAGGAATTTCTGTCTTTTTCCCCCAAAACAAAGGGAATTTCTGTCTTTTTTGCCCCAAAATAAGGAAAATTTCTGACTTATAACCCTGAAATAAGTGAAATTTCTGCAAATTTGCCCTAAAATAAGAAAAATTTCTGCCTTTTTGGCCCTAAATAAAGGGAATTTCAGCCTTTTTATCTCAAAATAAGAGAAATTTCTGCATTTTTGCAACAAAATATTAGGAATTTCTGCATTTTTGCCACAAAATATTAGGAATTTCTGCCTTTTCGCCACAAAAGAAGGAAAATTTCTGCCATTTTTCCCGGAAATAAGTGAAATTTCTGCAAATTTGCCCCTAAAAAAGGGAAATTTCTGCCTTTTGCCCCAAAATAAGGGGAATTTCAGCATTTTACCTCAAAATAATGGAAATTTCTGATTTTTGCACCAAAATATAGAGAATTTCTGCCTTTTTGCCCCAAAATAAGAAAAATTTCTGCATTTTTTCCCTGAAATAAGTGAAAGTTCTGCAATTTTGCACCAAAATAAGTGAAATTTCTGCAATTTTGCCCCAAAATAAAGAAAATTTCTGGAATTTTGCCCCACAATTAGGGGAATTTCTGCAATTTTGCTCCAAAATACGGGGAATTTCTGCCTTTTATCCCGAAATAAAGGGAATGCATACCTTTTTGCCATAAAAAAGGGAAATTTCTTCATTTTTGCCCCAAATTAAAGGAAATTTCTGACTTTTTGCCCTGAAATATGTGAAGTTTCTGCAATTTTAGCCCAAAATAAGGTGAATTTCTGCTTTTTTGCCCCAAAATAATGGGAATTTCTGCAAATTTGCTCCAAAATAAGAAAAATTTTTGCCTTTTTTCTCCGAAATAAGTGAAATTTCTGCAATTTTGCCATAAAATAAGGGAAATTTCTGCAATTTTTCCCCATAATAAGGGAAATTTCTGGAATTTTGCCACAAACTAAGGGGAATTTCTGTTTTTTTGCCCCCAAATAAGGGAAATTTCTGCAATTTTGCCCTAAAATAAGGGGAATTTCTGCTTTTTTGCCTCTAAATAAGTGGAATTTCTGTCTTATTCCCCCAAAACAAAGGGAATTTCTGTCATTTTTGCCCCAAAATAAAGAAAATTTCTGACTTATTACTCTGAAATAAGTGAAATTTCTGCAATTTTGCCCCAATATAAGGAAAATTTCTGCCTTTTTGCAGCCAAATAAGGGGAATTTCAGTCTTTTTTCCTCAAAATAAGGGGAATTTCTGAATTTTGGCACAAAATATTAGGAATTTCTGCCTTTTTGCCCCAAAATAAGGAAAATTTCTGCTTTTTTCCCTGAAATAAGTGAAATTTCTGCAATTTTGCCCCGAAATAAGTAAAATTTCTGCAATTTTGCCCCAAAATAAGGGCAATTTCTGGAATTTTTCCCCAAATTAAGTGGAATTTCTGAGTTTTGCCCCAAAATAAGGAGAATTTCTGCCTTTTTGCGCCACAATTAGTGAAATTTCTGCAATTTTGCCGTAAAATAAGGGAAATTTTTGCAATTTTTCCTCATAATAAGGGAAATTTCTGCCTTTTGCCCCAAAATATGGGGAATTTCTGCCTTTTTGTCTAAAAATAAGAAGAATGCATACCTTTTTGCCATAAAAAAGGGAAATTTCTGCAATTTTGCCCCAAAATAAGGAAAATTTCTGGAATTTTGCCCCACAATTAGGGGAATTTCTGCAATTTTGCTCCAAAATACAAGGAATTTCTGCCTTTTTGCCCAAAATAAATGGGAATGCATACCTTTTTGCCATAAAAAAAAGAAATTTCTTCATTTTTTCCCCAAATTAAGGGAAATTTCTGACTTTTTGCCCTGAAATATGTGAAATTTCTGCAATTTTAGCCCAAAATAAGGTGAATTTCTGCCTTTTTGCCCCAAAATAATGGGAATTTCTGCCTTTTTGCCCCAAAATAAGAAAAATTTTTGCCTATTTTCTCTGAAATAAGTGAAATTTCTGCTATTTTGCCCTAAAATAAGGGAAATTTCTGCAATTTTTCCCCATAATAAGGGAAATTTCTGGAATTTTGCCACAAAATAAGGGGAATTTCTGTTTTTTTGCCCCCTAATAAGGGAAATTTCTGCAATTTTGCCCTAAAATAAGGGGAATTTTTGCTTTTTGCCTCTAAATAAGTGGAATTTCTGTCTTTTTCCCCCAAAACAAAGAGAATTTCTGTCATTTTTGCCCCAAAATAAGGAAAATTTCTGACTTATTACCCTGAAATAAGTGAAATTTCTGCACTTTTTCCCCAATATAAGGGAAATTTCTGTCTTTTTGCCCCCAAATAAGGGGAATTTCAGCCTTTTTACCTCAAAATAAGGGGAATTTCTGAATTTTGGCACAAAATATTAGGAATTTCTGTTTTTTTGCCCCAAAAAAAGGAAAATTTCTGCTTTTTTTCCCTGAAATAAGTGAAATTTCTGCAATTTTGCCCCAAAATAAGTAAAATTTCTGCAATTTTGCCCCAAAATAAGGGAAATTTCTGGAATTTTGCCCCAAAATAAGTGGAATTTCTGAGTTTTGCCCCAAAATAAGGAGAATTTCTGCCTTTTTGCGCCAAAATTAGTGAAATTTCTGCAATTTTGCCGTAAAATAAGGGAAATTTCTGCAATTTTTCTCATTAATAAGGGAAATTTCTGCAATTTTGCCCCAAAATAAGGGGAATTTCTGTTTTTTGCCCCACAATTAGGGAAATTTCTGCAATTTTGCCCAAAAATAAGGGAAATTTCTGCCGTGTGCCCCAAAATATGGGGAATTTCTGCCTTTTTGTCTGAAAATAAGAAGAATGCATACCTTTTTGCCATAAAATGGAAATTTCTTCATTTTTGCTCCAAAATAAGGGGAACTTTTGCCTTTTTGCCTCTAAATAAGTGGAATTTCTGTTCTTTTCCCCCAAAACAAAGGCAATTTCTGTCATTTTTGCCCTAAAATAAGGAACATTTCTGACTTATAACCCTGAAATAAGTGAAATTTCTGCAAATTTGCCCCAAAATAAGAAATATTTCTGCGTTTTTGCCCCTAAATAAAGGAAATTTCAGCCTTTTTATCTCAAAATAAGGGAAATTTCTGCATTTTTGCAACAAAATATTAGGAATTTCTGCATTTTTGCCACAAAATATTTGGAATTCCTGCCTTTTTGCCCCAAAATAAGAAAAATTTCTGCCTTTTTTCCCGGAAATAAGTGAAATTTCTGCAATTTTGCTTCAATATAAATGAAATTTCTGCAATTTTGTCCCAAAATAAGGAAAATTTCTGGAATTTTGCCCCACAATTAGGGGAATTTCTGCAATTTTGCTCCAAAATACGGGGAATTTCTGCCTTTTTGCCCAAAATAAGGGGAATGCATACCTTTGTGCCATAAAAAAAGGGAAATTTCTTCATTTTTGCCCCAAATTAAGGGAAATTTTTGACTTTTTGCCCGGAAATATGTGAAATTTCTGCAATTTTAGCCCAAAATAAGGTGAATTTCTGCCTTTTTGCCCCAAAATAATGGGAATTTCTGCCTTTTTGCCCCAAAATAAGAAAAATTTTTGCCTTTTTTCTCTGAAATAAGTGAAATTTCTGCAATTTTGCCGTAAAATAAGGGAAATTTCTGCAATTTTTCCTCGTAATAAGGGAAATTTCTGCAATTTTGCCCCAAAATAAGAAGAATTTCTGTTTTTTGCCCCACAATTAGGGAAATTTCTGCAATTTTGCCCAAAAATAAGGGAAATTTCTGCCGTTTGCCACAAAATATGGGGAATTTCTGCCTTTTTGTCTGAAAATAAAAAGAATGCATACCTTTTTGCCATAAAAAAGGGAAATTTCTTCATTTTTGCTCCAAAATAAGGGGAACTTTTGCCATTTTGCCTCTAAATAAGAGGAATTTCTGTCTTTTTCCCCCAAAACAAAGGGAATTTCTGTCTTTTTTGCCCCAAAATAAGGAAAATTTCTGACTTATAACCCTGAAATAAGTGAAATTTCTGCAAATTTGCCCTAAAATAAGAAAAATTTCTGCCTTTTTGGCCCTAAATAAAGGGAATTTCAGCCTTTTTATCTCAAAATAAGAGAAATTTCTGCATTTTTGCAACAAAATATTAGGAATTTCTGCATTTTTGCCACAAAATATTAGGAATTTCTGCCTTTTCGCCACAAAAGAAGGAAAATTTCTGCCATTTTTCCCGGAAATAAGTGAAATTTCTGCAAATTTGCCCCAAAAAAAGGGAAATTTCTGCCTTTTGCCCCAAAATAAGGGGAATTTCAGCATTTTACCTCAAAATAATGGAAATTTCTGATTTTTGCACCAAAATATAGAGAATTTCTGCCTTTTTGCCCCAAAATAAGAAAAATTTCTGCATTTTTTCCCTGAAATAAGTGAAATTTCTGCAATTTTGCCCCAAAATAAGTGAAATTTCTGCAATTTTGCCCCAAAATAAAGAAAATTTCTGGAATTTTGCCCCACAATTAGGGGAATTTCTGCAATTTTGCTCCAAAATACGGGGAATTTCTGCCTTTTATCCCGAAATAAAGGGAATGCATACCTTTTTGCCATAAAAAAGGGAAATTTCTTCATTTTTGCCCCAAATTAAGGGAAATTTCTGACTTTTTGCCCTGAAATATGTGAAGTTTCTGCAATTTTAGCCCAAAATAAGGTGAATTTCTGCTTTTTTGCCCCAAAATAATGGGAATTTCTGCAAATTTGCTCCAAAATAAGAAAAATTTTTGCCTTTTTTCTCCGAAATAAGTGAAATTTCTGCAATTTTGCCATAAAATAAGGGAAATTTCTGCAATTTTTCCCCATAATAAGGGAAATTTCTGGAATTTTGCCACAAACTAAGGGGAATTTCTGTTTTTTTGCCCCCAAATAAGGGAAATTTCTGCAATTTTGCCCTAAAATAAGGGGAATTTCTGCTTTTTTGCCTCTAAATAAGTGGAATTTCTGTCTTATTCCCCCAAAACAAAGGGAATTTCTGTCATTTTTGCCCCAAAATAAAGAAAATTTCTGACTTATTACTCTGAAATAAGTGAAATTTCTGCAATTTTGCCCCAATATAAGGAAAATTTCTGCCTTTTTGCATCCAAATAAGGGGAATTTCAGTCTTTTTTCCTCAAAATAAGGGGAATTTCTGAATTTTGGCACAAAATATTAGGAATTTCTGCCTTTTTGCCCCAAAATAAGGAAAATTTCTGCTTTTTTCCCTGAAATAAGTGAAATTTCTGCAATTTTGCCCCGAAATAAGTAAAATTTCTGCAATTTTGCCCCAAAATAAGGGCAATTTCTGGAATTTTTCCCCAAATTAAGTGGAATTTCTGAGTTTTGCCCCAAAATAAGGAGAATTTCTGCCTTTTTGCGCCACAATTAGTGAAATTTCTGCAATTTTGCCGTAAAATAAGGGAAATTTCTGCAATTTTTCCTCAGAATAAGGGAAATTTCGGCCTTTTGCCCCAAAATATGGGGAATTTCTGCCTTTTTGTCTAAAAATAAGAAGAATGCATACCTTTTTGCCATAAAAAAGGGAAATTTCTTCATTTTTGCTCCAAAATAAGGGGAACTTTTGCCTTTTTGCCTCTAAATAAGTGGAATTTCTGTCTTTTTCCCCCAAAACAAAGGGAATTTCAGTCTTTTTTGCCCCAAAATAAGGAAAATTTCTGACTTATAACCCTGAAATAAGTGAAATTTCTGCAAATTTGCCACAAAATAAAAAAAATTTCTGCATTTTTGCCCCCAAATAAGGGCAATTTCAGCATTTTTATTTCAAAATAAGGGAAATGTCTGCATTTTTGCAACAAAATATTAGGAATTTCTGCATTTTTGCCACAAAATATTAGGAATTTCTGCCTTTTTGCCCCAAAATAAGGAGAATTTCTGCCTTTTTTTTTCGGAAATAAGTGAAATTTCTGCAAATTTGCCCCAAAAAAGGGAAATTTCTGCCTTTTGCCCCAAAATAAAAGGAATTTCAGCATTTTACCTCAAAATAAGGGAAATTTTTAATTTTTGCAACAAAATATGGAGAATTTCTGCCTTTTTGCCCCAAAATAAGGAAAATTTCTGCCTATTTTCCCTGAAATAAGTGAAATTTCTACAATTTTGCCCCAAAATAAGTGAAATTTCTGCAATTTTGCCCCAAAATAAGGAAAATTTCTGGAATTTTGCCACACAATAAGAGGAATTTCTGCAATTTTGCTCCAAAATTCGGGGAATTTCTGCCTTTTTGCCCAAAATAAGGGGAATGCATACCTTTTTGCCATAAAAAAGGAAAATTTCTTCATTTTTGCCCCAAATTAGGGGAAATTTCTGACTTTTTGCCCTGAAATATGTGAAATTTCTGCAATTTAAGCCCAAAATAAGGTGAATTTCTGCCTTTTTGTCCCAAAATAATGGGAATTTCTGCCTTTTTGCCCCAAAATAAGAAAAATTTTTGCCTTTTTTCTCTGAAATAAGTGAAATTTCTGCAATTTTGCCCTAAAATAAGGGAAATTTCTGCCTTTTGCCCCAAAATATGGGGAATTTCTGCTTTTTTGTCTGAAAATAAGAAGAATGCATACCTTTTTGCCATAAAAAAGGGAAATTTCTTCATTTTTGCTCCAAAATAAGGGGAACTTTTGCCTTTTTGCCTCTAAATAAGTGGAATTTCTGTCTTTTTCCCCCAAAACAAAGGGAATATCTGTCTTTTTGCCCCAAAATAAGGAAAATTTCTGACTTATAACCCTGAAATAAGTGAAATTTCTGCAAATTTGCCCCAAAATAAGAAAAATTTCTGCCTTTTTGCCCCCAAATAAGGGGAATTTCAGCCTTTTTATCTCAAAATAAGGGAATTTTCTGCATTTTTGCAACAAAATATTAGGAATTTCTGCATTTTTGCCACAAAATATTAGAAATTTCTGCCTTTTTGCCCCAAAATAAGGAAAATTTCTGCCTTTTTTCCTGGAAATAAGTGAAATTTCTGCAAATTTGCCCCAAAAAAGGGAAATTTCTGCCTTTTGCCCCAAAATAAGGGGAATTTCAGCATTTTACCTCAAAATAAGGGAAATTTCTGATTTTTGCACCAAAATATGGAGAATTTTTGCCTTTTTCCCCAAAATAAGGAAAATTTCTGCCTTTTTTCCCTGAAATAAGTGAAATTTCTGCAATTTTGCCACAAAATAAGTGAAATTTCTTCAATTTTGCCCCAAAATAAGGAAAATTTCTGGAATTTTGCCCCACAATTAGGGGAATTTCTGCAATTTTGCTCCAAAATACGAGGAATTTCTGCCTTTTTGCCCAAAATAGAGGGAATGCATACCTTTTTGCCATATAAAAGGGAAATTTCTTCATTTTTGCCCCAAATTAAGGGAAATTTCTGAATTTTTGCACTGAAATATGTTAAATTTCTGCAATTTTAGCCCAAAATAAGGTGAATTTCTGCCTTTTTGCCCCAAAATAATGGGAATTTCTGCCTTTTTGCCCCAAAATAAGAAAAATTTTTGCCTTTTTTCTCTGAAATAACTGAAATTTCTGCAATTTTGCCCTAAAATAAGGGAAATTTCTGCAATTTTTTTCCATAATGAGAGAAAATCTAAAATTTTGCCACAAAATAAAGGGAATTTCTGTTTTTTTGCTCCCAAATAAGGGAAATTTCTGCAATTTTGCCCTAAAATAAGGGGAATTTCTGCTTTTTTGCCTCTAAATAAGTGGAATTTCTGTCTTTTTCCCCCAAAACAAAGGGAATTTCTGTCATTTTCGCCCCAAAATAAGGAAAATTTCTGACTTATTACCCTGAAATAGGTGAAATTTCTGCAATTTTACCCCAAAATAAGAAAAATTTCTGCCTTTTTGCCCCTAAATAAGAGGAATTTCAGCCTTTTTATTTCAAAATAAGGGAAATATCTGCATTTTTGCAACAAAATATTAGAAATTTGTGCATTTTTGCCACAAATTATTAGGAATTTCTGCTTTTGCCCCAAAATAAGGAAAAATTTATGCCTTTTTTTCCTGAAATAAGTGAAATTTCTGCAATTTTGCCCCAAAATAAGTGAAATTTCTGCAATTTTGCCCCAAAATAAAAAAAATTTCTCGAATTTTGCCCCCCAATTATGGGAATTTCTGCCATTTTGCTCCAAAATACGGGGAATTTCTGCCTTTTTGCCCAAAATAAGGGGAATGCATACCTTTTTGCCATAAAAATAGGAAATTTCTTCATTTTTGCCCCAAATTGAGGGAAATTTCTGACTTTTTGCCCTGAAATATGTGAAATTTCTGCAATTTTAGCCCAAAATAAGGTGAATTTCTTCCTTTTAGCCCCAATATAATGGGATTTTCTGCATTTTTGCCCCAAAATAAGAAAAATTTTTGCCTTTTTTCTCTGAAATAAGTGAAATTTCTGCAATTTTGCCCTAAAATAAGGGAAATTTCTGCAATTTTTCCCCATAATAAGGGAAATTTCTGCAATTTTGCCACAAAATAAGGGGAATTTCTGTTTTTTGCCCCACAATTAGAAAAATTTCTGCAATTTTGCCTCAAAATAAGGAGAATTTCTGCCTTTTGCCCTAAAATATGGGGAATTTCTGCTTTTTTGTCTGAAAATGAGAAAAATGCATACATTTTGCCATAAAAAAGGGAAATTTCTTCATTTTTGCTCCAAAATAAGGGGAACATTTGCCTTTTTGCCTCTAAATTAGAGGAATTTCTGTTTTTTTTCCCCAAATCAAAGAGAATTTCTGTCTTTTGTGCCCCAAAATAAAAAAAATTTCTGACTTATTACCATGAAATAAGTGAAATTTCTGCAAATTTGTCCCAAAAATAGAAAAATTTCTGCCTTTTGTCCCAAAATAAGTAAAATTTCAGCATTTTAACTCAAAATAAGGGGAATATCTGCCTTTTTGCCCCAAAATAAGGAAAATTTCTGCCTTTTTTCTCTGAAATAAGTGAAATTTCTGCAATTTTGCCTTAAAATAAGTGAAATTTCGGCAATTTTGCCCCAAAATAAGGGAAATTTCTGCAATTTTGCCCCAAAATAAGTGGAATTTATGAGTTTTTTTCAAAATTAAGGAGAATTTCTGCATTTTTGCCCCACAATTAGGGGAATTTCTGCAATTTTGCTCCAAAATACGGGGAATTTCTGCCTTTTTGCCCGAAAATAAAGGGAATGAATACCTTTTTGCCATAAAAAAGGGAAATTTCTTCATTTTTGCCACAAATTAAGGGAAATTTCTGCCTTTTTGCCCTGAAATATGTGAAATTTCTGCAATTTTAGCCCAAAATAAAGTGAATTTCTGCCTTTTTGCCCCAAAATAATGGGAATTTCTGCCTTTTTGCCCCAAAATAAGAAAAATATTTGCCTTTTTTCTCTGAAATAAGTGAAATTTCTGCAATTTTGCCGAATTTAAAGGAAATTTCTGCAATTTTTCCCCATAATAAGGGAAATTTCTGGAATTTTGCCCCAAAATAAGAGGAATTTCTGTTTTTTTGCCCCCAAATAAGGGAAATTTCTGCAATTTTGTCCTAAAATAAGAGGAATTTCTGCTTTTTTGCCTCTAAATAAGTGGAATTTCTGTCTTTTTCCCCCAAAACAAAGGGAATTTCTATCATTTTTGCCCCAAAATAAGGAAAATTTCTGACTTATTACCCTGAAATAAGTTAAATTTCTGCAATTTTGCCCCAATATAAGGAAAATTTTTGCCTTTTTGCCCCCAAAGAAGGCGAATTTCAGCCTTTTTACCTCAAAATAAGGGGAATTTCTGAATTTTGTCACAAAATATTAGGAATTTCTGCTTTTTTGCCCCAAAATAAGGAAAATTTCTGCTTTTTTCCCTGAAATAAGTGAAATTTCTGCAATTTTGCCCCAAAATAAGTAAAATTTCTGCAATTTTGCCCCAAAATAAGGGAAATTTCTGGAATTTTTCCCCAAAATAAGTGGAATTTCTGAGTTTTGCCCCAAAATAAGGAGAATTTCTGCATTTTTGCGCCACAATTAGTGAAATTTCTGCAATTTTGCCGTAAAATAAGAGAAATTTCTGCAATTTTTCCTCATAATAAGGGAAATTTCTGCAATTTTGCCCCAAAATATGGGGAATTTCTGCCTTTTTGTCTAAAAATATGAAGAATGCATACCTTTTTGCCATAAAAAAGGGAAATTTCTTCATTTTTGCTCCAAAATAAGGGGAACTTTTGCCTTTTGGCCTCTAAATAAGTGGAATTTCTGTCTTTTTCCCCCAAAACAAAGGGAATTTCAGTCTTTTTTGCCCCAAAATAAGGAAAATTTCTGACTTATAACCCTGAAATAAGTGAAATTTCTGCAAATTTGCCGCAAAATAAAAAAAATTTCTGCATTTTTGCCCCCAAATAAGGGCAATTTCAGCCTTTTTATTTCAAAATAAGGGAAATTTCTGCAGTTTTGCAACAAAATATTAGGAATTTCTGCATTTTTGCCACAAAATATTAGGAATTTCTGCCTTTTTGCCCCAAAATAAGGAAAATTTCTGCCTTTTTTTTCGGAAATAAGTGAAATTTCTGCAAATTTGCCCCAAAAAAGGGAAATTTCTGCCTTTTGCCCCAAAATAAAAGGAATTTCAGCATTTTACCTCAAAATAAGGGAAATTTTTAATTTTTGCAACAAAATATGGAGAATTTCTGCCTTTTGCCCCAAAATAAGGAAAATTTCTGCCTATTTTCCCTGAAATAAGTGAAATTTCTGCAATTTTGCCCCAAAATAAGTGAAATTTCTGCAATTTTGCCCCAAAATAATGAAAATTTCTGGAATTTTGCCACACAATTAGGGGAATTTCTGCAATTTTGCTCCAAAATACGGGGAATTTCTGCCTTTTTGCCCAAAATAAGGGGAATGCATACCTTTTTGCCATAAAAAAGGAAAATTTCTTCATTTTTGCCCCAAATTAGGGGAAATTTCTGACATTTTGCCCTGAAATATGTGAAATTTCTGCAATTTAAGCCCAAAATAAGGTGAATTTCTGCCTTTTTGTCCCAAAATAATGGGAATTTCTGCCTTTTTGCCCCAAAATAAGAAAAATTTTTGCCTTTTTTCTCTGAAATAAGTGAAATTTCTGCAATTTTGCCCTAAAATAAGGGAAATTTCTGCCTTATGCCCCAAAATATGGGAAATTTCTGCCTTTTTGTCTGAAAATAAGAAGAATGCATACCTTTTTGCCATAAAAAAAAGAAATTTCTTCATTTTTTGCTCCAAAATAAGGGGAACTTTTGCCTTTTTGCCTCTAAATAAGTGGAATTTCTGTCTTTTTTCCCCAAAACAAAGGAAATTTCTGTCTTTTTTGCCCCAAAATAAGAAAAATTTCTGACTTATAACCCTGAAATAAGTGAAATTTCTGCAAATTTGCCCCAAAATATGAAAAATTTCTGCCTTTTTGCCCCCAAATAAGGGGAATTTCAGCCTTTTTATCTCAAAATAAAGGAAATTTCTGCATTTTTGCAACAAAATATTAGGAATTTCTGCATTTTTGCCACAAACTATTAGGAATTTCTGCCTTTTTGCCCCAAAATAAGGAAAATTTCTGCCTTATTTCCCGGAAATAAGTGTAATTTCTGCAAATTTGCCCCAAAAAAGGGTAATTTCTGCCTTTTGTCCCAAAATAAGGGGAATTTCAGCATTTTACCTCAAAATAAGGGAAATTTCTGATTTTTGCACCAAAATATGGAGAATTTCTGCCATTTTGACCCAAAATAAGGAAAATTTCTGCCTTTTTTCCCTGAAATAAGTGAAATTTCTGCAATTTTGGCCCAAAATAAGTGAAATTTCTGCAATTTTGCCCCAAAATAAGGAAAATTTCTGGAATTTTGCCCCACAATTAGGGGAATTTCTGAAATTTTGCTCCAAAATACGGGAAATTTCTGCCTTTTTGCCCAAAATAAGGGGAATGCATAACTTTTTGCCATAAAAAAGGGAAATTTCTTCATTTTTGCCCCCAATTAAGGGAAATTTCTGGCTTTTTTCCCTGAAATATATGAAATTTCTGCAATTTTAGCCCAAAATAAGGTGATTTTCTTCCTTTTTGCCCCAAAATAATGGGAATTTCTGCATTTTTGCCCCAAAATAAGAAAAATTTTTGCCTTTTTTCTCTGAAATAAGTGAAATTTCTGCAATTTTGCCTAAAATAAGGGAAATTTCTGCAATTTTTCCCCATAATAAGGGAAATTTCTGGAATTTTGCCACAAAATAAGGGGAATTTCTGTTTTTTGCCCCACAATTAAAGAAATTTCTGCAATTTTGCCCCAAAATAATGGGAATTTCTGCCTTTTGCCCCAAAATATGGGGAATTTCTGCCTTTTTGTCCGAAAATAAGAAGAATGCATACCTTTTTGCCATAAAAAAAGGAAATTTCTTCATTTTTGCTCCAAAATAAGGGGAACTTTTGCATTTTTGCTTCTAAATAAGTGGAATTTCTGTTTTTTTCCCCCAAAACAAAGAGAATTTCTGTCTTTTTTGCCCCAAAATAAAGAAAATTTCTGACTTATTACACTGAAATAAGTGAAATTTCTGCAAATTTGCCCCCAAAATAGGGAAATTTCTGCCTTTTGCCCCAAAATAAGGGGAATTTCAGCATTTTACCTCAAAATAAGGGAAATTTCTAATTTTTGCACCAAAATATGGAGAATTTCTGCCTTTTTGCCCCAAAATAAGGAAAATTTCTGCATTTTTTTCCCTAAAATAAGTGAAATTTCTGCAATTTTGCACCAAAATAAGGGAAATTTCTGCATTTTTGCCTCCATATAAGGGGAATTTCAGCCTTTTTACCTCAAAATAAGGGAAATTTCTGCATTTTTGCAACAAAATATTAGGAATTTCTGCATTTTTGCCAAAATTATTAAGAATTTCTGCATTTTTGCCCCAAAATAAGGAAAATTTCTGCATTTTTCCCTGAAATAAGTGAAATTTCTGCAATTTTGCCTCAAAATAAGGGAAATTTCTGCAATTTTGCCCCAAAATAAGTGGAATTTCTGAGTTTAGTCCAAAAATAAGGAGAATTTCTGCATTTTTGCCCCACAGTTAGGGGAATTTCTGCAATTTTGCTCCAAAATATGGGGAATTTCTGCCTTTTTGCCTGAAAATAAGGGGAATGCATACCTTTTTGCCATAAAAAAGGGAAATTTCTTCACTTTTGCCCCAAATTAAGAGAAATTTCTGCCTTTTTGCCCTGAAATATGTGAAATTTCTGCAATTTTAGCCCAAAATAAGGTGAATTTCTGCCTTTTTGCCCCAAAATAAGAAAAATTTTTGCTTTTTTTTCTCTGAAATAAATGAAATTTCTGCAATTTTGCCCTAAAATAAAAGAAATTTCTGCAATTTTCCCCCATAATAAAGATAATTTCTGGAATTTTCCCACAAAATAAGGAGAATTTCTGTTTTTTTTCCCCAAATAAGGGAAATTTCTGCAATTTTGCCCTAAAATAGGGGGGATTTCTGCATTTTGCCTCTAAATAAGTGGAATTTCTGTCTTATTCCCCCAAAACAAAGGGAATTTCTTTCATTATTGCCCCAAAATAAGGAAAATTTCTGACTTATTACCCTGAAATAAGTGAAATTTCTGCAATTTTGCCCCAATATAAGGGAAATTTCTGCCTTTTTGACCCCAAATAAGAAGAATTTCAGCCTTTTTACCTCAAAATAATAGGAATTTCTGAATTTTGGCACAAAACATTAGGAATTTCTGCCTTTTTGCCCCAAAATAAGGAAAATTTCTGCCTTTTTTCCCTGAAATAAGTGAAATTTCTGCAATTTTGTCCCAAAATAAGTAAAATTTCTGCAATTTCTCTTCAAAATAAAGAAAATTTCTGGAATTTTGCCCCAAAATAAGTGGAATTTCTGAGTTTTGCCCCAAAATATGGAGGATTTGTGCCTTTTTGCCCCACAATTAGTGAAATTTCTACAATTTTGCCCTAAAATAAGGGAAATTTCTGCAATTTTTCCCCATAATAAGGGAAATTTCTGCAATTTTGCTTCAAAATAAGGGGAATTTCTGTATTTTGCCCCACAATTAGTGAAATTTCTGCAATTTTGCCCCAAAATAAGGAAAATCTCTGGAATTTTGCCCCAAAATAAGTGGAATTTCTGAGTTTTGCCCCAAATAAGGAGAATTTCTGCCTTTTTGCCCCACAATTAGGGAAATTTCTGCAATTTTGCTCCAAAATACAGGGAATTTCTGCCTTTTTGACCGAAAATAAGGGGAATGCATAACTTTTGCCATAAAAAAATGGAAATTTCTTCATTTTTGCCTTAAATTAATGGAAATTTCTGCCTTTTTGCCCTGAAATATGTGAAATTTCTTCAATTTTAGTCCAAAATAAGGTGAATTTCTGCCTTTTTGCCCCAAAATAATGGGAATTACTGCCTTTTTGGCCCCAAATAAGAAAAATTTTTGCCTTTTTTTTCTGAAATAAGTGAAATTTCTGCAATTTTGCCCTAAAATAAGGCAAATTTCTGCAATTTTTCCCCATAATAAGGGAAATTTCTGCAATTTTGCTTCAAAATAAGGGGAATTTCTGTTTTTTGCCCCAAAATCAGGGAAATTTCTGCAATTTTGCCCCAAAATAAGGGGAATTTCTGCCTTTTGCCCCAAAATATGGGGAATTTCTGCCTTTTTGTCCGAAAATAAGAATGCATATCTTTTTGCCATAAAAAAGGGAAATTTCTTCATTTTTGCTCCAAAATAAGGGGAACTTTTGCCTTTTTGCTTCTAAATAAGTGGAATTTCTGTTTTTTTCCCCCAAAACAAAGAGAATTTCTGTCTGTTTTGCCCCAAAATAAGGAAAATTTCTGACTTATTACCCTGAAATAAGTGAAATTTCTGCAAATTTGCCCCAAAAATAGGGAAATTTCTGCCTTTTGCCCAAAAATAAAAGGAATTTCAGCATTTTACCTCAAAATAAGGGAAATTTCTGAATTTTGCACCAAAATATGGAGAATTTCTGCCTTTTTGCACCAAAATAAAAAAAATTTCTGCTGTTTTTCCCTGAAATAAGTGAAGTTTCTGCAATTTTGCCCCAAAATATAGAAAATTTCTGCCTTTTTGCCCCACAATTAGGGGAATTTCTGCAATTTTGCTCCAAAATACAGGGAATTTCTGCCTTTTTGCCTGAAAATAAGGGGAATGCATAACTTTTTGCCATAAAAAAGGGAAATTTCTTCATTTTTGCCCCAAATTAAGAGAAATTTCTGCCTTTTTGCCCTGAAATATGTGAAATTTCTGCAATTTTAGCCCAAAATAAGGTGAATTTCTGCCTTTTTGCCCCAAAATAATGGGAATTTCTGCCTTTTTGCTCCAAAATAAGAAAAATTTTTGCTTTTTTTCTCTGAAATAAGTGTAATTTCTGCAATTTTGCCCTTAAATAAAAGAAATTTCTGCAATTTTTCCTTATAATATAGGAAATTTCTGGAATTTTGCCTTAAAATAAGGGGAATTTCTGGTTTTTTGCCCCTAAATAAGGGAAATTTCTGCAATTTTGCCCTAAATTAAGGGGAATTTCTGCTTTTTTGCCTCTAAATAAGTGGAATTTCTGTCTTTTTCCCCCAAAACAAAGGGAATTTCTATCATTTTTGCCCCAAAATAAGGAAAATTTCTGACTTATTACCCTGAAATAAGTGAAATTTCTGCAATTTTGCCCCAATATAAGGGAAATTTTTGCATTTTTGCCCCCAAATAAGGTGAATTTCAGCCTTTTTACCTCAAAATAAGGGGAATTTCTGAATTTTGGCACAAAATATTAGGAATTTCTGCATTTTTGCCCCAAAATAAGGACAATTTCTGCCTTTTTTCCCTGAAATAAGTGAAATTTCTGCAATTTTGCCCCAAAATAAGTAAAATTTCTGAAATTTTGCCCCAAAATAAGGAAAATTACTAAAATTTTGCCCCAAAATAAGTGGAATTTCTGAGTTTTGCCCCAAAATAAGGAGAATTTCTGCCTTTTTGCCCACAATTAGTGAAATTTCTTCAATTTTGCCCTAAAATAAGAGAAAATTCTGCAATTTTTCCCCATAATAAGGGAAATTTCTGCAATTATGCTTCAAAATAAGGGGAATTTCTGTTTTTGGCCCCACAATTAGGGAAATTTCTGCAATTTTGCTCCGAAATAAAAGGAATTTCTGCCTTTTGTCCTAAGTTATGGGGAATTTCTGCCTTTTTGTCCGAAAATAAGAAGAATGCATACCTTTTTGCCATAAAAAAGGGAAATTTCTTCATTTTTTCTCCAAAATAAGGGGAACTTTTGCCTTTTTGCCTCTAAATAAATGGAATTTCTGTCTTTTTCCCCCAAAACAAAAGGAATTTCTGTCTTTTTTGCACCAAAATAAGAAAAATTTCTGACTTTTTACCCTGAAATAAGTGAAATTTCTGAAAATTTGCCACAAAATAAGGAAAAATTCTGCTTTTTGGTTCCAAATATGGGGAATTTCAGCCTTTTTACCTCAAAATAAGGTTAATTTCTGCATTTTTGCAACAAAATATTAGGAATTTCTGCATTTTTGCCACAAAATATTAGAAATTTCTGCCTTTTTGCCCCAAAATAAGGAAAATTTCTGCTTTTATTACCTGAAATAAGTAAAATTTCTGAAATTTTGCCCCAAAATAAGTGAAATTTCTGCAATTTTGCCCCAAAATAAGTGAAATTTCTGCAATTTTGCCCCAAAATAAGGGAAATTTCTGGAATTTTGCTTCAAAATAAGTGGAATTTCTGAGTTTTGCCCCAAAATAAAAAGAATTTCTGCCTTTTTGCCCCACAATTAGGGGAATTTCTGCAATTTTGCTCCAAAATACTGGGAATTTCTGCTTTTTGCCTGAAAATAATGGGAATGCATACCTTTTTGCCATAAAAATGGGAAATTTCTTCATTTTTGCCCCAAATTAAGGGAAATTTCTGCCCTTTTGCCCTGAAATATGTGAAATTTCTGCAATTTTAGCCCAAAATAAAGTGAATTTCTGCCTTTTTGCCCCATAATAAGAAAAATTTTTGCTTTTTTTCTCTGAAATAAGTGAAATTTCTGCAATTTTGCCCTAAAATAAAAGAAATTTCTGCAATTTTTCCCCATAATAAAGAAAATTTCTGAAATTTTGCCCCAAAATAAGAAGAATTTCGGTTTTTTTGCCCCCAAATAAGGGAAATGTCTGCAATGTTGCCCTAAAATAAGGGGAATTTCTGCTTTTTTGCCTCTAAATAAGTGGAATTTCTGTCTTTTTCCCCCAAAACAAAGGGAATTTCTGTCATTTTTGCCCAAAAATAAAGAAAATTTCTGACTTATTACCCTGAAATACGTGAAATTTCTGCAAATTTGCCCCAAAATAAGGGAAAATTCTGCCTTTTTACCCCCAAATATGGGGAATTTCAGCCTTTTTACCTCAAAATAAGGGAAATTTCTTCATTTTTGCCACAAAATATTAGGAAATTCTTCATTTTTGCCACAAAATATTAGAAATTTCTGCCTATTTGCCCCAAAATAAGGAAAATTTCTGCTTTTTTTCCCTGAAATAAGTGAAATTTCTGCAATTTTGCTTCAATATAAGAGAAATTTCTGCCTTTTTGCCCCCAAATAAGGGGAATTTCAGCCTTTTTACCTCAAAATAAGGAGAATTTCTGAATTTGGCACAAAATATAAGGAATTTCTGCTTTTTTGCCCCAAAATAAAGAAAATTTCTGCCTTTTTTCTCTGAAATAAGTGAAATTTCTGCAATTTTGCCCCAAAATAAGTAAAATTTCTGAAATTTTGCCCCAAGATAAGGAAAATTTCTGGAATTTTGCCCCAAAATAAGTGGAATTTCTGAGTTTTGCCCCAAAATAAGGAGAATTTCTGCCTTTTGGCCCACAATTATTGAAATTTTGCAATTTTGCCCTAAAATAAGAGAAATTTCTGCAATTTTTCCCCATAATAAGGGAAATTTCTGCAATTTTGCTTCAAAATAAAGGGAATTTCTGTTTTTTGCCCCACAATTAGGGAAATTTCTGCAATTTTGCTCCAAAATAAAAGGAATTTCTGCCTTTTGTCCTAAAATATGGGGAATTTCTGCCTTTTTGTCCAAAAATAGGAAAAATGCATACCTTTTTGCCATAAAAAAGGGAAATTTCTTCATTTTTGCTTTAAAATAAGGGGAACTTTGCCTTTTTGCCTCTAAATAAGTGGAATTTCTGTTATTTTTCTCCAAAACAAAGAGAATTTCTGTCTTTTTTGCCCCAAAATAAAGAAAATTTGTGACTTATTACCCTGAAATAAGTGAAATTTCTGCAAATTTGTCTCAAAAATAAGAAAATTTCTGCCTTTTTCCCAAAAATAAGGGGAATTTCAGCATTTTACCTCAAAATAAGGGAAATTTCTGATTTTTGCACCAAAATATGGAGAATTTCTGCTTTTTTGCACCAAAATAAGGAAAATTTCTGCCTTTTTTCCTTGAAATAAGTGAAATTTCTGGAATTTTGCCCCAAAATAAGGAGAATTTCTGCCTTTTTGCCCCACAATTAGGGGAATTTTTGCAATTTTGCTACAAAATACAAGGAATTTCTGCCTTTTTGCCCGAAAATAAGGAGAATGCATAACTTTTTGCCATAAAAAAGGGAAATTTCATCATTTTTGCCCCAAATTAAGGGAAATTTCTGCCTTTTTCCTTGAAATATGTGAAATTTCTGCAATTTTAGCCCAAAATAAGGTGAATTTCTGCCTTTTTGCCCCAAAATAATGGGAATTTCTGCATTTTTGCCCCAAAATAAGAAAAATTTTTGCTTTTTTTCTCTGAAATAAGTGAAATTTCTGCAATTTTGCCTTAAAATAAAAGAAATTTCTGCAATTTTTTCCCATAATAAAGAAAATTTCTGGAATTTTGCCTTAAAATAAAAGGAATTTCTTTTTTTTACCCCCAAATAAGGGAAATTTCTGCAATTTTGCCCTAAATTAAAAGGAATGTCTGCTTTTTTGCCTCTAAATTAGTGGAATTTTTGTCTTTTTCTTTCAAAACAAATGGAATTTCTGTCTTTTTTGCACCAAAATAAGGAAAATTTCTGACTTATTACCCTGAAATAAGTGAAATTTCGGAAATTTGCCCCAAAATAAGGAAAATTTCTGCCTTTTTGCCTCCAAATATGGGGAATTTCAGACTTTTTACCTCAAAATAAGGGAAATTTCTGCATTTTTGCAACAAAATATTAAAATTTCTGCATTTTTCCCACAAAATATTAGGAATTTCTGCCTTTTTCCCCCAAAATAAGGAAAATTTCTGCCTTTTTTCCCTGAAATAAGTGAAATTTCTGCAATTTTGCCCCAAAATATGTGAAATTTCTGCAATTTTGCCCCAAAATAAGGGAAATTTCTGGAATTTTGCCCCAAAATAAGTGGAATTTCTGAGTTTTGCCCCAAAATAAGGAAAATTTCTGCCTTTTTGCCCCACAATTAGGGGAATTTCTGCAATTTTGCTCCAAAATACGAGGAATTTCTGCCTTTTTGCCCGAAAATAAGGGGAATGCATACCTTTTTGCCATAAATAAGGGAAATTTCTTCATTTTTGCCCCAAATTAAGGGAAATTTCTGCCTTTTTGCCCTGAAATATGAGAAATTTCTGCAATTTTAGCCCAAAATAAGGTGAATTTCTGCCTTTTTGCCCCAAAATAATGGGAATTTCTGCCTTTTGCCCCAAAATAAGAAAAATTTTTGCTTTTTTTCTCTGAAATAAGTGAAATTTCTGCAATTTTGCCCTAAAATAAAAGAAATTAATGCAATTTTTCCCCATAATAAAGGAAATTTCTGGAAGTTTGCCCCAAAATAAAAAGAATTTCTGTTTTTTTGCCCCCAAATAAGAGAAATTTCTGCAATTTTGCCCTAAATTAAGGGGAATTTCTGCTTTTTTGCCTCTAAATAAGTGGAATTTCTGTCTTTTTCCCCCAAAACAAAGGGAATTTCTGTCATTTTTGCCCCAAAATAAGGAAAATTTCTGACTTATTACACTGAAATAAGTGAAATTTCTGCAATTTTGCCCCAATATAAGGGAAATTTCTGCCTTTTTGCCCCCAAATAAGGGTAATTTCAGCCTTTTTACCTCAAAATAAGGGGAATTTCTGAATTTTGGCACAAAATATTAGGAATTTCTGCCTTTTTGCTTCAAAATAAGGACAATTTCTGCCTTTTTTCCCTGAAATAAGTGAAATTTCTGCAATTTTGCCCCAAAATAAGTAAAATTTCTGCAATTTTGCCCCAAAATAAGTGAAATTTCTGCAATTTTGCCCTATAATAAGTAAAATTTCTGCAATTTTGCCCCAAAATAAGGGAAATTTCTAGAATTTTGACCCAAAATAAACGGAATTTCTGAGTTTTTTTCCAAAAAAAGAATTTCTGCCTTTTTGCCCCACAATTAGTGAAATTTCTGCAATTTTGCCCTAAAATAAGGGAAATTTCTTCAATTTTTCCCCATAATAAGGGAAATTTCTGCAATTTTGCTTCAAAATAAGGGGAATTTCTGTTTTTTGCCCCAAAATCAGGGAAATTTCTGCAATTTTGCCCCAAAATAAGGGGAATTTCTGCCTTTTGCCCCAAAATATGGGGAATTTCTGCCTTTTTGTCGAAAATGAGAATGCATATCTTTTTGCCATAAAAAAGGGAAATTTCTTCATTTTTGCTCCAAAATAAGGGGAACTTTTGCCTTTTTGCTTCTAAATAAGTGGAATTTCTGTTTTTTTTCCCCAAAACAAAGAGAATTTCTGTCTGTTTTGCCCCAAAATAAGGAAAATTTCTGACTTATTACCCTGAAATAAGTGAAATTTCTGCAAATTTGCCCCAAAAATAGGGAAATTTCTGCCTTTTGCCCAAAAATAAAAGGAATTTCAGCATTTTACCTCAAAATAAGGGAAATTTCTGAATTTTGCACCAAAATATGGAGAATTTCTGCCTTTTTGCACCAAAATAAGAAAAATTTCTGCTGTTTTTCCATGAAATAAGTGAAGTTTCTGCAATTTTGCCCCAAAATATGGAAAATTTCTGCCTTTTTACTCCACAATTAGGGGAATTTCTGCAATTTTGCTCCAAAATACAGGGAATTTCTGCCTTTTTGCCTGAAAATAAGGGGAATACATACCTTTTTGCCATAAAAAAAGAAAATTTGTTCATTTTTGCCCCAAATTAAGAGAAATTTCTGCCTTTTTGCCCTGAAATATGTGAAATTTCTGCAATTTTAGCCCAAAATAAGGTGAATTTCTGCCTTTTTGCCCCAAAATAATGGGAATTTCTGCCTTTTTGCTCCAACATAAGAAAAATTTTTGCTTTTTTTCTCTGAAATAAGTGAAATTTCTGCAATTTTGCCCTTAAATAAAAGAAATTTCTGCAATTTTTCCTTATAATATAGGAAATTTCTGGAATTTTGCCTTAAAATAAGGGGAATTTCTGGTTTTTTGCCCCTAAATAAGGGAAATTTCTGCTTTTTTGCCTCTAAATAAGTGGAATTTCTGTCTTTTTCCCCCAAAACAAAGGGAATTTCTATCATTTTTGCCCCAAAATAAGGAAAATTTCTGACTTATTACCCTGAAATAAGTGAAATTTCTGCAATTTTGCCCCAATATAAGGGAAATTTCTGCTTTTTTGCCCCCAAATAAGGTGAATTTCAGCCTTTTTACCTCAAAATAAGGGGAATTTCTGAATTTTGGCACAAAATATTAGGAATTTCTGCATTTTTGCCCCAAAATAAAGACAATTTCTGCTTTTTTTCCCTGAAAGAAGTGAAATTTCTGCAATTTTGCCCCAAAATAAGTAATATTTCTGAAATTTTGCCCCAAAATAAGGAAAATTACTAAAATTTTGCCCCAAAATAAGTGGAATTTCTGAGTTTTGCCCCAAAATAAGGAGAATTTCTGCCTTTTTGCCCACAATTAGTGAAATTTCTTTAATTTTGCCCTAAAATAAGAGAAATTTCTGCAATTTTTCCCCATAATAAGGGAAATTTCTGCAATTATGCTTCAAAATAAGGGGAATTTCTGTTTTTTGCCCCACAATTAGGGAAATTTCTGCAATTTTGCTCTGAAATAAAAGGAATTTCTGCCTTTTGTCCTAAGATATGGGGAATTTCTGCCTTTTTGTCCGAAAATAAGAAGAATGCATACCTTTTTGCCATAAAAAAGGGAAATTTCTTCATTTTTTCTCCAAAATAAGGGGAACTTTTGCCTTTTTGCCTCTAAATAAGTGGAATTTCTGTCTTTTTCCCCCAAAACAAAGGGAATTTCTGTCTTTTTTGCACCAAAATAAGGAAAATTTCTGACTTTTTACCCTGAAATAAGTGAAATTTCTGCAAATTTGCCCCAAAATAAGGGAAATTTCTGCCTTTTTTTTTCCAAATATGGGGAATTTCAGCCTTTTTACCTCAAAATAAAGGAAATTTCTGCATTTTTGCAACAAAATATTAGGAATTTCTGCATTTTTGCCACAAAATATTAGAAATTTCTGCCTTTTTGCCCCAAAATAAGGAAAATTTCTGCTTTTTTTACCTGAAATAAGTAAAATTTCTGAAATTTTGCCCCAAAATAAGTGAAATTTCTGCAATTTTGCCCCAAAATAAGGGAAATTTCTGGAATTTTGCTTCAAAATAAGTGGAATTTCTGAATTTTGCCCCAAAATAAGGAGAATTTCTGCCTTTTTGCCCCACAATTAGGGGAATTTCTGCAATTTTGCTCCAAAATACGAGGAATTTCTGCGTTTTTGCCCGAAAATAAGGGGAATGCATAACTTTTTGCCATAAAAACGGGAAATTTCTTCATTTTTGCCCCAAATTAAGGGAAATTTCTGCCTTTTTGCCCTGAAATATGAGAAATTTCTGCAATTTTAGCCCAAAATAAGGTGAATTTCTGCCTTTTTGCCCCAAAATAATGGGAATTTCTGCCTTTTTGCCCCAAAATAAGAAAAATTTTTGCTTTTTTTCTCTGAAATAAGTGAAATTTCTGCAATTTTGCCATAAAATAAAAGAAATTAATGCAATTTTTGCCCATAATAAAGGAAATTTCTGGAAGTTTGCCCCAAAATAAGAAGAATTTCTGTTGTTTTGCCCCCAAATAAGAGAAATTTCTGCAATTTTGCCCTAAAATATAGGAAATTTCTGCAATTTTGCCTCTAAATAAGTGGAATTTCTGTCATTTTCCCCCAAAACAAAGGGAATTTCTGTCATTTTTGCCCCAAAATAAGGAAAATTTCAGACTTATTACACTGAAATGAGTGAAATTTCTGCAATTTTGCCCCAATATAAGGGAAATTTTTGCCTTTTTGCCCCCAAATAAGGGTAATTTCAGCCTTTTTACCTCAAAATAAGGGGAATTTCTGAATTTTGGCACAAAATATTAGGAATTTCTTCATTTTTGCCCCAAAATAAGGACAATTTCTGCCTTTTTTCCCTGAAATAAGTGAAATTTCTGCAATTTTGCCCCAAAATAAGTAAAATTTCTGAAATTTTGCCCCAAAATAAGTGGAATTTCTGAGTTTTGGCCCAAAATAAGGAGAATTTCTGCCTTTTTGCCCACAATTAGTTAAATTTCTGCAATTTTGCCCTAAAATAAGAGAAATTTCTGCAATTTTTCCCCATAATAAGGGAAATTTCTGCAATTTTGCTTCAAAATAAGGGGAATTTCTGATTTTTGCCCCACAATTAGGAAAATTTCTGCAATTTTGCTCCAAAATAAAAGGAATTTCTGCCTTTTGTCCTAAAATATGGGGAATTTCTGCCTTTTTGTCCAAAAATAGGAAAAATGCATACCTTTTTGCCATAAAAAAGGGAAATTTCTTCATTTTTGCTTTAAAATAAGGGGAACTTTGCCGTTTTGCCTCTAAATAAGTGGAATTTCTGTTATTTTTTTTCCAAAACAAAGAGAATTTCTGTCTTTTTTGCCCCAAAATAAGGAAAATTTGTGACTTATTACCCTGAAATAAGTGAAATTTCTGCAAATTTGTCTCAAAAATAAAAAAATTTCTGCCTTTTTCCCAAAAATAAGGGGAATTTCAGCATTTTACCTCAAAATAAGGGAAATTTCTGATTTTTGCACCAAAATATGGAGAATTTCTGCTTTTTTGCGCCAAAATAAGGAAAATTTCTGCCTTTTTTCCTTGAAATAAGTGAAATTTCTGGAATTTTGCCCCAAAATAAGGAGAATTTCTGCCTTTTTCCCCACAATTAGGGGAATTTTTGCAATTTTGCTACAAAATACAAGGAATTTCTGCCTTTTTGCCCGAAAATAAGGAGAATGCATAACTTTTTGCCATAAAAAAGGGAAATTTCATCATTTTTGGCCCAAATTAAGGGAAATTTCTGCCTTTTTCCTTGAAATATGTGAAATTTCTGCAATTTTAGCCCAAAATAAGGTGAATTTCTGCCTTTTTGCCCCAAAATAATGGGAATTTCTGCATTTTTGCCCCAAAATAAGAAAAATTTTTGCTTTTTTTCTCTGAAATAAGTGAAATTTCTGCAATTTTGCCTTAAAATAAAAGAAATTTCTGCAATTTTTTCCCATAATAAAGGAAATTTCTGGAATTTTGCCTTAAAATAAAAGGAATTTCTTTTTTTTGCCCCCAAGTAAAAGAAATTTCTGCAATTTTGCCCTAAATTAAAAGGAATGTCTGCTTTTTTGCCTCTAAATTAGTGGAATTTTTGTCTTTTTCTTTTAAAACAATGGGAATTTCTGTCTTTTTTGCACCAAAATAAGGAAAATTTCTGACTTATTACCCTGAAATAAGTGAAATTTCTGAAAATTTGCCCCAAAATAAGGAAAATTTCTGCCTTTTTGCCTCCAAATATGGGGAATTTCAGCCTTTTTACCTCAAAATAAGGGAAATTTCTGCATTTTTGCAACAAAATATTAAAAATTTCTGCATTTTTCCCACAAAATATCAGGAATTTCTGCCTTTTTGCCTCAAAATAAGGAAAATTTCTGCCTTTTTTTCCCTGAAATAAGTTAAATTTCTGCAATTTTGCCCCAAAATAAGTGAAATTTCTGCAATTTTGCCCCAAAATAAGTGAAAATTCTGCAATTTTGCCCCAAAATAAGGGAAATTTCTGGAATTTTGCCCCAAAATAAGTGGAATTTCTGAGTTTTGCCCCAAAATAAGGAAAATTTCTGCCTTTTTGCCCCACAATTAGGGGAATTTCTGCAATTTTGCTCCAAAATATGGGGAATTTCTGCCTTTTTGCCTGAAAATAAGGGGATTGCATACCTTTGTGCCATAAAAAAGGGAAATTTCTTCATTTTTGCCCCAAATTACGGGTAATTTCTGCCTTTTTGCCCTGAAATATGTGAAATTTCTGCAATTTTAGCCCAAAATAAAGTGAATTTCTGCCTTTTTGCCTTAAAATAAGAAAAATTTTTGCTTTTTTCTCTGAAATAAGTGAAATTTCTGCAATTTTGCCCTAAAATAAAAGAAATTTCTGCAATTTTTCCCCATAATAAAGGAAATTTCTGGAATTTTGCCCCAAAATAAGAAGAATTTCTGTTTTTTGCCCCCAAATAAGGGAAATTTCTGCAATTTTGCCCTAAAATAAGGGGAATTTCTGCTTTTTTGCCTCTAAATAAGTGGAATTTCTGTCTTTTTCCCCCAAAACAAAGGGAATTTCTGTCATTTTTGCCCCAAAATAAGGAAAATTTGTGACTTATTACCCTGAAATAAGTGAAATTTCTGCAATTATGCCCCAATATAAGGGAAATTTCTGCCTTTTTGCCCCCAAATAAGGGGAATTTCAGCCTTTTTACCTCAAAATAAGGGGAATTTCTGAATTTTGGCAAAAAATATTAGGAATTTCTGCCTTTTTGCCCCAAAATAAGAAAAATTTCTGCATTTTTTCCCTGAAATAAGTGAAATTTCTTCAATTTTGCCCCAAAATAAGTAAAATTTCTGCAATTTTGCCCCAAAATAAGGAAAATTTCTGGAATTTTGCCCCAAAATAAGTGGAATTTCTGAGTTTTGCCCCAAAATAAGGAGAATTTCTGCTTTTTTGCCCACAATTAGTGAAATTTCTGCAATTTTGCCCCATAATAAGGGGACTTTCTGCAATTTTGCTTCAAAATAAGGGGAATTTCTGTTTTTTGCCCCACAATTAGGGAAATTTCTGCAATTTTGCTCCAAAATGAAAGTAATTTCTGCCTTTTGTTCTAAAATATGGGGAATTTCTGCCTTTTTGTCCGAAAATAAGAAGAATGCATACCTTTATGCCATAATAAAGGGAAATTTCTTCATTTTTGCTCCAAAATTAGGGGAACTTTTGCTTTTTGCCTCTAAATAAGTGGAATTTCTGTCTTTTTCCCCCAAAACAAAGGGAATTTCTGTCTTTTTTGGACCAAAATAAGGAAAATTTCTGACTTTTTACCCTGAAATAAGTGAAATTTCTGCAAATTTGCCCCAAAATAAGGGAAATTTCTGCATTTTTGCCCCCAAATATGGGGAATTTCAGCCTTTTTACCTCAAAATAAGGGAAATTTCTGCATTTTTACAACAAAATATTAGGAATTTCTGCATTTTTGCCACAAAATATTAGGAATTTCTGCCTTTTTGCCCCAAAATAAGTGAAATTTCTGCAATTTTGCCCCAAAATAAGTGAAATTTCTGCAATTTTGCCCCAAAATAAGGAAAATTTCTGGAATTTTGCCCCAAAATAAGTCGAATTTCTGAGTTTTGCCCCAAAATAAGGAGAATTTCTGCCTTTTTGTCCCACAATTAGGGGAATTTCTGCAATTTTGCTCCAAAATACGGGGAATTTCTGCCTTTTTGCCTGAAAATAACGGGAATGCATATCTTTTTGCCATAAAAAAAGGAAATTTCATCATTTTTGCCCCAAATTAAGGGAAATTTCTGCCTTCTTGCCCTGAAATATGTGAAATTTCTGCAATTTTAGCCTAAAATAATGTGAATTTCTGCTTTTTTGCCCCAAAATAATGGGAATTTCTGCTTTTGCCCCAAAATAAGAAAAATTTTTGCTTTTTTTCTCTGAAATAAGTGAAATTTCTGCAATTTTGCCCTAAAATAAGGAAAATTTCTGCAATTTTTTCTCATAATAAGGGAAATTTCTGCAATCTTGCCCCAAAATAAGAGGAATTTCTGTTTTTTGCCCCCAAATAAGAGAAATTTCTGCAATTTTGCCCTAAAATAAGGGGAATTTCTGCCTTTTGCCCCCCAAAAAAAAAGGTTCTGCATTTTTGCCCCAATATAAAGAAAATTACTGCATTTTTTACCACAAAATTAGGTGAATTTCTTCAATTTTGCTTCAAAATATGGGAATTTTCTGCCTTTTTTGCCGAAAATAAGGGGAATTTCTGCCTTTTTGCCCCAAAATTAGGGGAATTTCTGCAATTTTGCTCCAAAATACGGGGAATTTCTGCCTTTTTTGCCGAAAATAAGGGGAATTTTTGCCTTTTTGCCCCAAAATTAGGGGAATTTCTGCAATTTTGCTCCAAAATACGGGGAATTTCTGCCTTTTTGCCCGAAAATAAAGGGCATGTATACCTTTTTGCCATAAAAAAAGGGAAATTTCTTCATTTTTGCCCCAAAATAAGGGGATTATCCGCCTTTTTTTACTAAAAATAAGTGCAATTTCTGCCTTTTCCCCAAAAATAAACGAAATTTCTGTTTTTGGCCTCAAAATAAGGGGAATTTCTGAATTTTTGCCCAAAAATAAGAGAAATTTCAGCCTTTTTACCTCAAAATAAGGGGAATTTCTGCCTTTTTGCCCCAAAAATATGGGGAATTTCCGCCTTTTTGCCCCAAAATAAGTAAAATTTCTGCAATTTTGTACCAAAATAAAAGAAATTTCTGCCTTTTTGCCCCAAAATGAGAAAATTTCTGCCTTTTTTCTGAAATAAGTGAAATTTCTGCAATTTTGCCCCAAAATAAGGGAAATTTCGGCAATTTTGCCCAAATGTAAAAGGAAATTTCTGCAATTTTGACCCAAAATAAGGGGAATTTCTTACTTTTTGCTCACGAAAAAAAGAAGATTTTCTGTCTTTTTGCCCCAAAATAAGGAGAATTTCTGCCTTTTTGCCCAAAAATTATGAGAATTTCTGCAATTTTGCTTCAAAATACGGGGAATTTCTGCCTTTTAGCCCCAAAATAAAGGGAATTTCTGCATTTTCCCCCAATATTTAGGAAATTTCTGCATTTTACCTCTAAATAAGGGGAATTTCTGCATTTTACCTCAAAATAAGAAGAATTTCTGCCTTTTGCCCCAAAATATGGGGAATTTTTGCCTTTTTGTTCCAAAATAAGGAAAATTTCTTCAATTTTGTACCATAATAAAAGAAATTTCTGCTTTTTGCCCCAAAAATATGGGGAATTTCTGCCTTTTTGCCCCAAAATAAGGAAAATTTCTGCAATTTTGTACCAAAATAAAAGAAATTTCTGCCTTTTTACCCCAAAATAAGAAAATTTCTGCCTTTTTTGTGAAATAAGTGAAATTTCTGCAATTTTGCCCCAAAATAAGGGAAATTTCGGCAATTTTGCCCAAATGTAAAGGAAATTTCTGCCATTTTGCCCCAAAATAAGGGGAATTTCAGCCTTATTACCTCAAAATAAGGGAAATTTCTGCCTTTTTGCCACAAAATATAAGGAATTTCTGCCTTTTTACCCCAAAATAAAAAACATTTCTGTAATTTTGCCCCAAAATAAGGGGAATTTCTCCCTTTTTGCCCCAAAATAAAGGAAATTTCAGCCTTTTTACCTGAAAATAAGTGAAATTTCTGTAATTTTGCCCCAAATAAGGGAAATTTCTGCAATTTTGCCCCAAAATGAGGGAAATTCCTACAATTTTGCCCCAAAATAAAGGAAATTTCTGGAATTTTGCTCCAAAGAAGGGGAATTTCGGATTTTGGCCCCAAAATAAAGGGAATTTCTGCCTTTTGCCCCAAAATTAGGAGAATTTCTGCAATTTTGCTCCAAAATACCAGGAATTTCTGCCTTTTTGCCCGAAAATAAGGGGAATGCATACCTTTTTGCCATAAAAAAGGGAAATTTCTTCATTTTTGCTCCAAAATAAGGGGAATTTCTGCCTTTTTGCCTCTAAATAAGTGAAATTTCTGTCTTTTTCCCCCAAGACAAAAAAAATTTCTGTCTTTTTTGCCCCCAAATAAGAAGAATTTCTCACTTATTACTCTGAAATAAGTGAAATTTCTGCAATTTTACCCCAAAATAAAAGTAATTTCTGCCTTTTTGCCCCCAAATAAGGGAAATTTCAGCCTTTTTACCTCAAAATAAGAAGAATTTCTGCATTTTTCCCACAAAATATTAGGAATTTCTGCATTTTTGCACCAAATTAAGGAAAATTTCTTTCTTTTTTCCCTGAAATAAGTGAAATTTCTGAAATTTTGCCCCAAAATAATTGAAATTTCGGCAATTTTGCCCCAAAATAAGTGGAATTTCTGAGTTTTGCCCCAAAATAAGGAGAATTTCTGCCTTTTTGCGCCAAAATAATGGGAATTTCTGCCTTTTTGCCCCAAAATAAGAAAAATTTTTGCCTTTTTTCTCTGAAATTAGTGAAATTTCTGCAATTTTGCCCTAAAATAAAGGAAATTTCTGCAATTTTTCCCCATAATAAGGGAAATTTCTGAAACTTTGCCCCAAAATAAGGGGAATTTCTGTTTTTTTGCCCCCAAATAAGGGAAATTTCTGCAATTTTGCCCTAAAATAAGGGGAATTTCTGCATTTTTGCCTCTAAATAAGTGGAATTTCTGTCTTTTTCCCCCAAAACAAAGGGAATTTCTGTCATTTTTGCCCCAAAATAAGGAAAATTTCTGACTTATTACCCTGAAATAAGTGAAATTTCTGCAATTTTTCCCCAATATAAGGGAAATTTCTGCTTTTTGCCCCCAAATAAGAGGAATTTCAGCCTTTTGACCTCAAAATAAGGGGAATTTCTGAATTTTGGCACAAAATATTAGGAATTTCTGCCTTTTTGCCCCAAAATAATGAAAATTTCGGCTTTTTTCCCTGAAATAAGTGAAATTTCTGCAATTTTGCCCAAAATAAGGAAAATTTCTGGAATTTTGCCTCAAATTAAGTGGAATTTCTGAGTTTTTCCCCAAAATAGGAGAATTTCTGCCTTTTTGCGCCACAATTAGTGAAATTTCTGTAATTTTGCCCCAAAATAAGTTAAATTTCTGCCTTTTGCCACAAAATAAGGGAAATTTCGGGTATTTTGCCCAAAAATAGGTGGAATTTCTGAGTTTTGCCTCAAAATAAGGAGAATTTCTGCCTTTTTGCCCAAGAATTAGGGGAATTTCTGCAATTTTGCTCCAAAATACGAAGAATTTCTGCTTTTTTGCCCGAAAATAAGGGGAATGCATACCTTTTTGCCATAAAAAAGGGAAATTTCTTTATTTATGCCCCAAATTAAGGGAAATTTCTGCGTTTTTGCCCTGAAATATGTGAAATTTCTGCAATTTTGCACTAAAATAAGGGAAATTTCTGCAATTTTTCCCTATAATAAGGGAAATTTCGGGAATTTTGCGCCAAAATAAGGGGAATTTCTGTTTTTTTGCCCCCAAATAAGGGAAATTACTGCAATTTTGCCCTAAAATAAGGGGAATTTCTGCGTTTTTTCCTCTAAATAAGAGGAATTTCTGTCTTTTTCTCCCAAAACAAAGGGAATTTCTGTCATTTTTGCCCCAAAATAAAGGGAATTTATGCCTTTTTGCCCCAAAATAAAAAAATTTTTTGCCTTTTTTCTCTGAAATAAGTGAAATTTCTGCAATTTTGTCCTAAAATAAGGGAAATTTCTGCAATTTTTCACCCATAATAAGGGAAATTTCTGCAATTTTGCCCTAAAATGAGGGGAATTTCTGCTTTTTTGCCTCTAAATAAGTGGAATTTCTGTCTTTTTCCCCAAGACAAAGGGAATTTCTGTCATTTTTGCCCCAAAATAAAAAAAATTTCTGACTTATTACCCTGAAATAAGTGAAATTTCTGCAATTTTGCCCCAATATAAGGGAAATTTCTGACTTTTTGCCCCCAAAAAGGGGAATTACAGCTTTTTTACCTCAAAATAAGGGGAATTTCTAAATTTTGGCACAAAATATTAGGAATTTTTGTTTTTTTGCCCCAAAATAAGGAAAATTTCTGGAATTTTGCCCCAAAATTAGTGGAATTTCTGAGTTTTGCCCCAAAATAAGGAGAATTTCTGCCTTTTTGCCCCACAATTAGTGAAATTTCTGCAATTTTGCCCTAAAATAGGGGAAATTTCTGCAATTTTCCCCATAATAAGGGAAATTTCTGCAATTTTGCTTCAAAATAAGGGGAATTTCTGTTTTTTGCCCCACAATTAGGGAAATTTCTGCAATTTTGCCTCAAAATAAGGGGAATTTTTGCCTTTTGCCCAAAAAATTTGGGGAATTTCTGATTTTTTGTCCGAAAATAAGAAGAATGCATACCTTTTTAACATAAAAAGGGGGAATTTCTTAATTTTTGCTCCAATATTAGGGGAACTTTTGCCTTTTTGCCTCTAAATAAGTGGAATTTCTGTCTTTGTCCCCCAAAACAAAGGGAATTTCTGTCTTTTTTGCCCCAAAATAAGGAAAATATCTGACTTATTACCCTGAAATAAGTGAAATTTCTGCAAATTTGCCCCAAAAATAGGGAAATTTCTGCCTTTTGCCCCAAAATAAGGGGAATTTCAGCATTTTATCTCAAAATAAAGAAAAGTTCTGATTTTTGCACCAAAATATGGAGAATTTCTGCCTTTTTGGCCCAAAATAAGGAAAATTTCTGCCTTTTTTCCCTGAAATAAGTATAATTTCTGCAATTTTGCCCGAAAATAAGTGAAATTTTTGGAATTTTGCCCCAAAATAAGAGAAATTTCTTTAATTTTGCCCCAAAATAAGTGGAATTTCTGAGTTTTGCCCCAAAATAAGGAGAATTTCTGCCTTTTTGCCCCACAATTAGGGGAATTTTTGCAAATTTGCTCCAAAATACAGGGAATTTCTGCCTTTTTGCCCGAAAATAAGGGAAATGCATACCTTTTTGCGATAAAAAAGGGAAATTTCCTCATTTTTGCCCCAAATTAAGGGAAAAGTTTTCCTTTTTGCCCTGAAATATATAAAATTTCTGCAATTTTAGCCCAAAATAAGGTGAATTTCTGCCTTTTTGTCCCAAAATAAGGGAAATTTCTGCCTTTTGCCCCAAATTATGGGGAATTTCTGCCTTTTTGTTCGAAAATAAGAAGAATGCATACCTTTTTGCCATAAAAAAGGGAAATTTCTTCATTTTTGCTCCAAAATAAGGGGACCTTTTGCCTTTTGCCTCTAAATAAGTGGAATTTCTCTCTTTTTCCCCCAAAACAAAGGGAATTTCTGTCTTTTTCCCCAAAAAAAGGAAATTCTGTCATTTTTGCCCCAAAAGAAGGAAAATTTTTGACTTATTACCCTGAAATAAGTGAAATTTCTGCAATTTTTTCCCAATATAAGGGAAATTTCTATGTATTTGCCCCCAAATAAAAGGAATTTCAGCCTTTTTACCTCAAAATAAGAGGAATTTCCGAATTTTGGCACAAAATATTAGGAATTTCTGCCTTTTTGCCCCAAAATAAGTAAAATTTCTGCTTTTTTCCCTGAAACAAATGAAATTTCTGCAATTTTGCCCCAAAATAAGTAAAATTTCTGCAATTTTGCCCAAAATAAGGGAAATTTCTGATATTTTGCCCAAAAATAAGGGAAATTTCTGCCTTTTGCCCTAAAATATGGGGAATTTCTGCCTTTTTGTCTGAAAATAAGAAGAATGCATACCTTTTTGCCATAAAAAAGGGAAATTTCTTCATTTTTTGCTCCAAAATAAGGGGAACTTTTGCCTTTTTGCCTCTAAATAAGTGGAATTTCTGTCTTTTTCCCCCAAAACAAAGGGAATTTCTGTCTTTTTTGCCCCAAAATAAGGAAAATTTCTGACTTATAACCCTGGAATAAGTGAAATTTCTGCAAATTTGCCCCAAAATAAGAAAAATTTCTGCCTTTTTGCCCCTAAATAAGGGGAATTTCAGCCTTTTTATCTCAAAATAAAGGAAATTTCTGCATTTTTGCCACAAAATATTAGGAATTTCTGCATTTTTGCCACCAAATATTAAGAATTTCTGCCTTTTTGCCCCAAAATATGGAAAATTTATGCCTTTTTTTCCCTGAAATAAGTGAAATTTCTGCAATTTTGCCCCAAAATAAGTGAAATTTCTGCAATTTTGCTCCAAAATAAGTGGAATTTCTGAGTTTTGCCCTAAAATAAGGTGAATTTCTGCCTTTTTGCTCCAAAATAATGGGAATTTCTGCCTTTTTGCCCCAAAATAAGAAAAATTTTTGCTTTTTTTCTCTGAAATAAGTGAAATTTCTGCAATTTTGCCCTAAAATAAAGGAAATTTCTGCAATTTTTTCCCATAATAAGGGAAATTTCTGGAATTTTGCCCCAAAATAAGGGGAATTTCTGTTTTTTGCCCCCAAATAAGGGAAATATCTGCAATTTTGCCCTAAAATAAGGGGAATTTCTGCTTTTTTGCCTCTAAATAAGTGGAATTTCTGTTTTTTTCCCCAAAACAAAGGGAATTTCTGTCATTTTTGCCCCAAAATAAAAAAAATTTCTGACTTATTACCCTGAAATAAGTGAAATTTCTGCAATTTTGCCCTAATATAAGAGAAATTTCTGCCTTTTTGCTTCCAAATAAGGGGAATTTCAGCCTTTTTACCTCAAAATAAGGGGAATTTGTGAATTTTGGCACAAAATATTAGGAATTTCTGCCTTTTTGCCCCAAAATAAAAAAAATTTCTGTTTTTTCCTTGAAATAAGTGAAATTTCTGAAAATTTGCCCCAAAAAAAGGGAAATTTCTGCATTTTGCCCCAAAATAAGGGGAATTTCAGCTTTTTACTTTAAAATAAGGGAAAGTTCTGGTTTTTGCACCAAAATATGGAGTATTTCTGCCTTTTTGCCACAAAATAAGGAAAATTTCTGCCTTTTTTCCCTGAAATAAGTGAAATTTCTTAAATTTTGCTCCAAAATAAGTGAAATTTCTGCAATTTTGCCACAAAATAAGGAAAATTTCTGGAATTTTGCCCCAAAATAAGTGGAATTTTTGAGTTTTGCCCCAAAATAAGGAGAATTTCTGCCTTTTTGCCCCACAATTAGGGGAATTTCTGCAATTTTGCTCCAAAATACGGGGAATTTCTGCCTTTTTGCCCCAAAATAAGAAAAATTTTTGCTTTTTTTCTCTGAAATAAGTGAAATTTCTGCAATTTTGCCCTAAAAAAGAAAAATTTCTGCAATTTTTCCCTATAATAAGGGAAATTTCTGCAATTTTGCCCCAAAATAAGGGGAATTTCTGCTTTTTTGCCTCTAAATAAGTAGAATTTCTGTCTTTTTCCCCAAAAAAAGGGAATTTCTGTCATTATTGCCCCAAAATAAGGAAAATTTTTGACTTATTACCCTGAAATAAGTGAAATTTCTGCAATTTTTTCCCAATATAAGGGAAATTTCTGCGTATTTGCCCCCAAATAAGGGGAATTTCAGCCTTTTTACCTCAAAATAAGAGGAATTTCCGAATTTTGGCACAAAATATTAGGAATTTCTGCCTTTTTGCCCCAAAATAAGGAAAATTTCTGCTTTTTTCCCTGAAACAAATGAAATTTCTGCAATTTTGCCCCAAAATAAGTAAAATTTCTGCAATTTTGTCCAAAATAAGGGAAATTTCGGGAATTTTGCCCGAAAATAAGTGGAATTTCTGAGTTTTGCCCGAAAATAAGGAGAACTTCTGCCTTTTTGCGCCACAATTAGTGAAATTTCTGCAATTTTGCCATAAAATAAGGGAAATTTCTGCAATTTTTCCTCATAATAAGGGAAATTTCTGCAATTTTGCCCCAAAATAAGGGGAATTTCTGTTTTTTGCCCCACAATTAGGGAAATTTCTGCAATTTTGCCCCAAAATAAAGGGAATTTCTGACTTTTGCCCCAAAATATGGGGAATTTCTGCCTTTTTGTCTGAAAATAAGAAAAATGCATACCTTTTTGCCATAAAAAGGGAAATTTCTTCATTTTTGCGCCAAAATAAGGGGAACTTTTGCCTTTTTGCCTCTAAATAAGTGGAATTTCTGTTTTTTTCCCCCAAAACAAAAAGAATTTCTGTCTTTTTTGCCCCAAAATAAGGAAAATTTCTGACTTATTACCATGAAATAAGTGAAATTTCTGAAAATTTGCCCCAAAAATAAGTAAATTTCTTCCTTTTGCCCCAAAATAAGGGGAATTTCAGCATTTTACCTAAAAATAAGAGGAATTTCTGCATTTTTCCCACAAAATATTAGGAATTTCTGCCTTTTTGCCCCAAAATAAAAAAAATTTCTGCCTTTTTTCCCTGAAATAAGTGAAATTTCTGCAATTTTGCCACAAAATAATTGAAATTTCTGCAATTTTGCCCCAAAATAAGGGAAATTTCTGCAATTTTGCCCCAAAATAAGTGAAATTTCTGCAATTTTGCCCCAAAATAGGAGAAATTTCTGCAATGTTGCCCCAAAATAAGTGAAATTTCTGAAATTTTGCCCCAAAATAATGAAAATTTCTGGAATTTTGCCCCACAATTAGGGGAATTTCTGCAATTTTGCTCCAAAATACGGGGAATTTCTGCCTTTTTGCCCGAAATAAGGGGAATGCATACCTTTTTGCCATAAAAAAGGGAAATTTCTTTATTTTTTCCCCAAATTATGGGAAATTTCTGACTTTTTGCCCTGAAATATGTGAAATTTCTGCAATTTTGCCGTAAGATAAGGGAAATTTCTGCAATTTTTCCCCATAATAAGGGAAATTTCTGCAATTTTGCTTCAAAATAAGGGGAATTTCTGTTTTTTGCCCCACAATTAGGGAAATTTCTGCAATTTTGCCTCAAAATAAGGGAAATTTCTGCCTTTTGCCCCAAAATATGGGGAATTTCTGATTTTTTGTCCGAAAATAAGAAGAATGCATACCTTTTTACCATAAAAAGGGGGAATTTCTTCATTTTTGCTCCAAAATTAGGGGAACTTTTGCCTTTTTGCCTCTAAATAAGTGGAATTTCTGTCTTTGTCCCCCAAAACAAAGGGAATTTCTGTCTTTTTTGCCACAAAATAAAAAAAATTTCTGACTTATTACCCTGAAATAAGTGAAATTTCTGCAAATTTGCCCCAAAAATAGCGAAATTTCTGCCTTTTGCCCCAAAATAAGGGGAATTTCAGCATTTTATCTCAAATTAAAGAAAAGTTCTGATTTTTGCACCAAAATATGGAGAATTTCTGCCTTTTTGCCCCAAAATAAGGAAAATTTCTGCCTTTTTTCCCTGAAATAAGTATAATTTCTGCAATTTTGCCCGAAAATAAGTGAAATTTCTGGAATTTTGCCCCAAAATAAGAGAAATTTCTTTAATTTTGCCCCAAAATAAGTGGAATTTCTGAGTTTTGCCCCAAAATAAGGAGAATTTCTTCCTTTTTGCCCCACAATTAGGGGAATTTCTGCAAATTTGCTCCAAAATACAGGGAATTTCTGCCTTTTTGCCCGAAAATAAGGGAAATGGGTACCTTTTTGCCATAAAAAAGGGAAATTTCCTCATTTTTGCCCCAAATTAAGGGAAAAGTTTTCCTTTTTGCCCTGAAATATATAAAATTTCTGCAATTTTAGCGCAAAATAAGGTGAATTTCTGCCTTTTTGCCCCAAAATAAGGGAAATTTCTGCCTTTTGCCCCAAATTATGGGGAATTTCTGCCGTTTTGTCCGAAAATAAGAAGAATGCATACCTTTTTGCCATAAAAAAGGGAAATTTCTTCATTTTTGCTCCAAAATAAGGGGACCTTTTGCCTTTTGCCTCTAAATAAGTGGAATTTCTCTCTTTTTCCCCCAAAACAAAGGGAATTTCTGTCTTTTTCCCCAAAAAAGGAAATTCTGTCATTTTTGCCCCAAAAGAAGGAAAATTTTTGACTTATTACCCTGAAATAAGTGAAATTTCTGCAATTTTTTCCCAATATAAGGGAAATTTCTATGTATTTGCCCCCAAATAAAAGGAATTTCAGCCTTTTTACCTCAAAATAAGAGGAATTTCCAAATTTTGGCACAAAATATTAGGAATTTCTGCCTTTTTGCCCCAAAATAAGTAAAATTTCTGCTTTTTTCCCTGAAACAAATGAAATTTCTGCAATTTTGCCCCAAAATAAGTAAAATTTCTGCAATTTTGCCCAAAATAAGGGAAATTTCTGATATTTTGCCCAAAAATAAGGGAAATTTCTGCCTTTTGCCCTAAAATATGGGGAATTTCTGCCTTTTTGTCTGAAAATAAGAAGAATGCATACCTTTTTGCCATAAAAAAGGGAAATTTCTTCATTTTTTGCTCCAAAATAAGGGGAACTTTTGCCTTTTTGCCTCTAAATAAGTGGAATTTCTGTCTTTTTCCCCCAAAACAAAGGGAATTTCTGTCTTTTTTGCCCCAAAATAAGGAAAATTTCTGACTTATAACCCTGGAATAAGTGAAATTTCTGCAAATTTGCCCCAAAATAAGAAAAATTTCTGCCTTTTTGCCCCTAAATAAGGGGAATTTCAGCCTTTTTATCTCAAAATAAGGGAAATTTCTGCATTTTTGCCACAAAATATTAGGAATTTCTGCATTTTTGCAACAAAATATTAGGAATTTCTGCCTTTTGCCACAAAATAAGGAAAATTTCTGCCTTTTTTCCCGGAAATATTTGAAATTTCTGCAAATTTGCCCCCAAAAAAGGGAAATTTCTGCCTTTTGCCCCAAAATAAGGGGAATTTCAGCATTTTACCTCAAAATAAGGGAAATTTCTGATTTTTGCACCAAAATATGGAGAATTTCTGCCTTTTTGCCCCAAAATAAAGAAAATTTCTGCCTTTTTTCCCTGAAATAAGTGAAATTTCTGCAATTTTGCCCCAAAATAAGTGAAACTTCTGCAATTTTGCCCCAAAATAAGGAAAATTTATGGAATTTAACCCCACAATTAGAGGAATTTCTACAATTTTGCTCCAAAATACGAGGAATTTCTGCCTTTTTGCCCAAAATAAGGGGAATGCATACCTTTTTGCCATAAAAAAGGGAAATTTCTTCATTTTTGCCCCAAATTAAGGGAAATTTCTGACTTTTTGCCCTGAAATATGTGAAATTTCTGCAATTTTAGCCCAAAATAAGGTGAATTTCTGTCTTTTTGCCACAAAATAATGGGAATTTCTGCATTTTTGCCCCAAAATAAGAAAAATTTTTGCCTTTTTTCTCTGAAATAAGTGAAATTTCTGCAATTTTGCCCTAAAATAAGGGAAATTTCTGCAATTTTTCCCCATAATAAGGGAAAATTCTGGAATTTTGCCACAAAATAAAGGGAATTTCTGTTTTTTTGCCCCCAAATTAGGGAAATTTCTGCATTTTTGCCCCAAAATAAGGACAATTTCTGCCTTTTTTCCCTGAAATAAGTGAAATTTCTGCAATTTTGCCCCAAAATAAGTAAAATTTCTGAAATTTTGCCCCAAAATAAGGAAAATTACTAAAATTTTGCCCCAAAATAAGTGGAATTTCTGAGTTTTGCCCCAAAATAAGGAGAATTTCTGCCTTTTTGCCCACAATTAGTGAAATTTCTTCAATTTTGCCCTAAAATAAGAGAAAAATCTGCAATTTTTCCCCATAATAAGGGAAATTTCTGCAATTATGCTTCAAAATAAGGGGAATTTCTGTTTTTGGCCCCACAATTAGGGAAATTTCTGCAATTTTGCTCCGAAATAAAAGGAATTTCTGCCTTTTGTCCTAAGTTATGGGGAATTTCTGCCTTTTTGTCCGAAAATAAGAAGAATGCATACCTTTTTGCCATAAAAAAGGGAAATTTCTTCATTTTTTCTCCAAAATAAGGGGAACTTTTGCCTTTTTGCCTCTAAATAAATGGAATTTCTGTCTTTTTCCCCCAAAACAAAAGGAATTTCTGTCTTTTTTGCACCAAAATAAGAAAAATTTCTGACTTTTTACCCTGAAATAAGTGAAATTTCTGAAAATTTGCCACAAAATAAGGGAAAATTCTGCTTTTTGGTTCCAAATATGGGGAATTTCAGCCTTTTTACCTCAAAATAAGGTTAATTTCTGCATTTTTGCAACAAAATATTAGGAATTTCTGCATTTTTGCCACAAAATATTAGAAATTTCTGCCTTTTTGCCCCAAAATAAGGAAAATTTCTGCTTTTATTACCTGAAATAAGTAAAATTTCTGAAATTTTGCCCCAAAATAAGTGAAATTTCTGCAATTTTGCCCCAAAATAAGTGAAATTTCTGCAATTTTGCCCCAAAATAAGGGAAATTTCTGGAATTTTGCTTCAAAATAAGTGGAATTTCTGAGTTTTGCCCCAAAATAAAAAGAATTTCTGCCTTTTTGCCCCACAATTAGGGGAATTTCTGCAATTTTGCTCCAAAATACTGGGAATTTCTGCTTTTTGCCTGAAAATAATGGGAATGCATACCTTTTTGCCATAAAAATGGGAAATTTCTTCATTTTTGCCCCAAATTAAGGGAAATTTCTGCCCTTTTGCCCTGAAATATGTGAAATTTCTGCAATTTTAGCCCAAAATAAAGTGAATTTCTGCCTTTTTGCCCCATAATAAGAAAAATTTTTGCTTTTTTTCTCTGAAATAAGTGAAATTTCTGCAATTTTGCCCTAAAATAAAAGAAATTTCTGCAATTTTTCCCCATAATAAAGAAAATTTCTGAAATTTTGCCCCAAAATAAGAAGAATTTCGGTTTTTTTGCCCCCAAATAAGGGAAATGTCTGCAATGTTGCCCTAAAATAAGGGGAATTTCTGCTTTTTTGCCTCTAAATAAGTGGAATTTCTGTCTTTTTCCCCCAAAACAAAGGGAATTTCTGTCATTTTTGCCCAAAAATAAAGAAAATTTCTGACTTATTACCCTGAAATACGTGAAATTTCTGCAAATTTGCCCCAAAATAAGGGAAAATTCTGCCTTTTTACCCCCAAATATGGGGAATTTCAGCCTTTTTACCTCAAAATAAGGGAAATTTCTTCATTTTTGCCACAAAATATTAGGAAATTCTTCATTTTTGCCACAAAATATTAGAAATTTCTGCCTATTTGCCCCAAAATAAGGAAAATTTCTGCTTTTTTTCCCTGAAATAAGTGAAATTTCTGCAATTTTGCTTCAATATAAGAGAAATTTCTGCCTTTTTGCCCCCAAATAAGGGGAATTTCAGCCTTTTTACCTCAAAATAAGGAGAATTTCTGAATTTTGGCACAAAATATAAGGAATTTCTGCTTTTTTGCCCCAAAATAAAGAAAATTTCTGCCTTTTTTCTCTGAAATAAGTGAAATTTCTGCAATTTTGCCCCAAAATAAGTAAAATTTCTGAAATTTTGCCCCAAGATAAGGAAAATTTCTGGAATTTTGCCCCAAAATAAGTGGAATTTCTGAGTTTTGCCCCAAAATAAGGAGAATTTCTGCCTTTTGGCCCACAATTATTGAAATTTTGCAATTTTGCCCTAAAATAAGAGAAATTTCTGCAATTTTTCCCCATAATAAGGGAAATTTCTGCAATTTTGCTTCAAAATAAAGGGAATTTCTGTTTTTTGCCCCACAATTAGGGAAATTTCTGCAATTTTGCTCCAAAATAAAAGGAATTTCTGCCTTTTGTCCTAAAATATGGGGAATTTCTGCCTTTTTGTCCAAAAATAGGAAAAATGCATACCTTTTTGCCATAAAAAAGGGAAATTTCTTCATTTTTGCTTTAAAATAAGGGGAACTTTGCCTTTTTGCCTCTAAATAAGTGGAATTTCTGTTATTTTTCTCCAAAACAAAGAGAATTTCTGTCTTTTTTGCCCCAAAATAAAGAAAATTTGTGACTTATTACCCTGAAATAAGTGAAATTTCTGCAAATTTGTCTCAAAAATAAGAAAATTTCTGCCTTTTTCCCAAAAATAAGGGGAATTTCAGCATTTTACCTCAAAATAAGGGAAATTTCTGATTTTTGCACCAAAATATGGAGAATTTCTGCTTTTTTGCACCAAAATAAGGAAAATTTCTGCCTTTTTTCCTTGAAATAAGTGAAATTTCTGGAATTTTGCCCCAAAATAAGGAGAATTTCTGCCTTTTTGCCCCACAATTAGGGGAATTTTTGCAATTTTGCTACAAAATACAAGGAATTTCTGCCTTTTTGCCCGAAAATAAGGAGAATGCATAACTTTTTGCCATAAAAAAGGGAAATTTCATCATTTTTGCCCCAAATTAAGGGAAATTTCTGCCTTTTTCCTTGAAATATGTGAAATTTCTGCAATTTTAGCCCAAAATAAGGTGAATTTCTGCCTTTTTGCCCCAAAATAATGGGAATTTCTGCATTTTTGCCCCAAAATAAGAAAAATTTTTGCTTTTTTTCTCTGAAATAAGTGAAATTTCTGCAATTTTGCCTTAAAATAAAAGAAATTTCTGCAATTTTTTCCCATAATAAAGAAAATTTCTGGAATTTTGCCTTAAAATAAAAGGAATTTCTTTTTTTTACCCCCAAATAAGGGAAATTTCTGCAATTTTGCCCTAAATTAAAAGGAATGTCTGCTTTTTTGCCTCTAAATTAGTGGAATTTTTGTCTTTTTCTTTCAAAACAAATGGAATTTCTGTCTTTTTTGCACCAAAATAAGGAAAATTTCTGACTTATTACCCTGAAATAAGTGAAATTTCTGAAAATTTGCCCCAAAATAAGGAAAATTTCTGCCTTTTTGCCTCCAAATATGGGGAATTTCAGCCTTTTTACCTCAAAATAAGGGAAATTTCTGCATTTTTGCAACAAAATATTAAAATTTCTGCATTTTTCCCACAAAATATTAGGAATTTCTGCCTTTTTCACCCAAAATAAGGAAAATTTCTGCCTTATTTTCCCTGAAATAAGTGAAATTTCTGCAATTTTGCCCCAAAATATGTGAAATTTCTGCAATTTTGCCCCAAAATAAGGGAAATTTCTGGAATTTTGCCCCAAAATAAGTGGAATTTCTGAGTTTTGCCCCAAAATAAGGAAAATTTCTGCCTTTTTGCCCCACAATTAGGGGAATTTCTGCAATTTTGCTCCAAAATACGAGGAATTTCTGCCTTTTTGCCCGAAAATAAGGGGAATGCATACCTTTTTGCCATAAATAAGGGAAATTTCTTCATTTTTGCCCCAAATTAAGGGAAATTTCTGCCTTTTTGCCCTGAAATATGAGAAATTTCTGCAATTTTAGCCCAAAATAAGGTGAATTTCTGCCTTTTTGCCCCAAAATAATGGAAATTTCTGCCTTTTGCCCCAAAATAAGAAAAATTTTTGCTTTTTTTCTCTGAAATAAGTGAAATTTCTGCAATTTTGCCCTAAAATAAAAGAAATTAATGCAATTTTTCCCCATAATAAAGGAAATTTCTGGAAGTTTGCCCCAAAATAAAAAGAATTTCTGTTTTTTTGCCCCCAAATAAGAGAAATTTCTGCAATTTTGCCCTAAATTAAGGGGAATTTCTGCTTTTTTGCCTCTAAATAAGTGGAATTTCTGTCTTTTTCCCCCAAAACAAAGGGAATTTCTGTCATTTTTGCCCCAAAATAAGGAAAATTTCTGACTTATTACACTGAAATAAGTGAAATTTCTGCAATTTTGCCCCAATATAAGGGAAATTTCTGCCTTTTTGCCCCCAAATAAGGGTAATTTCAGCCTTTTTACCTCAAAATAAGGGGAATTTCTGAATTTTGGCACAAAATATTAGGAATTTCTGCCTTTTTGCTTCAAAATAAGGACAATTTCTGCCTTTTTTCCCTGAAATAAGTGAAATTTCTGCAATTTTGCCCCAAAATAAGTAAAATTTCTGCAATTTTGCCCCAAAATAAGTGAAATTTCTGCAATTTTGCCCTATAATAAGTAAAATTTCTGCAATTTTGCCCCAAAATAAGGGAAATTTCTAGAATTTTGACCCAAAATAAGCGGAATTTCTGAGTTTTTTTCCAAAAAAAGAATTTCTGCCTTTTTGCCCCACAATTAGTGAAATTTCTGCAATTTTGCCCTAAAATAAGGGAAATTTCTTCAATTTTTCCCCATAATAAGGGAAATTTCTGCAATTTTGCTTCAAAATAAGGGGAATTTCTGTTTTTTGCCCCAAAATCAGGGAAATTTCTGCAATTTTGCCCCAAAATAAGGGGAATTTCTGCCTTTTGCCCCAAAATATGGGGAATTTCTGCCTTTTTGTCGAAAACAAGAATGCATATCTTTTTGCCATAAAAAAGGGAAATTTCTTCATTTTTGCTCCAAAATAAGGGGAACTTTTGCCTTTTTGCTTCTAAATAAGTGGAATTTCTGGTTTTTTTCCCCAAAACAAAGAGAATTTCTGTCTGTTTTGCCCCAAAATAAGGAAAATTTCTGACTTATTACCCTGAAATAAGTGAAATTTCTGCAAATTTGCCCCAAAAATAGGGAAATTTCTGCCTTTTGCCCAAAAATAAAAGGAATTTCAGCATTTTACCTCAAAATAAGGGAAATTTCTGAATTTTGCACCAAAATATGGAGAATTTCTGCCTTTTTGCACCAAAATAAGAAAAATTTCTGCTGTTTTTCCATGAAATAAGTGAAGTTTCTGCAATTTTGCCCCAAAATATGGAAAATTTCTGCCTTTTTGCTCCACAATTAGGGGAATTTCTGCAATTTTGCTCCAAAATACAGGGAATTTCTGCCTTTTTGCCTGAAAATAAGGGGAATACATACCTTTTTGCCATAAAAAAAGAAAATTTGTTCATTTTTGCCCCAAATTAAGAGAAATTTCTGCCTTTTTGCCCTGAAATATGTGAAATTTCTGCAATTTTAGCCCAAAATAAGGTGAATTTCTGCCTTTTTGCCCCAAAATAATGGGAATTTCTGCCTTTTTGCTCCAACATAAGAAAAATTTTTGCTTTTTTTCTCTGAAATAAGTGAAATTTCTGCAATTTTGCCCTTAAATAAAAGAAATTTCTGCAATTTTTCCTTATAATATAGGAAATTTCTGGAATTTTGCCTTAAAATAAGGGGAATTTCTGGTTTTTTGCCCCTAAATAAGGGAAATTTCTGCAATTTTGCCCTAAATTAAGGGGAATTTCTGCTTTTTTGCCTCTAAATAAGTGGAATTTCTGTCTTTTTCCCCCAAAACAAAGGGAATTTCTATCATTTTTGCCCCAAAATAAGGAAAATTTCTGACTTATTACCCTGAAATAAGTGAAATTTCTGCAATTTTGCCCCAATATAAGGGAAATTTCTGCTTTTTTGCCCCCAAATAAGGTGAATTTCAGCCTTTTTACCTCAAAATAAGGGGAATTTCTGAATTTTGGCACAAAATATTAGGAATTTCTGCATTTTTGCCCCAAAATAAAGACAATTTCTGCTTTTTTTCCCTGAAAGAAGTGAAATTTCTGCAATTTTGCCCCAAAATAAGAAAAATTTCTGAAATTTTGCCCCAAAATAAGGAAAATTACTAAAATTTTGCCCCAAAATAAGTGGAATTTCTGAGTTTTGCCCCAAAATAAGGAGAATTTCTGCCTTTTTGCCCACAATTAGTGAAATTTCTTTAATTTTGCCCTAAAATAAGAGAAATTTCTGCAATTTTTCCCCATAATAAGGGAAATTTCTGCAATTATGCTTCAAAATAAGGGGAATTTCTGTTTTTTGCCCCACAATTAGGGAAATTTCTGCAATTTTGCTCTGAAATAAAAGGAATTTCTGCCTTTTGTCCTAAGATATGGGGAATTTCTGCCTTTTTGTCCGAAAATAAGAAGAATGCATACCTTTTTGCCATAAAAAAGGGAAATTTCTTCATTTTTTCTCCAAAATAAGAGGAACTTTTGCCTTTTTGCCTCTAAATAAGTGGAATTTCTGTCTTTTTCCCCCAAAACAAAGGGAATTTCTGTCTTTTTTGCACCAAAATAAGGAAAATTTCTGACTTTTTACCCTGAAATAAGTGAAATTTCTGCAAATTTGCCCCAAAATAAGGGAAATTTCTGCCTTTTTTTTTCCAAATATGGGGAATTTCAGCCTTTTTACCTCAAAATAAAGGAAATTTCTGCATTTTTGCAACAAAATATTAGGAATTTCTGCATTTTTGCCACAAAATATTAGAAATTTCTGCCTTTTTGCCCCAAAATAAGGAAAATTTCTGCTTTTTTTACCTGAAATAAGTAAAATTTCTGAAATTTTGCCCCAAAATAAGTGAAATTTCTGCAATTTTGCCCCAAAATAAGGGAAATTTCTGGAATTTTGCTTCAAAATAAGTGGAATTTCTGAATTTTGCCCCAAAATAAGGAGAATTTCTGCCTTTTTGCCCCACAATTAGGGGAATTTCTGCAATTTTGCTCCAAAATACGAGGAATTTCTGCGTTTTTGCCCGAAAATAAGGGGAATGCATAACTTTTTGCCATAAAAACGGGAAATTTCTTCATTTTTGCCCGAAATTAAGGGAAATTTCTGCCTTTTTGCCCTGAAATATGAGAAATTTCTGCAATTTTAGCCCAAAATAAGGTGAATTTCTGCCTTTTTGCCCCAAAATAATGGGAATTTCTGCCTTTTTGCCCCAAAATAAGAAAAATTTTTGCTTTTTTTCTCTGAAATAAGTGAAATTTCTGCAATTTTGCCATAAAATAAAAGAAATTAATGCAATTTTTGCCCATAATAAAGGAAATTTCTGGAAGTTTGCCCCAAAATAAGAAGAATTTCTGTTGTTTTGCCCCCAAATAAGAGAAATTTCTGCAATTTTGCCCTAAATTAAAGGGAATTTCTGCTTTTTTGCCTCTAAATAAGTGGAATTTCTGTCATTTTCCCCCAAAACAAAGGGAATTTCTGTCATTTTTGCCCCAAAATAAGGAAAATTTCAGACTTATTACACTGAAATGAGTGAAATTTCTGCAATTTTGCCCCAATATAAGGGAAATTTTTGCCTTTTTGCCCCCAAATAAGGGTAATTTCAGCCTTTTTACCTCAAAATAAGGGGAATTTCTGAATTTTGGCACAAAATATTAGGAATTTCTTCATTTTTGCCCCAAAATAAGGACAATTTCTGCCTTTTTTCCCTGAAATAAGTGAAATTTCTGCAATTTTGCCCCAAAATAAGTAAAATTTCTGAAATTTTGCCCCAAAATAAGGAAAATTTCTGGAATTTTGCCCCAAAATAAGTGGAATTTCTGAGTTTTGGCCCAAAATAAGGAGAATTTCTGCCTTTTTGCCCACAATTAGTTAAATTTCTGCAATTTTGCCCTAAAATAAGAGAAATTTCTGCAATTTTTCCCCATAATAAGGGAAATTTCTGCAATTTTGCTTCAAAATAAGGGGAATTTCTGATTTTTGCCCCACAATTAGGGAAATTTCTGCAATTTTGCTCCAAAATAAAAGGAATTTCTGCCTTTTGTCCTAAAATATGGGGAATTTCTGCCTTTTTGTCCAAAAATAGGAAAAATGCATACCTTTTTGCCATAAAAAAGGGAAATTTCTTCATTTTTGCTTTAAAATAAGGGGAACTTTGCCGTTTTGCCTCTAAATAAGTGGAATTTCTGTTATTTTTTTTCCAAAACAAAGAGAATTTCTGTCTTTTTTGCCCCAAAATAAGGAAAATTTGTGACTTATTACCCTGAAATAAGTGAAATTTCTGCAAATTTGTCTCAAAAATAAAAAAATTTCTGCCTTTTTCCCAAAAATAAGGGGAATTTCAGCATTTTACCTCAAAATAAGGGAAATTTCTGATTTTTGCACCAAAATATGGAGAATTTCTGCTTTTTTGCGCCAAAATAAGGAAAATTTCTGCCTTTTTTCCTTGAAATAAGTGAAATTTCTGGAATTTTGCCCCAAAATAAGGAGAATTTCTGCCTTTTTCCCCACAATTAGGGGAATTTTTGCAATTTTGCTACAAAATACAAGGAATTTCTGCCTTTTTGCCCGAAAATAAGGAGAATGCATAACTTTTTGCCATAAAAAAGGGAAATTTCATCATTTTTGGCCCAAATTAAGGGAAATTTCTGCCTTTTTCCTTGAAATATGTGAAATTTCTGCAATTTTAGCCCAAAATAAGGTGAATTTCTGCCTTTTTGCCCCAAAATAATGGGAATTTCTGCATTTTTGCCCCAAAATAAGAAAAATTTTTGCTTTTTTTCTCTGAAATAAGTGAAATTTCTGCAATTTTGCCTTAAAATAAAAGAAATTTCTGCAATTTTTTCCCATAATAAAGGAAATTTCTGGAATTTTGCCTTAAAATAAAAGGAATTTCTTTTTTTTGCCCCCAAGTAAAAGAAATTTCTGCTATTTTGCCCTAAATTAAAAGGAATGTCTGCTTTTTTGCCTCTAAATTAGTGGAATTTTTGTCTTTTTCTTTCAAAACAAATGGAATTTCTGTCTTTTTTGCACCAAAATAAGGAAAATTTCTGACTTATTACCCTGAAATAAGTGAAATTTCTGAAAATTTGCCCCAAAATAAGGAAAATTTCTGCCTTTTTGCCTCCAAATATGGGGAATTTCAGCCTTTTTACCTCAAAATAAGGGAAATTTCTGCATTTTTGCAACAAAATATTAAAAATTTCTGCATTTTTCCCACAAAATATCAGGAATTTCTGCCTTTTTGCCTCAAAATAAGGAAAATTTCTGCCTTTTTTTCCCTGAAATAAGTTAAATTTCTGCAATTTTGCCCCAAAATAAGTGAAATTTCTGCAATTTTGCCCCAAAATACGTGAAAATTCTGCAATTTTGCCCCAAAATAAGGGAAATTTCTGGAATTTTGCCCCAAAATAAGTGGAATTTCTGAGTTTTGCCCCAAAATAAGGAAAATTTCTGCCTTTTTGCCCCACAATTAGGGGAATTTCTGCAATTTTGCTCCAAAATATGGGGAATTTCTGCCTTTTTGCCTGAAAATAAGGGGATTGCATACCTTTGTGCCATAAAAAAGGGAAATTTCTTCATTTTTGCCCCAAATTACGGGTAATTTCTGCCTTTTTGCCCTGAAATATGTGAAATTTCTGCAATTTTAGCCCAAAATAAAGTGAATTTCTGCCTTTTTGCCTTAAAATAAGAAAAATTTTTGCTTTTTTCTCTGAAATAAGTGAAATTTCTGCAATTTTGCCCTAAAATAAAAGAAATTTCTGCAATTTTTCCCCATAATAAAGGAAATTTCTGGAATTTTGCCCCAAAATAAGAAGAATTTCTGTTTTTTGCCCCCAAATAAGGGAAATTTCTGCAATTTTGCCCTAAAATAAGGGGAATTTCTGCTTTTTTGCCTCTAAATAAGTGGAATTTCTGTCTTTTTCCCCCAAAACAAAGGGAATTTCTGTCATTTTTGCCCCAAAATAAGGAAAATTTGTGACTTATTACCCTGAAATAAGTGAAATTTCTGCAATTATGCCCCAATATAAGGGAAATTTCTGCCTTTTTGCCCCCAAATAAGGGGAATTTCAGCCTTTTTACCTCAAAATAAGGGGAATTTCTGAATTTTGGCAAAAAATATTAGGAATTTCTGCCTTTTTGCCCCAAAATAAGAAAAATTTCTGCATTTTTTCCCTGAAATAAGTGAAATTTCTTCAATTTTGCCCCAAAATAAGTAAAATTTCTGCAATTTTGCCCCAAAATAAAAAAAATTTCTGGAATTTTGCCCAAAAATAAGAGGAATTTCTGAGTTTTGCCCCAAAATAAGGAGAATTTCTGCTTTTTTGCCCACAATTAGTGAAATTTCTGCAATTTTGCCCCATAATAAGGGGACTTTCTGCAATTTTGCTTCAAAATAAGGGGAATTTCTGTTTTTTGCCCCACAATTAGGGAAATTTCTGCAATTTTGCTCCAAAATGAAAGTAATTTCTGCCTTTTGTTCTAAAATATGGGGAATTTCTGCCTTTTTGTCCGAAAATAAGAAGAATGCATACCTTTATGCCATAATAAAGGGAAATTTCTTCATTTTTGCTCCAAAATTAGGGGAACTTTTGCTTTTTGCCTCTAAATAAGTGGAATTTCTGTCTTTTTCCCCCAAAACAAAGGGAATTTCTGTCTTTTTTGGACCAAAATAAGGAAAATTTCTGACTTTTTACCCTGAAATAAGTGAAATTTCTGCAAATTTGCCCCAAAATAAGGGAAATTTCTGCATTTTTGCCCCCAAATATGGGGAATTTCAGCCTTTTTACCTCAAAATAAGGGAAATTTCTGCATTTTTACAACAAAATATTAGGAATTTCTGCATTTTTGCCACAAAATATTAGGAATTTCTGCCTTTTTGCCCCAAAATAAGTGAAATTTCTGCAATTTTGCCCCAAAATAAGTGAAATTTCTGCAATTTTGCCCCAAAATAAGGAAAATTTCTGGAATTTTGCCCCAAAATAAGTCGAATTTCTGAGTTTTGCCCCAAAATAAGGAGAATTTCTGCCTTTTTGTCCCACAATTAGGGGAATTTCTGCAATTTTGCTCCAAAATACGGGGAATTTCTGCCTTTTTGCCTGAAAATAACGGGAATGCATATCTTTTTGCCATAAAAAAAGGAAATTTCATCATTTTTGCCCCAAATTAAGGGAAATTTCTGCCTTCTTGCCCTGAAATATGTGAAATTTCTGCAATTTTAGCCTAAAATAATGTGAATTTCTGCTTTTTTGCCCCAAAATAATGGGAATTTCTGCTTTTGCCCCAAAATAAGAAAAATTTTTGCTTTTTTTCTCTGAAATAAGTGAAATTTCTGCAATTTTGCCCTAAAATAAGGAAAATTTCTGCAATTTTTTCTCATAATAAGGGAAATTTCTGCAATCTTGCCCCAAAATAAGAGGAATTTCTGTTTTTTGCCCCCAAATAAGAGAAATTTCTGCAATTTTGCCCTAAAATAAGGGGAATTTCTGCCTTTTGCCCCCCCAAAAAAAAGGTTCTGCATTTTTGCCCCAATATAAAGAAAATTACTGCATTTTTTACCACAAAATTAGGTGAATTTCTTCAATTTTGCTTCAAAATATGGGAATTTTCTGCCTTTTTTGCCGAAAATAAGGGGAATTTCTGCCTTTTTGCCCCAAAATTAGGGGAATTTCTGCAATTTTGCTCCAAAATACGGGGAATTTCTGCCTTTTTTGCCGAAAATAAGGGGAATTTTTGCCTTTTTGCCCCAAAATTAGGGGAATTTCTGCAATTTTGCTCCAAAATACGGGGAATTTCTGCCTTTTTGCCCGAAAATAAAGGGCATGTATACCTTTTTGCCATAAAAAAAGGGAAATTTCTTCATTTTTGCCCCAAAATAAGGGGATTATCCGCCTTTTTTTACTAAAAATAAGTGCAATTTCTGCCTTTTCCCCAAAAATAAACGAAATTTCTGTTTTTGGCCTCAAAATAAGGGGAATTTCTGAATTTTTGCCCAAAAATAAGAGAAATTTCAGCCTTTTTACCTCAAAATAAGGGGAATTTCTGCCTTTTTGCCCCAAAAATATGGGGAATTTCCGCCTTTTTGCCCCAAAATAAGTAAAATTTCTGCAATTTTGTACCAAAATAAAAGAAATTTCTGCCTTTTTGCCCCAAAATGAGAAAATTTCTGCCTTTTTTCTGAAATAAGTGAAATTTCTGCAATTTTGCCCCAAAATAAGGGAAATTTCGGCAATTTTGCCCAAATGTAAAAGGAAATTTCTGCAATTTTGACCCAAAATAAGGGGAATTTCTTACTTTTTGCTCACGAAAAAAAGAAGATTTTCTGTCTTTTTGCCCCAAAATAAGGAGAATTTCTGCCTTTTTGCCCAAAAATTATGAGAATTTCTGCAATTTTGCTTCAAAATACGGGGAATTTCTGCCTTTTAGCCCCAAAATAAAGGGAATTTCTGCATTTTCCCCCAATATTTAGGAAATTTCTGCATTTTACCTCTAAATAAGGGGAATTTCTGCATTTTACCTCAAAATAAGAAGAATTTCTGCCTTTTGCCCCAAAATATGGGGAATTTTTGCCTTTTTGTTCCAAAATAAGGAAAATTTCTTCAATTTTGTACCATAATAAAAGAAATTTCTGCTTTTTGCCCCAAAAATATGGGGAATTTCTGCCTTTTTGCCCCAAAATAAGGAAAATTTCTGCAATTTTGTACCAAAATAAAAGAAATTTCTGCCTTTTTACCCCAAAATAAGAAAATTTCTGCCTTTTTTGTGAAATAAGTGAAATTTCTGCAATTTTGCCCCAAAATAAGGGAAATTTCGGCAATTTTGCCCAAATGTAAAGGAAATTTCTGCCATTTTGCCCCAAAATAAGGGGAATTTCAGCCTTATTACCTCAAAATAAGGGAAATTTCTGCCTTTTTGCCACAAAATATAAGGAATTTCTGCCTTTTTACCCCAAAATAAAAAACATTTCTGTAATTTTGCCCCAAAATAAGGGGAATTTCTCCCTTTTTGCCCCAAAATAAAGGAAATTTCAGCCTTTTTACCTGAAAATAAGTGAAATTTCTGTAATTTTGCCCCAAATAAGGGAAATTTCTGCAATTTTGCCCCAAAATGAGGGAAATTCCTACAATTTTGCCCCAAAATAAAGGAAATTTCTGGAATTTTGCTCCAAAGAAGGGGAATTTCGGATTTTGGCCCCAAAATAAAGGGAATTTCTGCCTTTTGCCCCAAAATTAGGAGAATTTCTGCAATTTTGCTCCAAAATACCAGGAATTTCTGCCTTTTTGCCCGAAAATAAGGGGAATGCATACCTTTTTGCCATAAAAAAGGGAAATTTCTTCATTTTTGCTCCAAAATAAGGGGAATTTCTGCCTTTTTGCCTCTAAATAAGTGAAATTTCTGTCTTTTTCCCCCAAGACAAAAAAAATTTCTGTCTTTTTTGCCCCCAAAAAAGAAGAATTTCTCACTTATTACTCTGAAATAAGTGAAATTTCTGCAATTTTACCCCAAAATAAAAGTAATTTCTGCCTTTTTGCCCCCAAATAAGGGAAATTTCAGCCTTTTTACCTCAAAATAAGAAGAATTTCTGCATTTTTCCCACAAAATATTAGGAATTTCTGCATTTTTGCACCAAATTAAGGAAAATTTCTTTCTTTTTTCCCTGAAATAAGTGAAATTTCTGAAATTTTGCCCCAAAATAATTGAAATTTCGGCAATTTTGCCCCAAAATAAGTGGAATTTCTGAGTTTTGCCCCAAAATAAGGAGAATTTCTGCCTTTTTGCGCCAAAATAATGGGAATTTCTGCCTTTTTGCCCCAAAATAAGAAAAATTTTTGCCTTTTTTCTCTGAAATTAGTGAAATTTCTGCAATTTTGCCCTAAAATAAAGGAAATTTCTGCAATTTTTCCCCATAATAAGGGAAATTTCTGAAACTTTGCCCCAAAATAAGGGGAATTTCTGTTTTTTTGCCCCCAAATAAGGGAAATTTCTGCAATTTTGCCCTAAAATAAGGGGAATTTCTGCATTTTTGCCTCTAAATAAGTGGAATTTCTGTCTTTTTCCCCCAAAACAAAGGGAATTTCTGTCATTTTTGCCCCAAAATAAGGAAAATTTCTGACTTATTACCCTGAAATAAGTGAAATTTCTGCAATTTTTCCCCAATATAAGGGAAATTTCTGCTTTTTGCCCCCAAATAAGAGGAATTTCAGCCTTTTGACCTCAAAATAAGGGGAATTTCTGAATTTTGGCACAAAATATTAGGAATTTCTGCCTTTTTGCCCCAAAATAATGAAAATTTCGGCTTTTTTCCCTGAAATAAGTGAAATTTCTGCAATTTTGCCCAAAATAAGGAAAATTTCTGGAATTTTGCCTCAAATTAAGTGGAATTTCTGAGTTTTTCCCCAAAATAGGAGAATTTCTGCCTTTTTGCGCCACAATTAGTGAAATTTCTGTAATTTTGCCCCAAAATAAGTTAAATTTCTGCCTTTTGCCACAAAATAAGGGAAATTTCGGGTATTTTGCCCAAAAATAGGTGGAATTTCTGAGTTTTGCCTCAAAATAAGGAGAATTTCTGCCTTTTTGCCCAAGAATTAGGGGAATTTCTGCAATTTTGCTCCAAAATACGAAGAATTTCTGCTTTTTTGCCCGAAAATAAGGGGAATGCATACCTTTTTGCCATAAAAAAGGGAAATTTCTTTATTTATGCCCCAAATTAAGGGAAATTTCTGCGTTTTTGCCCTGAAATATGTGAAATTTCTGCAATTTTGCACTAAAATAAGGGAAATTTCTGCAATTTTTCCCTATAATAAGGGAAATTTCGGGAATTTTGCGCCAAAATAAGGGGAATTTCTGTTTTTTTGCCCCCAAATAAGGGAAATTACTGCAATTTTGCCCTAAAATAAGGGGAATTTCTGCGTTTTTTCCTCTAAATAAGAGGAATTTCTGTCTTTTTCTCCCAAAACAAAGGGAATTTCTGTCATTTTTGCCCCAAAATAAAGGGAATTTATGCCTTTTTGCCCCAAAATAAAAAAATTTTTTGCCTTTTTTCTCTGAAATAAGTGAAATTTCTGCAATTTTGTCCTAAAATAAGGGAAATTTCTGCAATTTTTCACCCATAATAAGGGAAATTTCTGCAATTTTGCCCTAAAATGAGGGGAATTTCTGCTTTTTTGCCTCTAAATAAGTGGAATTTCTGTCTTTTTCCCCAAGACAAAGGGAATTTCTGTCATTTTTGCCCCAAAATAAAAAAAATTTCTGACTTATTACCCTGAAATAAGTGAAATTTCTGCAATTTTGCCCCAATATAAGGGAAATTTCTGACTTTTTGCCCCCAAAAAGGGGAATTACAGCTTTTTTACCTCAAAATAAGGGGAATTTCTAAATTTTGGCACAAAATATTAGGAATTTTTGTTTTTTTGCCCCAAAATAAGGAAAATTTCTGGAATTTTGCCCCAAAATTAGTGGAATTTCTGAGTTTTGCCCCAAAATAAGGAGAATTTCTGCCTTTTTGCCCCACAATTAGTGAAATTTCTGCAATTTTGCCCTAAAATAGGGGAAATTTCTGCAATTTTCCCCATAATAAGGGAAATTTCTGCAATTTTGCTTCAAAATAAGGGGAATTTCTGTTTTTTGCCCCACAATTAGGGAAATTTCTGCAATTTTGCCTCAAAATAAGGGGAATTTTTGCCTTTTGCCCAAAAAATTTGGGGAATTTCTGATTTTTTGTCCGAAAATAAGAAGAATGCATACCTTTTTAACATAAAAAGGGGGAATTTCTTAATTTTTGCTCCAATATTAGGGGAACTTTTGCCTTTTTGCCTCTAAATAAGTGGAATTTCTGTCTTTGTCCCCCAAAACAAAGGGAATTTCTGTCTTTTTTGCCCCAAAATGAGGAAAATATCTGACTTATTACCCTGAAATAAGTGAAATTTCTGCAAATTTGCCCCAAAAATAGGGAAATTTCTGCCTTTTGCCCCAAAATAAGGGGAATTTCAGCATTTTATCTCAAAATAAAGAAAAGTTCTGATTTTTGCACCAAAATATGGAGAATTTCTGCCTTTTTGGCCCAAAATAAGGAAAATTTCTGCCTTTTTTCCCTGAAATAAGTATAATTTCTGCAATTTTGCCCGAAAATAAGTGAAATTTTTGGAATTTTGCCCCAAAATAAGAGAAATTTCTTTAATTTTGCCCCAAAATAAGTGGAATTTCTGAGTTTTGCCCCAAAATAAGGAGAATTTCTGCCTTTTTGCCCCACAATTAGGGGAATTTTTGCAAATTTGCTCCAAAATACAGGGAATTTCTGCCTTTTTGCCCGAAAATAAGGGAAATGCATACCTTTTTGCGATAAAAAAGGGAAATTTCCTCATTTTTGCCCCAAATTAAGGGAAAAGTTTTCCTTTTTGCCCTGAAATATATAAAATTTCTGCAATTTTAGCCCAAAATAAGGTGAATTTCTGCCTTTTTGTCCCAAAATAAGGGAAATTTCTGCCTTTTGCCCCAAATTATGGGGAATTTCTGCCTTTTTGTTCGAAAATAAGAAGAATGCATACCTTTTTGCCATAAAAAAGGGAAATTTCTTCATTTTTGCTCCAAAATAAGGGGACCTTTTGCCTTTTGCCTCTAAATAAGTGGAATTTCTCTCTTTTTCCCCCAAAACAAAGGGAATTTCTGTCTTTTTCCCCAAAAAAAGGAAATTCTGTCATTTTTGCCCCAAAAGAAGGAAAATTTTTGACTTATTACCCTGAAATAAGTGAAATTTCTGCAATTTTTTCCCAATATAAGGGAAATTTCTATGTATTTGCCCCCAAATAAAAGGAATTTCAGCCTTTTTACCTCAAAATAAGAGGAATTTCCGAATTTTGGCACAAAATATTAGGAATTTCTGCCTTTTTGCCCCAAAATAAGTAAAATTTCTGCTTTTTTCCCTGAAACAAATGAAATTTCTGCAATTTTGCCCCAAAATAAGTAAAATTTCTGCAATTTTGCCCAAAATAAGGGAAATTTCTGATATTTTGCCCAAAAATAAGGGAAATTTCTGCCTTTTGCCCTAAAATATGGGGAATTTCTGCCTTTTTGTCTGAAAATAAGAAGAATGCATACCTTTTTGCCATAAAAAAGGGAAATTTCTTCATTTTTTGCTCCAAAATAAGGGGAACTTTTGCCTTTTTGCCTCTAAATAAGTGGAATTTCTGTCTTTTTCCCCCAAAACAAAGGGAATTTCTGTCTTTTTTGCCCCAAAATAAGGAAAATTTCTGACTTATAACCCTGGAATAAGTGAAATTTCTGCAAATTTGACCCAAAATAAGAAAAATTTCTGCCTTTTTGCGCCTAAATAAGGGGAATTTCAGCCTTTTTATCTCAAAATAAGGGAAATTTCTGCATTTTTGCCACAAAATATTAGGAATTTCTGCATTTTTGCCACCAAATATTAAGAATTTCTGCCTTTTTGCCCCAAAATATGGAAAATTTATGCCTTTTTTTCCCTGAAATAAGTGAAATTTCTGCAATTTTGCCCCAAAATAAGTGAAATTTCTGCAATTTTGCTCCAAAATAAGTGGAATTTCTGAGTTTTGCCCTAAAATAAGGTGAATTTCTGCCTTTTTGCTCCAAAATAATGGGAATTTCTGCCTTTTTGCCCCAAAATAAGAAAAATTTTTGCTTTTTTTCTCTGAAATAAGTGAAATTTCTGCAATTTTGCCCTAAAATAAAGGAAATTTCTGCAATTTTTTCCCATAATAAGGGAAATTTCTGGAATTTTGCCCCAAAATAAGGGGAATTTCTGTTTTTTGCCCCCAAATAAGGGAAATATCTGCAATTTTGCCCTAAAATAAGGGGAATTTCTGCTTTTTTGCCTCTAAATAAGTGGAATTTCTGTTTTTTTTCCCCAAAACAAAGGGAATTTCTGTCATTTTTGCCCCAAAATAAAAAAAATTTCTGACTTATTACCCTGAAATAAGTGAAATTTCTTCAATTTTGCCCTAATATAAGAGAAATTTCTGCCTTTTTGCTTCCAAATAAGGGGAATTTCAGCCTTTTTACCTCAAAATAAGGGGAATTTGTGAATTTTGGCACAAAATATTAGGAATTTCTGCCTTTTTGCCCCAAAATAAAAAAAATTTCTGTTTTTTCCTTGAAATAAGTGAAATTTCTGAAAATTTGCCCCAAAAAAAGGGAAATTTCTGCATTTTGCCCCAAAATAAGGGGAATTTCAGCTTTTTACTTTAAAATAAGGGAAAGTTCTGGTTTTTGCACCAAAATATGGAGTATTTCTGCCTTTTTGCCACAAAATAAGGAAAATTTCTGCCTTTTTTCCCTGAAATAAGTGAAATTTCTTAAATTTTGCTCCAAAATAAGTGAAATTTCTGCAATTTTGCCACAAAATAAGGAAAATTTCTGGAATTTTGCCCCAAAATAAGTGGAATTTTTGAGTTTTGCCCCAAAATAAGGAGAATTTCTGCCTTTTTGCCCCACAATTAGGGGAATTTCTGCAATTTTGCTCCAAAATACGGGGAATTTCTGCCTTTTTGCCCCAAAATAAGAAAATTTTTTGCTTTTTTTCTCTGAAATAAGTGAAATTTCTGCAATTTTGCCCTAAAAAAGAAAAATTTCTGCAATTTTTCCCTATAATAAGGGAAATTTCTGCAATTTTGCCCCAAAATAAGGGGAATTTCTGCTTTTTTGCCTCTAAATAAGTAGAATTTCTGTCTTTTTCCCCAAAAAAAGGGAATTTCTGTCATTATTGCCCCAAAATAAGGAAAATTTTTGACTTATTACCCTGAAATAAGTGAAATTTCTGCAATTTTTTCCCAATATAAGGGAAATTTCTGCGTATTTGCCCCCAAATAAGGGGAATTTCAGCCTTTTTACCTCAAAATAAGAGGAATTTCCGAATTTTGGCACAAAATATTAGGAATTTCTGCCTTTTTGCCCCAAAATAAGGAAAATTTCTGCTTTTTTCCCTGAAACAAATGAAATTTCTGCAATTTTGCCCCAAAATAAGTAAAATTTCTGCAATTTTGTCCAAAATAAGGGAAATTTCGGGAATTTTGCCCGAAAATAAGTGGAATTTCTGAGTTTTGCCCGAAAATAAGGAGAACTTCTGCCTTTTTGCGCCACAATTAGTGAAATTTCTGCAATTTTGCCATAAAATAAGGGAAATTTCTGCAATTTTTCCTCATAATAAGGGAAATTTCTGCAATTTTGCCCCAAAATAAGGGGAATTTCTGTTTTTTGCCCCACAATTAGGGAAATTTCTGCAATTTTGCCCCAAAATAAAGGGAATTTCTGACTTTTGCCCCAAAATATGGGGAATTTCTGCCTTTTTGTCTGAAAATAAGAAAAATGCATACCTTTTTGCCATAAAAAGGGAAATTTCTTCATTTTTGCCCCAAAATAAGGGGAACTTTTGCCTTTTTGCCTCTAAATAAGTGGAATTTCTGTTTTTTTCCCCCAAAACAAAAAGAATTTCTGTCTTTTTTGCCCCAAAATAAGGAAAATTTCTGACTTATTACCATGAAATAAGTGAAATTTCTGAAAATTTGCCCCAAAAATAAGTAAATTTCTTCCTTTTGCCCCAAAATAAGGGGAATTTCAGCATTTTACCTAAAAATAAGAGGAATTTCTGCATTTTTCCCACAAAATATTAGGAATTTCTGCCTTTTTGCCCCAAAATAAAAAAAATTTCTGCCTTTTTTCCCTGAAATAAGTGAAATTTCTGCAATTTTGCCACAAAATAATTGAAATTTCTGCAATTTTGCCCCAAAATAAGGGAAATTTCTGCAATTTTGCCCCAAAATAAGTGAAATTTCTGCAATTTTGCCCCAAAATAGGAGAAATTTCTGCAATGTTGCCCCAAAATAAGTGAAATTTCTGAAATTTTGCCCCAAAATAATGAAAATTTCTGGAATTTTGCCCCACAATTAGGGGAATTTCTGCAATTTTGCTCCAAAATACGGGGAATTTCTGCCTTTTTGCCCGAAATAAGGGGAATGCATACCTTTTTGCCATAAAAAAGGGAAATTTCTTTATTTTTTCCCCAAATTATGGGAAATTTCTGACTTTTTGCCCTGAAATATGTGAAATTTCTGCAATTTTGCCGTAAGATAAGGGAAATTTCTGCAATTTTTCCCCATAATAAGGGAAATTTCTGCAATTTTGCTTCAAAATAAGGGGAATTTCTGTTTTTTGCCCCACAATTAGGGAAATTTCTGCAATTTTGCCTCAAAATAAGGGAAATTTCTGCCTTTTGCCCCAAAATATGGGGAATTTCTGATTTTTTGTCCGAAAATAAGAAGAATGCATACCTTTTTACCATAAAAAGGGGGAATTTCTTCATTTTTGCTCCAAAATTAGGGGAACTTTTGCCTTTTTGCCTCTAAATAAGTGGAATTTCTGTCTTTGTCCCCCAAAACAAAGGGAATTTCTGTCTTTTTTGCCACAAAATAAAAAAAATTTCTGACTTATTACCCTGAAATAAGTGAAATATCTGCAAATTTGCCCCAAAAATAGCGAAATTTCTGCCTTTTGCCCCAAAATAAGGGGAATTTCAGCATTTTATCTCAAATTAAAGAAAAGTTCTGATTTTTGCACCAAAATATGGAGAATTTCTGCCTTTTTGCCCCAAAATAAGGAAAATTTCTGCCTTTTTTCCCTGAAATAAGTATAATTTCTGCAATTTTGCCCGAAAATAAGTGAAATTTCTGGAATTTTGCCCCAAAATAAGAGAAATTTCTTTAATTTTGCCCCAAAATAAGTGGAATTTCTGAGTTTTGCCCCAAAATAAGGAGAATTTCTTCCTTTTTGCCCCACAATTAGGGGAATTTCTGCAAATTTGCTCCAAAATACAGGGAATTTCTGCCTTTTTGCCCGAAAATAAGGGAAATGGGTACCTTTTTGCCATAAAAAAGGGAAATTTCCTCATTTTTGCCCCAAATTAAGGGAAAAGTTTTCCTTTTTGCCCTGAAATATATAAAATTTCTGCAATTTTAGCGCAAAATAAGGTGAATTTCTGCCTTTTTGCCCCAAAATAAGGGAAATTTCTGCCTTTTGCCCCAAATTATGGGGAATTTCTGCCGTTTTGTCCGAAAATAAGAAGAATGCATACCTTTTTGCCATAAAAAAGGGAAATTTCTTCATTTTAGCTCCAAAATAAGGGGACCTTTTGCCTTTTGCCTCTAAATAAGTGGAATTTCTCTCTTTTTCCCCCAAAACAAAGGGAATTTCTTTCTTTTTCCCCAAAAAAAGGAAATTCTGTCATTTTTGCCCCAAAAGAAGGAAAATTTTTGACTTATTACCCTGAAATAAGTGAAATTTCTGCAATTTTTTCCCAATATAAGGGAAATTTCTATGTATTTGCCCCCAAATAAAAGGAATTTCAGCCTTTTTACCTCAAAATAAGAGGAATTTCCAAATTTTGGCACAAAATATTAGGAATTTCTGCCTTTTTGCCCCAAAATAAGTAAAATTTCTGCTTTTTTCCCTGAAACAAATGAAATTTCTGCAATTTTGCCCCAAAATAAGTAAAATTTCTGCAATTTTGCCCAAAATAAGGGAAATTTCTGATATTTTGCCCAAAAATAAGGGAAATTTCTGCCTTTTGCCCTAAAATATGGGGAATTTCTGCCTTTTTGTCTGAAAATAAGAAGAATGCATACCTTTTTGCCATAAAAAAGGGAAATTTCTTCATTTTTTGCTCCAAAATAAGGGGAACTTTTGCCTTTTTGCCTCTAAATAAGTGGAATTTCTGTCTTTTTCCCCCAAAACAAAGGGAATTTCTGTCTTTTTTGCCCCAAAATAAGGAAAATTTCTGACTTATAACCCTGGAATAAGTGAAATTTCTGCAAATTTGCCCCAAAATAAGAAAAATTTCTGCCTTTTTGCCCCTAAATAAGGGGAATTTCAGCCTTTTTATCTCAAAATAAGGGAAATTTCTGCATTTTTGCCACAAAATATTAGGAATTTCTGCATTTTTGCAACAAAATATTAGGAATTTCTGCCTTTTGCCACAAAATAAGGAAAATTTCTGCCTTTTTTCCCGGAAATATGTGAAATTTCTGCAAATTTGCCCCCAAAAAAGGGAAATTTCTGCCTTTTGCCCCAAAATAAGGGGAATTTCAGCATTTTACCTCAAAATAAGGGAAATTTCTGATTTTTGCACCAAAATATGGAGAATTTCTGCCTTTTTGCCCCAAAATAAAGAAAATTTCTGCCTTTTTTCCCTGAAATAAGTGAAATTTCTGCAATTTTGCCCCAAAATAAGTGAAACTTCTGCAATTTTGCCCCAAAATAAGGAAAATTTATGGAATTTAACCCCACAATTAGAGGAATTTCTACAATTTTGCTCCAAAATACGAGGAATTTCTGCCTTTTTGCCCAAAATAAGGGGAATGCATACCTTTTTGCCATAAAAAAGGGAAATTTCTTCATTTTTGCCCCAAATTAAGGGAAATTTCTGACTTTTTGCCCTGAAATATGTGAAATTTCTGCAATTTTAGCCCAAAATAAGGTGAATTTCTGTCTTTTTGCCACAAAATAATGGGAATTTCTGCATTTTTGCCCCAAAATAAGAAAAATTTTTGCCTTTTTTCTCTGAAATAAGTGAAATTTCTGCAATTTTGCCCTAAAATAAGGGAAATTTCTGCAATTTTTCCCCATAATAAGGGAAAATTCTGGAATTTTGCCACAAAATAAAGGGAATTTCTGTTTTTTTGCCCCCAAATTAGGGAAATTTCTGCAATTTTGCCCTAAAATAAGGGGAATTTCTGCTTTTTTGCCTCTAAATAAGTGGAATTTCTGTCTTTTTCCCCCAAAACAAAGGGAATTTCTGTCATTTTTGCCCCAAAATAAGGAAAATTTCTGACTTATTACCCTGAAATAAGTAAAATTTCTGCAATTTTGCCCCAATATAAGGGAAATTTCTGCCTTTTTGCCCCCAAATAAGGGGAATTTCAACCTTTTTACCTCAAAATAAGGGGAATTTCTGAATTTTGGCACAAAATATTAGGAATTTCTGCCTTTTGGCCCAAAATAAAGAAAATTTCTGCTTTTTTCTCTGAAATAAGTGAAATTTCTGCAATTTTGCCCCAAAATAAGGGAAATTTCTGGAATTTTGCCCCAAAATAAGTGGAATTTCTGAGTTTTGCCCCAAAATAAAGAGAATTTCTGCCTTTTTGCGCCACTATTAGTAAAATTTCTGCAATTTTGCCGTAAAATAAGGGAAATTTTTGCAATTTTTCCTCATAATAAGGAAAATTTCTGCAATTTTGCCCCAAAATAGAGGGAATTTTTGTTTTTTGCCCCACAATTAGGGAAATTTCTGATATTTTGCCCAAAAATAAGGGAAATTTCTGCCTTTTGCCCTAAAATATGGGGAATTTCTGCCTTTTTGTCTGAAAATAAGAAGAATGCATACCTTTTTGCCATAAAAAAGGGAAATTTCTTCATTTTTTGCTCCAAAATAAGGGGAACTTTTGCCTTTTTGCCTCTAAATAAGTGGAATTTCTGTCTTTTTCCCCCAAAACAAAGGGAATTTCTGTCTTTTTTGCCCCAAAATAAGGAAAATTTCTGACTTATAACCCTGAAATAAGTGAAATTTCTGCAAATTTGCCCCAAAATAAGAAAAATTTCTGCCTTTTTGCCCCTAAATAAGGGGAATTTCAGCCTTTTTATCTCAAAATAAGGGAAATTTCTGCATTTTTGCCACAAAATATTAGGAATTTCTGCATTTTTGCAACAAAATATTAGGAATTTCTGCCTTTTGCCACAAAATAAGGAAAATTTCTGCCTTTTTTCCCGGAAATATGTGAAATTTCTGCAAATTTGCCCCCAAAAAAGGGAAATTTCTGCCTTTTGCCCCAAAATAAGGGGAATTTCAGCATTTTACCTCAAAATACGGGAAATTTCTGATTTTTGCACCAAAATATGGAGAATTTCTGCCTTTTTGCCCCAAAATAAAGAAAATTTCTGCCTTTTTTCCCTGAAATAAGTGAAATTTCTGCAATTTTGCCCCAAAATAAGTGAAATTTCTGCAATTTTGCCCCAAAATAAGGAAAATTTATGGAATTTAACCCCACAATTAGGGGAATTTCTACAATTTTGCTCCAAAATATGAGGAATTTCTGCCTTTTTGCCCAAAATAAGGGGAATGCATACCTTTTTGCCATAAAAAAGGGAAATTTCTTCATTTTTGCCCCAAATTAAGGGAAATTTCCGACTTTTTGCCCTGAAATATGTGAAATTTCTGCAATTTTAGCCTAAAATAAGGTGAATTTCTGTCTTTTTGCCCCAAAAAAATGGGAATTTCTGCCTTTTTGCCCCAAAATAAGAAAAATTTTTGCCTTTTTTTCTGAAATAAGTGAAATTTCTGCAATTTTGCCCTAAAATAAGGGAAATTTGTACAATTTTCCCCCATAATAAAGGAAATTTCTGGAATTTTGCCACAAAATAAAGGGGAATTTCGGTTTTTTTGCCCCCAAATTAGGGAAATTTCTGCAATTTTGCCCTAAAAAAAGGGGAATTTCTGCTTTTTTGCCTCTAAATAAGTAGAATTTCTGCCTTTTTGCCCCAAAATAAGGAAAATTTCTGTATTTTTCCCTGAAATAAGTGATATTTCTGCAATTTTGCCCCAAAATAAGTGAAATTTCTGCAATTTTGCCCCAAAATAAGAGAAATTTCTGGAATTTTGCCCCAAAATAAGTGGAATTTCTGAGTTTTGCCCCAAAATAAGGAAAATTTCTGCCTTTTTGCGCCACAATTAGTGAAATTTCTGCAATTTTGCCGTAAAATTAGGGAAATTTCTGCAATTTTTTCTCATAATAAGGGAAATTTCTGCAATTTTGCCCCAAAATAAGGGGAATTTCTGTTTTTTTGCCCGACAATTAGGGAAATTTCTGCAATTTTGCCCAAAAATAAGGGAAATTTCTGCCTTTTGCCCCAAAATATGGGGAATTTCTGCCTTTTTGTCTTAAAATAAGAAAAATGCATACCTTTTTACCATAAAAAAGAGAAATTTCTTCATTTTTGCTCCAAAATAAGGGGAACTTTTGCCTTTTTGCCTCTAAATAAGTGGAATTTCTGTCTATTTCCCCCAAAACAAAGGGAATTTCTGTCTTTTTTGCCCCAAAATAAGGAAAATTTCTGACTTATAACCCTGAAATAAGTGAAATTTCTGCAAATTTGCCCCAAAATAAGAAAAATTTCTGCCTTTTTGCCCCCAAATAAGGGGAATTTCAGCCTTTTTATCTCAAAATAAGGGAAATTTCTGCATTTTTGCAACAAAATATTAGGAATTTCTGCATTTTTGCCACAAAATATTAGGAATTTCTGCCTTTTTGCCCCAAAATAAGGTAAATTTCTGCCTTTTTTCTCGGAAATAAGTGAAATTTCTGCAAATTTGCCCCAAAAAAAGGGTAATTTCTGCCTTTTGCCCCAAAATAAAGGGAATTTCAGCATTTTACCTCAAAATAAGAAAAATTTCTGATTTTTGCACCAAAATATGGAGAATTTCTGCCTTTTTCCCTAAATAAGGAAAATTTCTGCCCTTTTTCCCTGAAATAAGTGAAATTTCTGCAATTTTGCTTCAAAATAAGGGAAATTTCTGCAATTTTGCCCCAAAATAAGTGAAATTTCTGCAATTTTGCCCCAAAATAAGGAAAATTTCTGGAATTTTGCCCCACAATTAGGGGAATTTCTGCAATTTTGCTTCAAAATACGGGGAATTTCTGCCTTTTTGCCCAAAATAAGGGGAATGCATACCTTTTTGCCATAAAAAAGGGAAATTTCTTCATTTTTGCCCCAAATTAAGGGAAATTTCTGACTTTTTGCCCTGAAATATGTGAAATTTCTGCAATTTTAGCCCAAAATAAGGTGAATTTCTGTCTTTTTGCCCCAAAATAATGGGAATTTCTGCCTTTTTGCCCCAAAATAAGAGCAATTTTTGCCTTTTTTCTCTGAAATAAGTGAAATTTCTGCAATTTTGCCCTATTTAAAGGAAATTTCTGCAATTTTTCCCCATAATAGGGGGAAATTTCTGGAATTTTGCCCCAAAATAAGGGGAATTTCTGTTTTTTTGCCCGTAAATAAGGGAAATTTCTGCAATTTTGCCCTAAAATAAGGGGAATTTCTGCTTTTTTGCCTCTAAATAATTGGAATTTCTGTCTTTTTCCCCTCAAAAAAGGGAATTTCTCTCATTTTTTCCCCAAAATAAGGAAAATTTCTGACTTATTACCCTGAAATAAGTGAAATTTCTGCAATTTTGCCCCAATATAAGGTAAATTTCTTCCTTTTTGCCCACAAATAAGGGGAATTTCAGCCTTTTTACCTCAAAATAAAGGGAATTTCTGAATTTTGGCACAAAATATTAGGAATTTCTGCCTTTTTGCCCCAAAATAAAAAAATTTCTCCCTTTTTTCCCTGAAATAAGTGAAATTTCTGCAATTTTGCCCCAACATAAGTAAAATTTCTACAATTTTGCCCCAAAATAAGGGAAATTTCTGGATTTTTGCCCCAAAATAAGTGGAATTTCTGAGTTTGGCCCCAAAATAAGGAGAATTTCTGCCTTTTTGCCCCACAATTAGTGAAATTTCTGCAAGTTTGCCCTAAAATAAGGGAAATTTCTGCAATTTTTCCCCATAATAAGGCAAATTTCTGCAATTTTGCTTCAAAATCAGGGGAATTTCTGTTTTTTTGCCCCACAATTAGGGAAATTTCTGCAATTTTGCCCCAAAATATTCAGAATTTCTGCCTTTTGCCCCAAAATATGGGGAATTTCTGCCTTTTTGTCCGAAAATAAGAAAAATGCATACCTTTTTGCCCTAAAAAAGGGAAATTTCTTCATTTTTGCTCCAAAATAAGGGGAACTTTTGCCTTTTTGCCTCTTAATAAGTGGAATTTCTGTTTTTTTCCTCCAAAACAAAGAAAATTTCTGTCTTTTTTGCCCCATAATAAGGAAAATTTTTGATTTATTACTCTGAAATAAGGGAAATTTCTGGAATTTTGCCTCAAACTAAGTGGAATTTCTGAGTTTTTCCCCAAAATAAGGAGAATTTCTGGAATTTTGCCCCACAATTAGGGCAATTTCTGCAATTTTGCTCCAAAATACGGGGAATTTCTGCCTTTTTGCCCGAAATAAGGGGAATGCATAACTTTTTGCAATAAAAAAGGGAAATTTCTTCATTTTTGCCGCAAATTAAGAGAGATTTCTGACTTTTTGCTCTGAAATATGTGAAATTTCTGCATTTTTAGCCCAAAATAAGGTGAATTTCTGCATTTTTGCCCCAAAATAATGGGAATTTCTGCCTTTTTGCCCTAAAATAAGAAAAATTTTTGCCTTTTTTCTCTGAAATAAGTGAAATTTCTGCAATTTTGCCCTAAAATAAGGGAAATTTCTGCAATTCTTCCCCATAATAAGGGAAATTTCTGGAATTTTGCCACAAAATAAGGGAAATTTCTGTTTTTTTGCCCCCAAATAAGGGAAATTTCTGCAATTTTGCCCTAAAATAAGGGGAATTTCTGCCTTTTTGCCTCTAAATAAGTGGAATTTCTGTCTTTTCCCCCAAAACAAAGGGAATTTCTGTCATTTTTGCCCAAAAATAAGGAAAATTTCTGTCTTATTACCCTGAAATAAGTGAAATTTCTGCAAATTTGCCCAAATATAAGGGAAATTTCTGCCTTTTTGCACCCAAATAAGGGAAATTTCAGCCTTTTTACCTCAAAATAAGGGGAATTTCTGAATTTTGGCACAAAATATTAGGAATTTCTGCCTTTTTGCCCCAAAATAAGGAAAATTTCTGTATTTTTCCCTGAAATAAGTGAAATTTCTGCAATTGTGCCCCAACATAAATGAAATTTCTGCAATTTTGCCCCAAAATAAGGAAAATTTATGGAATTTTGCCCCACAATTAGGGGAATTTCTGCAATTTTGCTCCAAAATACGGGGAATTTCTGCCTTTTTGCCCGAAATAAGGGGAATGCATAACTTTTTGCCATAAAAAAGGGAAATTTCTTCATTTTTGCCCCAAATTAAGGGAAATTTCTGACTTTTTGCCCTGAAATATGTGAAATTTCTGCAATTTTAGCCCAAAATAAGGTGAATTTCTGCCTTTTTGCCCCAAAATAATGGGAATTTCTGCCTTTTTGCCCCAAATTAAGAAAAATTTTTGCCTCTTTTCTCAGCAATAAGTGAAATTTCTGCAATTTTGCCCTAAAATAAGGGAAATTTCTGCAATTCTTCCCCATAATAAGGGAAATTTCTGGAATTTTGCCACAAAATAAGGGGAATTTCTGTTTTTTGCCCCCAAATAAGGGAAATTTCTGCAATTTTGCCCTAAAATAAGGGGAATTTTTGCTTTTTTGCCTCTAAATAAGTGGAATTTTTGTCTTTTTCCCCCAAAACAAAGGGAATTTCTGTCATTTTTGCCCAAAAATAAGAAAAATTTCTGACTTATTACCCTGAAATAAGTGAAATTTCTGCAATTTTGCCCCAATATAAAGGAAATTTCTGCTTTTTGCCCCCAAATAAGGGAAATTTCAGCCTTTTTACCTCAAAATAAGGGGAATTTCTGAATTTTGGCACAAAATATTAGGAATTTCTGCCTTTTTGCCCCAAAATAAGGAAAATTTCTGTATTTTTCCCTGAAATAAGTGAAATTTCTGCAATTTTGCCCCAAAATAAGTGAAATTTCTGCAATTTTGCCCCAAAATAAGAGAAATTTCTGCACTTTTGCCCCAAAATAAGTGGAATTTCTGAGTTTTGCCCCAAAATAAGGAAAATTTCTGCCTTTTTGCGCCACAATTAGTGAAATTTCTGCAATTTTGCCGTAAAATAAGGGAAATTTCTGCAATTTTTTCTCATAATAAAAGAAATTTCTTCCTTTTGCCCCAAAATATGGGGAATTTCTGCCTTTTTGTCTTAAAATAAGAAAAATGAATACCTTTTTGCCATAAAAAAGAGAAATTTCTTCATTTTTGCTCCAAAATAAGGGGAACTTTTGCCTTTTTGCCTCTAAATATGTGGTATTTCTGTCTTTTTCCAGCAAAACAAAGGCAATTTCTGTCTTTTTTGCCCCAAAATAAGGAAAATTTCTGACTTATAACCCTGAAATAAGTGAAATTTCTAGCAAATTTGCCCCAAAATAAGAAAAATTTCTGCCTTTTTGCCCCCAAATAAGGGGAATTTCAGCCTTTTTATCTCAAAATAAGGGAAATTTCTGCATTTTTGCAACAAAATATTAGGAATTTCTACATTTTTGCCACAAAATATTAGGAATTTCTGCCTTTTTGCCCCAAAATAAGGAAAATTTCTGCCTTTTTTCTCGGAAATAAGTGAAATTTCTGCAAATTTGCCCCAAAAAAAGGGTAATTTCTGCCTTTTGCCCCAAAATAAAGGGAATTTCAGCATTTTACCTCAAAATAAGAAAAATTTCTGATTTTTGCACCAAAATATGGAGAATTTCTGCCTTTTTCCCCAAAATAAGGAAAATTTCTGCCTTTTTTCCCTGAAATAAGTGAAATTTCTGCAATTTTGCTTCAAAATAAGGGAAATTTCTGCAATTTTGCCCCAAAATAAGTGAAATTTCTGCAATTTTGCCCCAAAATAAGGAAAATTTCTGGAATTTTGCTCCACAATTAGGGGAATTTCTGCAATTTTGCTTCAAAATACGGGGAATTTCTGCCTTTTTGCCCAAAATAAGGGGAATGCATACCTTTTTGCCATAAAAAAGGGAAATTTCTTCATTTTTGCCCCAAATTAAGGGAAATTTCTGACTTTTTGCCCTGAAATATGTGAAATTTCTGCAATTTTAGCCCAAAATAAGGTGAATTTCTGCCTTTTTGCCCCAAAATAATGGGAATTTCTGCCTTTTTGCCCCAAAATAAGAACAATTTTTGACTTTTTTCTCTGAAATAAGTGAAATTTCTGCAATTTTGCCCTATTTAAAGGAAATTTCTGCAATTTTTCCCCATAATAAGGGAAATTTCTGGAATTTTGCCCCAAAATAAGGGGAATTTCTGTTTTTTTGCCCGTAAATAAGGGAAATTTCTGCAATTTTGCCCTAAAATAAGGGGAATTTCTGCTTTTTTGCCTCTAAATAAGTGGAATTTCTGTCTTTTTCCCTTCTAAAAACGGAATTTCTGTCATTTTTTTTTCCAAAATAAGGAAAATTTCTGACTTATTACCCTGAAATAAGTGAAATTTCTGCAATGTTGCCCCAATATAAGGTAAATTTCTTCCTTTTTGCCCTCAAATAAGGGGAATTTCAGCCTTTTTACCTCAAAATAAAGGGAATTTCTGAATTTTGGCACAAAATATTAGGAATTTCTGCCTTTTTGCCCCAAAATAAAAAAAATTCTGCCTTTTTTCCCTGAAATAAGTGAAATTTCTGCAATTTTGCCCCAAAATAAGTAAAATTTCTACATTTTTGCCCCAAAATAAGGGAAATTTCTTGATTTTTGCCCCAAAATAAGTGGAATTTCTGAGTTTGGCCCCAAAATAAGGAGAATTTCTGCCTTTTTGCCCCACAATTAGTGAAATTTCTGCAATTTTGCCCTAAAATAAGGGAAATTTCTGCAATTTTTCCCCATAATAAGGGAAATTTCTGCAATTTTGCTTCAAAATAAGGGGAATTTCTGTTTTTTGCCCCACAATTAGGGAAATTTCTGCAATTTTGCCCCAAAATATTCAGAATTTCTGCCTTTTGCCCCAAAATATGGGGAATTTCTGCCTTTTTGTCCGAAAATAAGAAAAATGCATACTTTTTGCCCTAAAAAAGGGAAATTTCTTCATTTTTGCTCCAAAATAAGGGGAACTTTTGCCTTTTTGCCTCTTAATAAGTGGAATTTCTGTTTTTTTCCCCCAAAACAAAGAAAATTTCTGTCTGTTTTGCCCCAAAATAAGGAAAATTTTTGACTTATTACTCTGAAATAAGGGAAATTTCTGGAATTTTGCCTCAAACTAAGTGGAATTTCTGAGTTTTTCGCCAAAATAAGGAGAATTTCTGGAATTTTGCCCCACAATTAGGAAACTTTCTGCAATTTTGCTCCAAAATACGGGGAATTTCTGCCTTTTTGCCAGAAATAAGGGGAATGCATAACTTTTTGCAATAAAAAAGGGAAATTTCTTCATTTTTGCCCCAAATTAAGGGAAATTTCTGACTTTTTGCTCTAAATATGTGAAATTTCTGCAATTTTAGCCCAAAATAAGGTGAATTTCTGCATTTTGGCCCCAAAATAATGGGAATTTCTGCCTTTTTGCCCTAAAATAAGAAAAATTTTTGCCTTTTTTCTCTGAAATAAGTGAAATTTCTGCAATTTTGCCCTAAAATAAGGGAAATTTCTGCAATTCTTCCCCATAATAAGGGAAATTTCTGGAATTTTGCCACAAAATAAGGGGAATTTCTGTTTTTTTGCCCCCAAATAAGGGAAATTTCTGCAATTTTGCCCTAAAATAAGGGGAATTTCTGCTTTTTTGCCTCTAAATAAGTGGAATTTCTGTCTTTTTCCCCCAAAACAAAGGGAATTTCTGTCATTTTGCCCAAAAATAAGGGAAATTTCTGCCTTTTGCCCCAAAATATGGGGAATTTCTGCCTTTTTGTCTTAAAATAAGAAAAATGCATACCTTTTTGCCATAAAAAAGAGAAATTTCTTCATTTTTGCTCCAAAATAAGGGGAACTTTTGCCTTTTTGCCTCTAAATAAGTGGAATTTCTGTCTTTTTCCCCCAAAACAAAGGCAATTTCTATCTTTTTTGCCCCAAAATAAGGAAAATTTCTGACTTATAACCCTGAAATAAGTGAAATTTCTGCAAATTTGCCCCAAAATAAGAAAAATTTCTGCCTTTTTGCCCCCAAATAAGTGGAATTTCAGCCTTTTTATCTCAAAATAAGGGAAATTTCTGCATTTTTGCAACAAAATATTAGGAATTTCTGCATTTTTGCCACAAAATATTAGGAATTTCTGCCTTTTTGCCCCAAAATAAGGAAAATTTCTGCCTTTTTTCTCGGAAATAAGTGAAATTTCTGCAAATTTGCCCCAAAAAAAGGGTAATTTCTGCCTTTTGACCCAAAATAAGGGGAATTTCAGCATTTTACCTCAAAATAAGAAAAATTTCTGATTTTTGCACCAAAATATGGAGAATTTCTGCCTTTTTCCCCAAAATAAGGAAAATTTCTGCCTTTTTTCCCTGAAATAAGTGAAATTTCTGCAATTTTACTTCAAAATAAGGTAAATTTCTGCAATTTTGCCCCAAAATAAGTGAAATTTCTGCAATTTTGCCCCAAAATAAGGAAAATTTCTGGAATTTTGCCCCACAATTAGGGGAATTTCTGCAATTTTGCTTCAAAATACGGGGAATTTCTGCCTTTTTGCCCAAAATAAGGGGAATGCATACCTTTTTGCCATAAAAAAAGGAAATTTCTTCATTTTTGCCCCAAATTAAGGGAAATTTCTGACTTTTTGCCCTGAAATATGTGAAATTTCTGCAATTTTAGCCCAAAATAAGGTGAATTTCTGCCTTTTTGCCCCAAAATAATGGGAATTTCTGCCTTTTTGCCCCAAAATAAGAAAGATTTTTGCCTTTTTTCTCTGAAATAAGTGAAATTTCTGCAATTTTGCCCTATTTAAAGGAAATTTCTGCAATTTTTCCCCATAATAAGGGAAATTTCTGGAATTTTGCCCCAAAATAAGGGGAATTTCTGTTTTTTTGCCCGTAAATAAGGGAAATTTCTGCAATTTTGCCCTAAAATAAGGGGAATTTCTGCTTTTTTGCCTCTAAATAAGTGGAATTTCTGTCTTTTTCCCCTCAAAAAAGGGAATTTCTGTCATTTTTTCCCCAAAATAAGGAAAATTTCTGACTATTACCCTGAAATAAGTGAAATTTCTGCAATGTTGCCCCAATATAAGGTAAATTTCTTCCTTTTTGCCCCCAAATAAGGGGAATTTCAGCCTTTTAACCTCAAAATAAAGGGAATTTCTGAATTTTGGCACAAAATATTAGGAATTTCTGCCTTTTTGCCCCAAAATAAAAAATTTCTGCCTTTTTTCCCTGAAATAAGTGAAATTTCTGCAATTTTGCCCCAAAATAAGTAAAATTTCTACAATTTTGTCCCAAAATAAGGGAAATTTCTGGATTTTTGCCCCAAAATAAGTGGAATTTCTGAGTTTGGCCCCAAAATAAGGAGAATTTCTGCCTTTTTGCCCCACAATTAGTGAAATTTCTGCAATTTTGCCCTAAAATAAGGGAAATTTCTGCAATTTTTCCCCATAATAAGGGAAATTTCTGCAATTTTGCTTCAAAATAAGGGGAATTTCTGTTTTTTGCCCCACAATTAGGGAAATTTCTGCAATTTTGCTCCAAAATATTCAGAATTTCTGCCTTTTGCCCCAAAATATGGGGAATTTCTGCCTTTTTGTCTGAAAATAAGAAAAATGCATACCTTTTTGCCCTAAAAAAGGGAAATTTCTTCATTTTTGCTCCAAAATAAGGGGAACTTTTGCCTTTTTGCCTCTTAATAAGTGGAATTTCTGTTTTTTTCCCCCAAAACAAAGAAAATTTCTGTCTTTTTTGCCCCAAAATAAGGAAAATTTTTGACTTATTACTCTGAAATAAGGGAAATTTCTGGAATTTTGCCTCAAACTAAGTGGAATTTCTGAGTTTTTCCCCAAAATAAGGAGAATTTCTGGAATTTTGCCCCACAATTAGGGGAATTTCTGCAATTTTGCTCCAAAATACAGGGAATTTCTGCCTTTTTGCCCGAAATAAGGGGAATGCATAACTTTTTGCAATAAAAAAGGGAAATTTCTTCATTTTTGCCCCAAATTAAGGGAAATTTCTGACTTTTTGCTCTGAAATATGTGAAATTTCTGCAATTTTAGCCCAAAATAAGGTGAATTTCTGCATTTTTGCCCCAAAATAATGGGAATTTCTGCCTTTTTGCCCTAAAATAAGAAAAATTTTTGCCTTTTTTCTCTGAAATAAGTGAAATTTCTGCAATTTTGCCTTAAAATAACGGAAATTTCTGCAATTTTTCCCCATAATAAGGGAAATTTCTGGAATTTTGCCACAAAATAAGGGGAATTTCTGTTTTTTTGCCCCCAAATAAGGGAAATTTCTGCAATTTTGCCCTAAAATAAGAAAAATTTCTGCATTTGCCTCTAAATAAGTGGAATTTCTGTCTTTTTCCCCCAAAACAAAGGGAATTTCTGTCATTTTTGCCCAAAAATAAGGAAAATTTCTGACTTATTACCCTGAAATAAGTGAAATTTCTGCAAATTTGCCCAAATATAAGGGAAATTTCTGCCTTTTTGCCTCCAAATAAGGGAAATTTCAGCCTTTTTACCTCAAAATAAGGGGAATTTCTGAATTTTGGCACAAAATATTAGGAATTTCTGCCTTTCGCCCCAAAATAAGGAAAATTTCTGTATTTTTCCCTGAAATAAGTGAAATTTCTGCAATTGTGCCCCAACATAAATGAAATTTCTGCAATTTTGCCCCAAAATAATGAAAATTTCTGGAATTTTGCCCCACAATTAGGGGAATTTCTGCAATTTTGCTCCAAAATACGGGGAATTTCTGCCTTTTTGCCCGAAATAAGGGGAATGCATAACTTTTTGCCATAAAAAAGGGAAATTTCTTCATTTTTGCCCCAAATTAAGGGAAATTTCTGACTTTTTTCCCTGAAATATGTGAAATTTCTGCAATTTTAGCCCAAAATAAGGTGAATTTCTGCCTTTTTGCCCCAAAATAATGGGAATTTCTGTCTTTTTGCCCCAAAATAAGAAAAATTTTTGCCTCTTTTCTCAGCAATAAGTGAAATTTCTGCAATTTTGCCCTAAAATAAGGGAAATTTCTGCAATTCTTCCCCATAATAAGGGAAATTTCTGGAATTTTGCCACAAAATAAGGGGAATTTCTGTTTTTTTGCCCCCAAATAAGGGAAATTTCTGCAATTTTGCCCTAAAATAAGGGGAATTTTTGCTTTTTGCCTCTAAATAAGTGGAATTTTTGTCTTTTTCCCCAAAAACAAAGGGAATTTCTGTCATTTTTGCCCAAAAATAAGAAAAAATTCTTACTTATTACCCTGAATTAAGTGAAATTTCTGCAATTTTGCCCCAATATAAAGGAAATTTCTGCCTTTTTGCCCCCAAATAAGGGGAATTTCAGCCTTTTTACCTCAAAATAAGGGGAATATCTGAATTTTGGCACAAAATATTAGGAATTTCTGCCTTTTTGCCCCAAAATAAGGAAAATTTCTGTATTTTTCCCTGAAATAAGTGAAATTTCTGCAATTTTGCCCCAAAATAAGTGAAATTTCTGCAATTTTGCCCCAAAATAAGAGAAATTTCTGGAATTTTGCCCCAAAATAAGTGGAATTTCTGAGTTTTGCCCCAAAATATGGAAAATTTCTGCCTTTTTGCGCCACAATTAGTGAAATTTCTGCAATTTTGCCGTAAAATAAGGGAAATTTCTGCAATTTTTTCTCATAATAAGGGAAATTTCTGCAATTTTGCCCCAAAATAAGGGGAATTTCTGTTTTTTTGCCCCACAATTGGGGAAATTTCTGCAATTTTGTTCAAAAATAAGGGAAATTTCTGCCTTTTGCCCCAAAATATGGGGAATTTCTGCCTTTTTGTCTTAAAATAAGAAAAATGCATACCTTTTTGCCATAAAAAAGAGAAATTTCTTCATTTTTGCTCCAAAATGAGGGGAACTTTTGCCTTTTTGCCTCTAAATAAGTGGAATTTCTGTCTTTTTCCCCCAAAACAAAGGGAATTTCTGTCTTTTTTGCCCCAAAATAAGGAAAATTTCTGACTTATAACCCTGAAATAAGTGAAATTTCTGCAAATTTGCCCCAAAATAAGAAAAATTTCTGCCTTTTTGCCCCCAAATAAGGGGAATTTCAGCCTTTTTATCTCAAAATAAGGGAAATTTCTGCATTTTTGCGACAAAATATTAGGAATTTCTGCATTTTTGCCACAAAATATTAGGAATTTCTGCCTTTTTGCCCCAAAATAAGGAAAATTTCTGCTTTTTTCCCGGAAATAAGTGAAATTTCTGCAAATTTGCCCCCAAAAAAGGGAAATTTCTGCCTTTTGCCCCAAAATAAGGGGACTTTCAGCATTTTACCTCAAAATAAGAAAAATTTCTGATTTTTGCACCAAAATATGGAGAATTTCTGCCTTTTTCCCCAAAATAAGGAAAATTTCTGCCTTTTTTCCCTGAAATAAGTGAAATTTCTGAAATTTTGCCCCAATATAAAGGAAATTTCTGCCTTTTTGCCCCCAAATAAGGGGAATTTCAGCCTTTTTACCTCAAAATAAGGGGAATATCTGAATTTTGGCACAAAATATTAGGAATTTCTGCCTTTTTGCCCCAAAATAAGGAAAATTTCTGTATTTTTCCCTGAAATAAGTGAAATTTCTGCAATTTTGCCCCAAAATAAGTGAAATTTCTGCAATTTTGCCCCAAAATAAGAGAAATTTCTGGAATTTTGCCCCAAAATAAGTGGAATTTCTGAGTTTTGCCCCAAAATATGGAAAATTTCTGCCTTTTTGCGCCACAATTAGTGAAATTTCTGCAATTTTGCCGTAAAATAAGGGAAATTTCTGCAATTTTTTCTCATAATAAGGGAAATTTCTGCAATTTTGCCCCAAAATAAGGGGAATTTCTGTTTTTTTGCCCCACAATTGGGGAAATTTCTGCAATTTTGTTCAAAAATAAGGGAAATTTCTGCCTTTTGCCCCAAAATATGGGGAATTTCTGCCTTTTTGTCTTAAAATAAGAAAAATGCATACCTTTTTGCCATAAAAAAGAGAAATTTCTTCATTTTTGCTCCAAAATGAGGGGAACTTTTGCCTTTTTGCCTCTAAATAAGTGGAATTTCTGTCTTTTTCCCCCAAAACAAAGGGAATTTCTGTCTTTTTTGCCCCAAAATAAGGAAAATTTCTGACTTATAACCCTGAAATAAGTGAAATTTCTGCAAATTTGCCCCAAAATAAGAAAAATTTCTGCCTTTTTGCCCCCAAATAAGGGGAATTTCAGCCTTTTTATCTCAAAATAAGGGAAATTTCTGCATTTTTGCGACAAAATATTAGGAATTTCTGCATTTTTGCCACAAAATATTAGGAATTTCTGCCTTTTTGCCCCAAAATAAGGAAAATTTCTGCTTTTTTCCCGGAAATAAGTGAAATTTCTGCAAATTTGCCCCCAAAAAAGGGAAATTTCTGCCTTTTGCCCCAAAATAAGGGGACTTTCAGCATTTTACCTCAAAATAAGAAAAATTTCTGATTTTTGCACCAAAATATGGAGAATTTCTGCCTTTTTCCCCAAAATAAGGAAAATTTCTGCCTTTTTTCCCTGAAATAAGTGAAATTTCTGAAATTTTGCCCCAATATAAAGGAAATTTCTGCCTTTTTGCCCCCAAATAAGGGGAATTTCAGCCTTTTTACCTCAAAATAAGGGGAATATCTGAATTTTGGCACAAAATATTAGGAATTTCTGCCTTTTTGCCCCAAAATAAGGAAAATTTCTGTATTTTTCCCTGAAATAAGTGAAATTTCTGCAATTTTGCCCCAAAATAAGTGAAATTTCTGCAATTTTGCCCCAAAATAAGAGAAATTTCTGGAATTTTGCCCCAAAATAAGTGGAATTTCTGAGTTTTGCCCCAAAATATGGAAAATTTCTGCCTTTTTGCGCCACAATTAGTGAAATTTCTGCAATTTTGCCGTAAAATAAGGGAAATTTCTGCAATTTTTTCTCATAATAAGGGAAATTTCTGCAATTTTGCCCCAAAATAAGGGGAATTTCTGTTTTTTTGCCCCACAATTGGGGAAATTTCTGCAATTTTGTTCAAAAATAAGGGAAATTTCTGCCTTTTGCCCCAAAATATGGGGAATTTCTGCCTTTTTGTCTTAAAATAAGAAAAATGCATACCTTTTTGCCATAAAAAAGAGAAATTTCTTCATTTTTGCTCCAAAATGAGGGGAACTTTTGCCTTTTTGCCTCTAAATAAGTGGAATTTCTGTCTTTTTCCCCCAAAACAAAGGGAATTTCTGTCTTTTTTGCCCCAAAATAAGGAAAATTTCTGACTTATAACCCTGAAATAAGTGAAATTTCTGCAAATTTGCCCCAAAATAAGAAAAATTTCTGCCTTTTTGCCCCCAAATAAGGGGAATTTCAGCCTTTTTATCTCAAAATAAGGGAAATTTCTGCATTTTTGCGACAAAATATTAGGAATTTCTGCATTTTTGCCACAAAATATTAGGAATTTCTGCCTTTTTGCCCCAAAATAAGGAAAATTTCTGCTTTTTTCCCGGAAATAAGTGAAATTTCTGCAAATTTGCCCCCAAAAAAGGGAAATTTCTGCCTTTTGCCCCAAAATAAGGGGACTTTCAGCATTTTACCTCAAAATAAGAAAAATTTCTGATTTTTGCACCAAAATATGGAGAATTTCTGCCTTTTTCCCCAAAATAAGGAAAATTTCTGCCTTTTTTCCCTGAAATAAGTGAAATTTCTGAAATTTTGCCCTATTTAAAGGAAATTTCTGCAATTTTTCCTTATAATAAGGGAAATTTCTGGAATTTTGCCCCAAAATAAGGGGAATTTCTGTTTTTTTGCCCGTAAATAAGGGAAATTTCTGCAATTTTGCCCTAAAATAAGGGGAATTTCTGCTCTTTTGCCTCTAAATAAGTGGAATTTCTGTCTTTTTCCCATCAAAAAAGGGAATTTCTGTCATTTTTGCCCCAAAATAAGGAAAATTTCTGACTTATTACCCTGAAATAAGTGAAATTTCTGCAATTTTGCCCCAATATAAGGGAAATTTCTTCCTTTTTGCCCCCAAATAAGGGGAATTTCAGCCTTTCTACCTCAAAATAAAGGGAATTTCTGAATTTTGGCACAAAATATTAGGAATTTCTGCCTTTTTGCCCCAAAATAAAAAAATTTCTGCCTTTTTTCCCTGAAATAAGTGAAATTTCTGCAATTTTGCCCCAAAATAAGTAAAATTTCTACAATTTTGCCCCAAAATAAGGGAAATTTCTGGAATTTTGCCCCAAAATAAGTGGAATTTCTGATTTTGGCCCCAAAATAAGGAGAATTTCTGCCTTTTTGCCCCACAATTAGGGCAATTTCTGCAATTTTGCTCCAAAATACGGGGAATTTCTGCCTTTTTGCCTGAAATAAGGGGAATGCATAACTTTTTGCAATAAAAAAGGGAAATTTCTTCATTTTTGCCCCAAATTAAGAGAAATTTCTGACTTTTTGCTCTGAAATATGTGAAATTTCTGCAATTTTAGCCCAAAATAATGTGAATTTCTGCATTTTTGCCCCAAAATAATGGGAATTTCTGCCTTTTTGCCCTAAAATAAGAAAAATTTTTGCCTTTTTTCTCTGAAATAAGTGAAATTTCTGCAATTTTGCCCAAAATAAGGGAAATTTCAGCAATTTTCCCCATAATAAGGGAAATTTCTGGAATTTTGCCACAAAATAAGGGGAATTTCTGTTTTTTTGCCCCCAAATAAGGGAAATTTCTGCAATTTTGCCCTAAAATAAGGGGAATTTCTGCTTTTTTGCCTCTAAATAAGTGGAATTTCTGTCTTTTTCCCCCAAAACAAAGGGAATTTCTGTCATTTTTGCCCAAAAATAAGGAAAATTTCTGACTTATTACCCTGAAATAAGTGAAATTTCTGCAAATTTGCCCAAATATAAGGGAAATTTCTGCCTTTTTGCCCCCAAATAAGGGAAATTTCAGCCTTTTTACCTCAAAATAAGGGGAATTTCTGAATTTTGGCACAAAATATTAGGAATTTCTGCCTTTTTGCCCCAAAATAAGGAAAATTTCTGTATTTTTCCCTGAAATAAGTGAAATTTCTGCAATTGTGCCCCAACATAAATGAAATTTCTGCAATTTTGCCCCAAAATAAGGAAAATTTCTGGAATTTTGCCCCACAATTAGGGGAATTTCTGCAATTTTGCTCCAAAATACAGGGAATTTCTGCCTTTTTGCCCGAAATAAGGGGATTGCATAACTTTTTGCCATAAAAAAGGGAAATTTCTTCATTTTTGCCCCAAATTAAGGGAAATTTCTGACTTTTTGCCCTGAAATATGTGAAATTTCTGCAATTTTAGCCCAAAATAAGGTGAATTTCTGCCTTTTTGCCCCAAAATAATGGGAATTTCTGCCTTTTTGCCCCAAAATAAGAAAGATTTTTGCCTTTTTTCTCTGCAATAAGTGAAATTTCTGCAATTTTGCCCTAAAATAAGGGAAATTTCTGCAATTCTTCCCCATAATAAGGGAAATTTCTGGAATTTTGCCACAAAATAAGGGGAATTTCTGTTTTTTTGCACCCAAATAAGGGAAATTTCTGCAATTTTGCCCTAAAATAAGGGGAATTTCTGCTTTTTTGCCTCTAAATAAGTGGAATTTCTGTCTTTTTCCCCCAAAACAAAGGGAATTTCTGTCATTTTTGCCCAAAAATAAGGAAAATTTGTGACTTATTACCCTGAAATAAGTGAAATTTCTGCAAATTTGCCCAAATATAAGGGAAATTTCTGCCTTTTTGCCCCCAAATAAGGGAAATTTCAGCCTTTTTACCTCAAAATAAGGGGAATTTCTGAATTTTGGCACAAAATATTAGGAATTTCTGCCTTTTTGCCCCAAAATAAGGAAAATTTCTGTATTTTTCCCTGAAATAAGTGAAATTTCTGCAATTGTGCCCCAACATAAATGAAATTTCTGCAATTTTGCCCCAAAATAAGGAAAATTTCTGGAATTTTGCCCCACAATTAGGGGAATTTCTGCAATTTTGCTCCAAAATACAGGGAATTTCTGCCTTTTTGCCCGAAATAAGGGGAATGCATAACTTTTTGCCATAAAAAAGGGAAATTTCTTCATTTTTGCCCCAAATTAAGGGAAATTTCTGACTTTTTGCCCTGAAATATGTGAAATTTCTGCAATTTTAGCCCAAAATAAGGTGAAGTTCTGCCTTTTTGCCCCAAAATAATGGGAATTTCTGCCTTTTTGCCCCAAAATAAGAAAGATTTTTGCCTTTTTTCTCTGCAATAAGTGAAATTTCTGCAATTTTGCCCTATTTAAATAAATTTCTGCAATTTTTCCCCATAATAAGGGAAATTTCTGGAATTTTGCCCCAAAATAAGGGGAATTTCTGTTTTTTTGCCCGTAAATAAGGGAAATTTCTGCAATTTTGCCCTAAAATAAGGGGAATTTCTGCTTTTTTGCCTCTAAATAAGTGGAATTTCTGTCTTTTTCCCCTCAAAAAAGGGAATTTCTGTCATTTTTTCCCCAAAATAAGGAAAATTTCTGACTTATTACCCTGAAATAAGTGAAATTTCTGCAATGTTGCCCCAATATAAGGTAAATTTCTTCCTTTTTGCCCCTAAATAAGGGGAATTTCAGCCTTTTTACCTCAAAATAAAGGGAATTTCTGAATTTTGGCACAAAATATTAGGAATTTCTGCCTTTTTGCCCCAAAATAAAAAAATTTCTGCCTTTTTTCCCTGAAATAAGTGAAATTTCTGCAATTTTGCCCCAAAATAAGTAAAACTTCTACAATTTTGCCCCAAAATAAGGGAAATTTCTGGATTTTTGCCCCAAAATAAGTGGAATTTCTGAGTTTGGCCCCAAAATAAGGAGAATTTCTGCCTTTTTGCCCCACAATTAGTGAAATTTCTGCAATTTTGCCGTAAAATAAGGGAAATTTCTGCAATTTTTTCTCATAATAAGGGAAATTTCTGCAATTTTGCCCCAAAATAAGGGGAATTTCTGTTTTTTTGCCCCACAATTGGGGAAATTTCTGCAATTTTGTTCAAAAATAAGGGAAATTTCTGCCTTTTGCCCCAAAATATGGGGAATTTCTGCCTTTTTGTCTTAAAATAAGAAAAATGCATACCTTTTTGCCATAAAAAAGAGAAATTTCTTCATTTTTGCTCCAAAATGAGGGGAACTTTTGCCTTTTTGCCTCTAAATAAGTGGAATTTCTGTCTTTTTCCCCTAAAACAAAGGGAATTTCTGTCTTTTTTGCCCCAAAATAAGGAAAATTTCTGACTTATAACCCTGAAATAAGTGAAATTTCTGCAAATTTGCCCCAAAATAAGAAAAATTTCTGCCTTTTTGCCCCCAAATAAGGGGAATTTCAGCCTTTTTATCTCAAAATAAGGGAAATTTCTGCATTTTTGCGACAAAATATTAGGAATTTCTGCATTTTTGCCACAAAATATTAGGAATTTCTGCCTTTTTGCCCCAAAATAAGGAAAATTTCTGCTTTTTTCCCGGAAATAAGTGAAATTTCTGCAAATTTGCCCCCAAAAAAGGGAAATTTCTGCCTTTTGCCCCAAAATAAGGGGACTTTCAGCATTTTACCTCAAAATAAGAAAAATTTCTGATTTTTGCACCAAAATATGGAGAATTTCTGCCTTTTTCCCCAAAATAAGGAAAATTTCTGCCTTTTTTCCCTGAAATAAGTGAAATTTCTGAAATTTTGCCCTATTTAAAGGAAATTTCTGCAATTTTTCCTTATAATAAGGGAAATTTCTGGAATTTTGCCCCAAAATAAGGGGAATTTCTGTTTTTTTGCCCGTAAATAAGGGAAATTTCTGCAATTTTGCCCTAAAATAAGGGGAATTTCTGCTCTTTTGCCTCTAAATAAGTGGAATTTCTGTCTTTTTCCCATCAAAAAAGGGAATTTCTGTCATTTTTGCCCCAAAATAAGGAAAATTTCTGACTTATTACCCTGAAATAAGTGAAATTTCTGCAATTTTGCCCCAATATAAGGGAAATTTCTTCCTTTTTGCCCCCAAATAAGGGGAATTTCAGCCTTTCTACCTCAAAATAAAGGGAATTTCTGAATTTTGGCACAAAATATTAGGAATTTCTGCCTTTTTGCCCCAAAATAAAAAAATTTCTGCCTTTTTTCCCTGAAATAAGTGAAATTTCTGCAATTTTGCCCCAAAATAAGTAAAATTTCTACAATTTTGCCCCAAAATAAGGGAAATTTCTGGAATTTTGCCCCAAAATAAGTGGAATTTCTGATTTTGGCCCCAAAATAAGGAGAATTTCTGCCTTTTTGCCCCACAATTAGGGCAATTTCTGCAATTTTGCTCCAAAATACGGGGAATTTCTGCCTTTTTGCCTGAAATAAGGGGAATGCATAACTTTTTGCAATAAAAAAGGGAAATTTCTTCATTTTTGCCCCAAATTAAGAGAAATTTCTGACTTTTTGCTCTGAAATATGTGAAATTTCTGCAATTTTAGCCCAAAATAATGTGAATTTCTGCATTTTTGCCCCAAAATAATGGGAATTTCTGCCTTTTTGCCCTAAAATAAGAAAAATTTTTGCCTTTTTTCTCTGAAATAAGTGAAATTTCTGCAATTTTGCCCAAAATAAGGGAAATTTCAGCAATTTTCCCCATAATAAGGGAAATTTCTGGAATTTTGCCACAAAATAAGGGGAATTTCTGTTTTTTTGCCCCCAAATAAGGGAAATTTCTGCAATTTTGCCCTAAAATAAGGGGAATTTCTGCTTTTTTGCCTCTAAATAAGTGGAATTTCTGTCTTTTTCCCCCAAAACAAAGGGAATTTCTGTCATTTTTGCCCAAAAATAAGGAAAATTTCTGACTTATTACCCTGAAATAAGTGAAATTTCTGCAAATTTGCCCAAATATAAGGGAAATTTCTGCCTTTTTGCCCCCAAATAAGGGAAATTTCAGCCTTTTTACCTCAAAATAAGGGGAATTTCTGAATTTTGGCACAAAATATTAGGAATTTCTGCCTTTTTGCCCCAAAATAAGGAAAATTTCTGTATTTTTCCCTGAAATAAGTGAAATTTCTGCAATTGTGCCCCAACATAAATGAAATTTCTGCAATTTTGCCCCAAAATAAGGAAAATTTCTGGAATTTTGCCCCACAATTAGGGGAATTTCTGCAATTTTGCTCCAAAATACAGGGAATTTCTGCCTTTTTGCCCGAAATAAGGGGATTGCATAACTTTTTGCCATAAAAAAGGGAAATTTCTTCATTTTTGCCCCAAATTAAGGGAAATTTCTGACTTTTTGCCCTGAAATATGTGAAATTTCTGCAATTTTAGCCCAAAATAAGGTGAATTTCTGCCTTTTTGCCCCAAAATAATGGGAATTTCTGCCTTTTTGCCCCAAATTAAGAAAGATTTTTGCCTTTTTTCTCTGCAATAAGTGAAATTTCTGCAATTTTGCCCTATTTAAATAAATTTCTGCAATTTTTCCCCATAATAAGGGAAATTTCTGGAATTTTGCCCCAAAATAAGGGGAATTTCTGTTTTTTTGCCCGTAAATAAGGGAAATTTCTGCAATTTTGCCCTAAAATAAGGGGAATTTCTGCTTTTTTGCCTCTAAATAAGTGGAATTTCTGTCTTTTTCCCCTCAAAAAAGGGAATTTCTGTCATTTTTTCCCCAAAATAAGGAAAATTTCTGACTTATTACCCTGAAATAAGTGAAATTTCTGCAATGTTGCCCCAATATAAGGTAAATTTCTTCCTTTTTGCCCCTAAATAAGGGGAATTTCAGCCTTTTTACCTCAAAATAAAGGGAATTTCTGAATTTTGGCACAAAATATTAGGAATTTCTGCCTTTTTGCCCCAAAATAAAAAAATTTCTGCCTTTTTTCCCTGAAATAAGTGAAATTTCTGGAATTTTGCCCCAAAATAAGGGGAATTTCTGTTTTTTTGCCCGTAAATAAGGGAAATTTCTGCAATTTTGCCCTAAAATAAGGGGAATTTCTGCTTTTTTGCCTCTAAATAAGTGGAATTTCTGTCTTTTTCCCCTCAAAAAAGGGAATTTCTGTCATTTTTTCCCCAAAATAAGGAAAATTTCTGACTTATTACCCTGAAATAAGTGAAATTTCTGCAATGTTGCCCCAATATAAGGTAAATTTCTTCCTTTTTGCCCCTAAATAAGGGGAATTTCAGCCTTTTTACCTCAAAATAAAGGGAATTTCTGAATTTTGGCACAAAATATTAGGAATTTCTGCCTTTTTGCCCCAAAATAAAAAAATTTCTGCCTTTTTTCCCTGAAATAAGTGAAATTTCTGCAATTTTGCCCCAAAATAAGTAAAACTTCTACAATTTTGCCCCAAAATAAGGGAAATTTCTGGATTTTTGCCCCAAAATAAGTGGAATTTCTGAGTTTGGCCCCAAAATAAGGAGAATTTCTGCCTTTTTGCCCCACAATTAGTGAAATTTCTGCAATTTTGCCCTAAAATAAGGGAAATTTCTGCAATTTTTCCCCATAATAAGGGAAATTTCTGCAATTTTGCTTCTAAATAAGGGGAATTTCTGTTTTTTGCCCCACAATTAGGGAAATTTCTGCAATTTTGCTCCAAAATATTCAGAATTTCTGCCTTTTGCCCCAAAATATGGGGAATTTCTGCCTTTTTGTCCGAAAATAAGAAAAATGCATACCTTTTTGCCCTAAAAAAGGGAAATTTCTTCATTTTTGCTCCAAAATAAGGGGAACTTTTGCCTTTTTGCCTCTTAATAAGTGGAATTTCTGTTTTTTTCCCCCAAAACAAAGAAAATTTCTGTCTTTTTTGCCCCAAAATAAGGAAAATTTTTGACTTATTACTCTGAAATAAGGGAAATTTCTGGAATTTTGCCTCAAACTAAGTGGAATTTCTGAGTTTTTCCCCAAAATAAGGAAAATTTCTGGAATTTTGCCCCACAATTAGGGGAATTTCTGCAATTTTGCTCCAAAATACGGGGAATTTCTGCCTTTTTGCCCGAAATAAGGGGAATGCATAACTTTTTGCAATAAAAAAGGGAAATTTCTTCATTTTTGCCCCAAATTAAGGGAAAATTCTGACTTTTTGCTCTGAAATATGTGAAATTTCTGCAATTTTAGCCCAAAATAAGGTGAATTTCTGCATTTTTGCCCCAAAATAATGGGAATTTCTGCCCTTTTGCCCTAAAATAAGAAAAATTTTTGCCTTTTTTCTCTGAAATAAGTGAAATTTCTGCAATTTTGCCCTAAAATAACGGAAATTTCTGCAATTCTTCCCCATAATAAGGGAAATTTCTGGAATTTTGCCACAAAATAAGGGGAATTTCTGTTTTTTTGCCCCCAAATAAGGGAAATTTCTGCAATTTTGCCCTAAAATAAGGGGAATTTCTGCTTTTTTGCCTCTAAATAAGTGGAATTTCTGTCTTTTTCCCCCAAAACAAAGGGAATTTCTGTCATTTTTGCCCAAAAATAAGGAAAAATTCTGACTTATTACCCTGAAATAAGTGAAATTTCTGCAAATTTGCCCAAATATAAGGGAAATTTCTGCCTTTTTGCCCCCAAATAAGGGAAATTTCACCCTTTTTACCTCAAAATAAGGGGAATTTCTGAATTTTGGCACAAAATATTAGGAATTTCTGCCTTTTTGCCCCAAAATAAGAAAAATTTCTGTATTTTTCCCTGAAATAAGTGAAATTTCTGCAATTGTGCCCCAACATAAATGAAATTTCTGCAATTTTGCCCCAAAATAAGGAAAATTTCTGGAATTTTGCCCCACAATTAGGGGAATTTCTGCAATTTTGCTTTAAAATACGGGGAATTTCTGCCTTTTTGCCCGAAATAAGGGGAATGCATAACTTTTTGCCATAAAAAAGGGAAATTTCTTCATTTTTGCCCCATATTAAGGGAAATTTCTGACTTTTTGCCCAGAAATATGTGAAATTTCTGCAATTTTAGCCCAAAATAAGGTGAATTTCTGCCTTTTTGCTCCAAAATAATGGGAATTTCTGCCTTTTTGCCCCAAAATAAGAAAAATCTTTGCCTCTTTTTTCAGCAATAAGTGAAATTTCTGCAATTTTGCCCTAAAATAAGGGAAATTTCTGCAATTCTTCCCCATAATAAGGGAAATTTCTGGAATTTTGCCACAAAATAAGGGGAATTTCTGTTTTTTTGCCCCCAAATAAGGGAAATTTCTGCAATTTTGCCCTAAAATAAGGGGAATTTTTGCTTTTTTGCCTCTAAATAAGTGGAATTTTTGTCTTTTTCCCCCAAAACAAAGGAAATTTCTGTCATTTTTGCCCAAAAATAAGAAAAATTTCTGACTTATTACCCTGAAATAAGTGAAATTTCTGCAATTTTGTCCCAATATAAAGGAAATTTCTGCCTTTTTGCCCCCAAATAAGGGGAATTTCAGCCTTTTTACCTCAAAATAATGGGAATTTCTGAATTTTGGCACAAAATATTAGGAATTTCTGCCTTTTTGCCCCAAAATAAGGAAAATTTCTGTATTTTTCCCTGAAATAAGTGAAATTTCTGCAATTTTGCCCCAAAATAAGTGAAATTTCTGCAATTTTGCCCCAAAATAAGAGAAATTTCTGGAATTTTGCCCCAAAATAAGTGGAATTTCTGAGTTTTGCCCCAAAATAAGGAAAATTTCTGCCTTTTTGTGCCACAATTAGTGAAATTTCTGCAATTTTGCCGTAAAATAAGGGAAATTTCTGCAATTTTTTCTCATAATAAGGGAAATTTCTGCAATTTTGCCCCAAAATAAGGGGAATTTCTGTTTTTTTGCCCCACAATTGGGGAAATTTCTGCAATTTTGTTCAAAAATAAGGGAAATTTCTGCCTTTTGCCCCAAAATATGGGGAATTTCTGCCTTTTTGTCTTAAAATAAGAAAAATGCATACATTTTTGCCATAAAAAAGAGAAATTTCTTCATTTTTGCTCTAAAATGAGAGGAACTTTTGCATTTTTGCCTCTAAATAAGTGGAATTTCTGTCTTTTTCCCCCAAAACAAAGGGAATTTCTGTCTTTTTTGCCCCAAAATAAGGAAAATTTCTGACTTATAACCCTGAAATAAGTAAAATTTCTGCAAATTTGCCCCAAAATAAGAAAAATTTCTGCCTTTTTGCCCCCAAATAAGGGAAATTTCAGCTTTTTATCTCAAAATAAGGGAAATTTCTGCATTTTTGCAACAAAATATTAGGAATTTCTGCATTTTTGCCACAAAATATTAGGAATTTCTGCCTTTTTGCCCCAAAATAAGGAAAATTTCTGCTTTTTTCCCAGAAATAAGTGAAATTTCTGCAAATTTGCCCCCAAAAAAGGGAAATTTCTGCCTTTTGCCCCAAAATAAGGGGAATTTCAGCATTTTACCTCAAAATAAGAAAAATTTCTGATTTTTGCACCAAAATATGGAGAATTTCTGCCTTTTTCCCCAAAATAAGGAAAATTTCTGCCTTTTTTCCCTGAAATAAGTGAAATTTCTGAAATTTTGCCCTATTTAAAGGAAATTTCTGCAATTTTTCCTTGTAATAAGGGAAATTTCTGGAATTTTGCCCCAAAATAAGGGGAATTTCTGTTTTTTTGCCCGTAAATAATGGAAATTTCTTCAATTTTGCCCTAAAATAAGGGGAATTTCTGCTCTTTTGCCTCTAAATAAGTGGAATTTCTGTCTTTTTCCCCTCAAAAAAGGGAATTTCTGTCATTTTTGCCCCAAAATAAGGAAAATTTCTGACTTATTACCCTGAAATAAGTGAAATTTCTGCAATTTTGCCCCAATATAAGGGAAATTTCTTCCTTTTTGCCCCCAAATAAGGGGAATTTCAGCGTTTCTACCTCAAAATAAAGGGAATTTCTGAATTTTGGCACAAAATATTAGGATTTTCTGCCTTTTTGCCCCAAAATAAAAAAATTTCTGCCTTTTTTCCGTGAAATAAGTGAAATTTCTGCAATTTTGCCCCAAAATAAGTAAAATTTCTACAATTTTGCCCCAAAATAAGGGAAATTTCTGGAATTTTGCCCCTAAATAAGTGGAATTTCTGAGTTTGGCCCCAAAGTAAAGAGAATTTCTGCCTTTTTGCCCCACAATTAGGGGAATTTCTGCAATTTTGCTCCAAAATACGGGGAATTTCTGCCTTTTTGCCTGAAATAAGGGGAAGGCATAACTTTTTGCAATAAAAAAGGGAAATTTCTTCATTTTTGCCCCAAATTAAGGGAAATTTCTGACTTTTTGCTCTGAAATATGTGAAATTTCTGCAATTTTAGCCCAAAATAATGTGAATTTCTGCATTTTTGCCCAAAATAATGGGAATTTCTGCCTGTTTGCCCTAAAATAAGAAAAATTTTTGCCTTTTTTCTCTGAAATAAGTGAAATTTCTGCAATTTTGCCCTAAAATAAGGGAAATTTCTGCAATTCTTCCCCATAATAAGGGAAATTTCTGGAATTTTGCCACAAAATAAGGGGAATTTCTGTTTTTTTGCCCCCAAATAAGGGAAATTTCTGCAATTTTGCCCTAAAATAAGGGGAATTTCTGCTTTTTTGCCTCTAAATAAGTGGAATTTCTGTCTTTTTCCCCCAAAACAAAGGGAATTTCTGTCATTTTTGCCCAAAAATAAGGAAAATTTGTGACTTATTACCCTGAAATAAGTGAAATTTCTGCAAATTTGCCCAAATATAAGGGAAATTTCTGCCTTTTTGCCCCCAAATAAGGGAAATTTCAGCCTTTTTACCTCAAAATAAGGGGAATTTCTGAATTTTGGCACAAAATATTAGGAATTTCTGCCTTTTTGCCCCAAAATAAGGAAAATTTCTGTATTTTTCCCTGAAATAAGTGAAATTTCTGCAATTGTGCCCCAACATAAATGAAATTTCTGCAATTTTGCCCCAAAATAAGGAAAATTTCTGGAATTTTGCCCCACAATTAGGGGAATTTCTGCAATTTTGCTCCAAAATACAGGGAATTTCTGCCTTTTTGCCCGAAATAAGGGGAATGCATAACTTTTTGCCATAAAAAAAAGAAATTTCTTCATTTTTGCCCCAAATTAAGGGAAATTTCTGACTTTTTGCCCTGAAATATGTGAAATTTCTGCAATTTTAGCCCAAAATAAGGTGAATTTCTGCCTTTTTGCCCCAAAATAATGGGAATTTCTGCCTTTTTGCCCCAAAATAAGAAAGATTTTTGCCTTTTTTCTCTGCAATAAGTGAAATTTCTGCAATTCTTCCCCATAATAAGGGAAATTTCTGGAATTTTGCCACAAAATAAGGGGAATTTCGGTTTTTTGCCTCCAAATAAGGGAAATTTCTGCAATTTTGCCCTAAAATAAGGGGAATTTCTGCTTTTTTGCCTCTAAATAAGTGGAATTTCTGTCTTTTTCCCCTCAAAAAAGGGAATTTCTGTCATTTTTTTTCCAAAATAAGGAAAATTTCTGAATTATTACCCTGAAATAATTGAAATTTCTGCAATGTTGCCCCAATAAAAGGTAAATTTCTTCCTTTTTGCCCCCAAATAAGGGGAATTTCAGCCTTTTTACCTCAAAATAAAGGGAATTTCTGAATTTTGGCACAAAATATTAGGAATTTCTGCCTTTTTGCCCCAAAATAAAAAAATTTCTGCCTTTTTTCCCTGAAATAAGTGAAATTTCTGCAATTTTGCCCCAAAATAAGTAAAATTTCTACAATTTTGCCCCAAAATAAGGGAAATTTCTGGATTTTTGCCCCAAAATAAGTGGAATTTCTGAGTTTGGCCCCAAAATAAGGAGAATTTCTGCCTTTTTGCCCCACAATTAGTGAAATTTCTGCAATTTTGCCCTAAAATAAGGGAAATTTCTGCAATTTTTCCCCATAATAAGGGAAATTTCTGCAATTTTGCCTCAAAATAAGGGGAATTTCTGTTTTTTGCCCCACAATTAGGGAAATTTCTGCAATTTTTCCCCAAAATATTCAGAATTTCTGCCTTTTGCCCCAAAATATGGGGAATTTCTGCCTTTTTGTCCGAAAATAAGAAAAATGCATACCTTTTTGCCCTAAAAAAGGGAAATTTCTTCATTTTTGCTCCAAAATAAGGGGAACTTTTGCCTTTTTGCCTCTTAATAAGTGGAATTTCTGTTTTTTTCCCCCAAAACAAAGAAAATTTCTGTCTGTTTTGCCCCAAAATAAGGAAAATTTTTGACTTATTACTCTGAAATAAGGGAAATTTCTGGAATTTTGCCTCAAACTAAGTGGAATTTCTGAGTTTTTCCCCAAAATAAGGAGAATTTCTGGAATTTTGCCCCACAATTAGGGGAATTTCTGCAATTTTGCTCCAAAATACGGGGAATTTCTGCCTTTTTGCCCGAAATAAAAGGAATGCATAACTTTTTGCAATAAAAAAAAGAAATTTCTTCATTTTTGCCCCAAATTAAGGGAAATTTCTGAATTTTGCTCTGAAATATGTGAAATTTCTGCAATTTTAGCCCAAAATAAGGTGAATTTCTGCATTTTGGCCCCAAAATAATGGGAATTTCTGCCTTTTTGCCCTAAAATAAGAAAAAATTTTGCCTTTTTTCTCTGAAATAAGTGAAATTTCTGCAATTTTGCCCTAAAATAAGGAAAATTTCTGCAATTCTTCCCCATATGAAGGGAAATTTCTGGAATTTTGCCACCAAATAAGGGGAATTTCTGTTTTTTTGCCCCTAAATAAGGGAAATTTCTGCAATTTTGCCCTAAAATAAGGGGAATTTCTGCTTTTTTGCCTCTAAATAAGTGGAATTTCTGTCTTTTTCCCCCAAAACAAAGGGAATTTCTGTCATTTTTGCCCAAAAATAAGGGAAATTTCTGCCTTTTGCCCCAAAATATGGGGAATTTCTGCCTTTTTGTCTTACAATAAGAAAAATGCATACCTTTTTGCCATAAAAAAGAGAAATTTCTTCATTTTTGCTCCAAAATAAGGGGAACTTTGCTTTTTTGCCTCTAAATAAGTGGAATTTCTGTCTTTTTCCCCCAAAACAAAGGGAATTTCTGTCTTTTTTGCCCCAAAATAAGGAAAATTTCTGACTTATAACCCTGAAATAAGTGAAATTTCTGCAAATTTGCCCCAAAATAAGAAAAATTTCTGCCTTTTTGCCACCAAATAAGGGGAATTTCAGCCTTTTTATCTCAAAATAAGGGAAATTTCTGCATTTTTGCAACAAAATATTAGGAATTTCTGCATTTTTGCCACAAACTATTAGGAATTTCTGCCTTTTTGCCCCAAAATAAGGAAAATTTCTGCCTTTTTTCACGGAAATAAGTGAAATTTCTGCAAATTTGCCCCAAAAAAAGGGTAATTTCTGCCTTTTGCCCCAAAATAAGGGGAATTTCAGCAATTTACCTCAAAATAAGAAAAATTTCTGATTTTTGCACCAAAATATGGAGAATTTCTGCCTTTTTCCACAAAATAAGGAAAATTTCTGCCTTTTTTCCCTGAAATAAGTGAAATTTCTGCAATTTTGCTTCAAAATAAGGGAAATTTCTGCAATTTTGCCCCAAAATAAGGAAAATTTCTGGAATTTTGCCCCACAATTAGGGGAATTTCTGCAATTTTGCTTCAAAATACGGGGAATTTCTGCCTTTTTGCCCAAAATAAGGGGAATGCATACCTTTTTGCCATAAAAAAAGGGAAATTTCTTCATTTTTGCCCCAAATTAAGGGAAATTTCTGACTTTTTGCCCTGAAATATGTGAAATTTCTGCAATTTTAGCCCAAAATAAGGTGAATTTCTGCCTTTTTGCCCCAAAATAATGGGAATTTCTGCCTTTTTGCCCCAAAATAAGAACGATTTTTGCCTTTTTTCTCTGAAATAAGTGAAATTTCTGCAATTTTGCCCTATTTAAAGGAAATTTCTGCAATTTTTCCCCATAATAAGGGAAATTTCTGGAATTTTGCCCCAAAATAAGGGGAATTTCTGTTTTTTTGCCCGTAAATAAGGGAAATTTCTGCAATTTTGCCCTAAAATAAGGGGAATTTCTGCTTTTTTGCCTCTAAATAAGTGGAATTTCTGTCTTTTTCCCTTCTAAAAACGGAATTTCTGTCATTTTTTTTCCAAAATAAGGAAAATTTCTGACTTATTACCCTGAAATAAGTGAAATTTCTGCAATGTTGCCCCAATATAAGGTAAATTTCTTCCTTTTTGCCCCCAAATAAGGGGAATTTCAGCCTTTTTACCTCAAAATAAAGGGAATTTCTGAATTTTGGCACAAAATCTTAGGAATTTCTGCCTTTTTGCCCCAAAATAAAAAAAATTCTGCCTTTTTTCCCTGAAATAAGTGAAATTTCTGCAATTTTGCCCCAAAATAAGTAAAATTTCTACAATTTTGCCCCAAAATAAGGGAAATTTCTGGATTTTTGCCCCAAAATAAGTGGAATTTCTGAGTTTGGCCCCAAAATAAGGAGAATTTCTGCCTTTTTGCCCCACAATTAGTGAAATTTCTGCAATTTTGCCCTAAAATAAGGGAAATTTCTGCAATTTTTCCCCATAATAAGGGAAATTTCTGCAATTTTGCTTCAAAATAAGGGGAATTTCTGTTTTTTGCCCCACAATTAGGGAAATTTCTGCAATTTTGCCCCAAAATAAGGGGAATTTCTGCCTTTTGCCACAAAATATGGGGAATTTCTGCCTTTTTGTCCGAAAATAAGAAAAATGCATACCTTTTTGCCATAAAAAGGGAAATTTCTTCATTTTTGCTTTAAAATAAGGGGAACTTTTGCCTTTTTGCCTCTTAATAAGTGGAATTTCTGTTTTTTCCCCCAAAACAAAGAAAATTTCTGTCTTTTTTGCCCCAAAATAAGGAAAATTTTTGACTTATTACTCTGAAATAAGGGAAATTTCTGGAATTTTGCCTCAAACTAAGTGGAATTTCTGAGTTTTTCCCCAAAATAAGGAGAATTTCTGGAATTTTGCCCCACAATTAGGGGCATTTCTGCAATTTTGCTCCAAAATACGGGGAATTTCTGCCTTTTTGCCCGAAATAAGGGGAATGCATAACTTTTTGCAATAAAAAAGGGAAATTTCTTCATTTTTGCCCCAAATTAAGGGAAATTTCTGACTTTTTGCTCTGAAATATGTGAAATTTCTGCAATTTTAGCCCAAAATAAGGTGAATTTCTGCATTTTTGCCCAAAATAATGGGAATTTCTGCCTTTTTGCCCTAAAATAAGAAAAATTTTTGCCTTTTTTCTCTGAAATAAGTGAAATTTCTGCAATTTTGCCCTAAAATAAGGGAAATTTCTGCAATTCTTCCCCATAATAAGGGAAATTTCTGGAATTTTGCCACAAAATAAGGGGAATTTCTGGTTTTTTGCCCCCAAATAAGGGAAATTTCTGCAATTTTGCCCTAAAATAAGGAAAATTTCTGCTTTTTTGCCTCTAAATAAGTGGAATTTCTGTCTTTTTCCCCCAAAACAAAGGGAATTTCTGTCATTTTTGCCCAAAAATAAGGAAAATTTCTGACTTATTACCCTGAAATAAGTGAAATTTCTGCAAATTTGCCCAAATATAAGGGAAATTTCTGCCTTTTTGCCCCCAAATAAGGGAAATTTCAGCCTTTTTACCTCAAAATAAGGGGAATTTCTGAATTTTGGCACAAAATATTAGGAATTTCTGCCTTTTTGCCCCAAAATAAGGAAAATTTCTGTATTTTTCCCTGAAACAAGTGAAATTTCTGCAATTGTGCCCCAACATAAATGAAATTTCTGCAATTTTGCCCCAAAATAAGGAAAATTTCTGGAATTTTGCCCCACAATTAGGGGAATTTCTGCAATTTTGCTCCAAAATACGGGGAATTTCTGCCTTTTTGCCCGAAATAAGGGGAATGCATAACTTTTTGCCATAAAAAAGGGAAATTTCTTCATTTTTGCCCCAAATTAAGGGAAATTTCTGACTTTTTGCCCTGAAATATGTGAAATTTCTGCAATTTTAGCCCAAAATAAGGTGAATTTCTTCCTTTTTGCCCCAAAATAATGGGAATTTCTGCCTTTTTGCCCCAAAATAAGAAAAATTTTTGCCTCTTTTCTCAGATATAAGTGAAATTTCTGCAATTTTGCCCTAAAATAAGGGAAATTTCTGCAATTCTTCCCCATAATAAGGGAAATTTCTGGAATTTTGCCACAAAATAAGGGGAATTTCTGTTTTTTGCCCCCAAATAAGGGAAATTTCTGCACTTTTGCCCTAAAATGAGGGGAATTTTTGCTTTTTTGCCTCTAAATAAGTGGAATTTCTGTCTTTTTCCCCCAAAACAAAGGGAATTTCTGTCATTTTTGCCCAAAAATAAGAAAAATTTCTGACTTATTACCCTGAAATAAGTGAAATTTCTGCAATTTTGCCCCAATATAAAGGAAATTTCTGCCTTTTTGCCCCCAAATAAGGGGAATTTCAGCCTTTTTACCTCAAAATAATGGGAATTTCTGAATTTTGGCACAAAATATTAGGAATTTCTGCCTTTTTGCCCCAAAATAAGGAAAATTTCTGTATTTTTCCCTGAAATAAGTGAAATTTCTGCAATTTTGCCCCAAAATAAGTGAAATTTCTGCAATTTTGCCCCAAAATAAGAGAAATTTCTGGAATTTTGCCCTAAAATAAGTGGAATTTCTAAGTTTTGCCCCAAAATAAGGAAAATTTCTGCCTTTTTGCGCCACAATTAGTGAAATTTCTGCAATTTTGCCGTAAAATAAGGGAAATTTCTGCAATTTTTTCTCATAATAAGGGAAATTTCTGCAATTTTGCCCCAAAATAAAGGGAATTTCTGTTGTTTTGCCCCACAATTAGGGAAATTTCTGCAATTTTGTTCAAAAATAAGGGAAATTTCTGCCTTTTGCCCCAAAATATGGGGAATTTCTGCCTTTTTGTCTTAAAATAAGAAAAATGCATCCTTTTTGCCATAAAAAATAGAAATTTCTTCATTTTTGCTCCAAAATAAGGGGAACTTTTGCCTTTTTGCCTCAAAATAAGTGGAATTTCTGTCTTTTTCCCCCAAAACAAAGGGAATTTCTGTCTTTTTTGCCCCAAAATAAGGAAAATTTCTGACTTATAACTCTGAAATAAGTAAAATTTCTGCAAATTTGCCACAAAATAAGAAAAATTTCTGCATTTTCCCCCAAATAAGGGGAATTTCAGCCTTTTTATCTCAAAATAAGGGAAATTTCTGCATTTTTGCAACAAAATATTAGGAATTTCTGCATTTTTGCCACAAAATATTAGGAATTTCTGCCTTTTTGCCCCAAAATAAGGAAAATTTCTGCTTTTTTCCCGGAAATAAGTGAAATTTCTGCAAATTTGCCCCCAAAAAAGGGAAATTTCTGCCTTTTGCCCCAAAATAAGGGGAATTTCAGCATTTTTCCTCAAAATAAGAAAAATTTCTGATTTTTGCACCAAAATATGGAGAATTTCTGCCTTTTTCCCCAAAATAAGGAAAATTTCTGCCTTTTTTCCCTGAAATAAGTGAAAGTTCTGAAATTTTGCCCTATTTAAGGGAAATTTCTGCAATTTTTCCTTATAATAAGGGAAATTTCTGGAATTTTGCCCCAAAATAAGGGGAATTTCTGTTTTTTTGCCCGTAAATAAGGGAAATTTCTGCAATTTTGCCCTAAAATAAGGGGAATTTCTGCTCTTTTGCCTCTAAATAAGTGGAATTTCTGTCTTTTTCCTCTCAAAAAAGGGAATTTCTGTCATTTTTGCCCCAAAATAAGGAAAATTTCTGACTTATTACCCTGAAATAAGTGAAATTTCTGCAATTTTGCCCCAATATAAGGGAAATTTCTTCCTTTTTGCCCCCAAATAAGGGGAATTTCAGCCTTTTTACCTCAAAATAAAGGGAATTTCTGAATTTTGGCACAAAATATTAGGATTTTCTGCCTTTTTGCCCCAAAATAAAAAAATTTCTGCCTTTTTTCCCTGAAATAAGTGAAATTTCTGCAATTTTGCCCCAAAATAAGTAAAATTTCTACAATTTTGCCCCAAAATAAGGGAAATTTCTGGAATTTTGCCCCAAAATAAGTGGAATTTCTGAGTTTGGCCCCAAAGCAAGGAGAATTTCTGCCTTTTTGCCCCACAATTAGGGGAATTTCTGCAATTTTGCTCCAAAATACGGGGAATTTCTGCCTTTTTGCCCGAAATAAGGGGAATGCATAACTTTTTGCAATAAAAAAGGGAAATTTCTTCATTTTTGCCCCAAATTAAGGGAAATTTCTGACTTTTTGCTCTGAAATATGTGAAATTTCTGCAATTTTAGCCCAAAATAAGGTGAATTTCTTCCTTTTTGCCCCAAAATAATGGGAATTTCTGCCTTTTTGCCCTAAAATAAGAAAAATTTTTGCCTTTTTTCTCTGAAATAAGTGAAATTTCTGCAATTTTGCCCTAAAATAAGGGAAATTTCTGCAATTCTTCCCCATAATAAGGGAAATTTCTGGAATTTTGCCACAAAATAAGGGGAATTTCTGTTTTTTTGCCCCCAAATAAGGGAAATTTCTGCAATTTTGCCCTAAAATAAGGAAAATTTCTGCTTTTTTGCCTCTAAATAAGTGGAATTTCTGTCTTTTCCCCCCAAAACAAAGGGAATTTCTGTCATTTTTGCCCAAAAATAAGGAAAATTTCTGACTTATTACCCTGAAATAAGTGAAATTTCTGCAAATTTGCCCAAATATAAGGGAAATTTCTGCCTTTTTGCCCCCAAATAAGGGAAATTTCAGCCTTTTTACCTCAAAATAAGGGGAATTTCTGAATTTTGGCACAAAATATTAGGAATTTCTGCCTTTTTGCCCCAAAATAAGAAAAATTTCTGTATTTTTCCCTGAAATAAGTGAAATTTCTGCAATTGTGCCCCAACATAAATGAAATTTCTGCAATTTTGCCCCAAAATAAGGAAAATTTCTGGAATTTTGCCCCACAATTAGGGGAATTTCTGCAATTTTGCTCCAAAATACGGGGAATTTCTGCCTTTTTGCCCGAAATAAGGGGAATGCATAACTTTTTGCCATAAAAAAGGGAAATTTCTTCATTTTTGCCCCAAATTAAGGGAAATTTCTGACTTTTTGCCCAGAAATATGTGAAATTTCTGCAATTTTAGCCCAAAATAAAATGAATTTCTGCCTTTTTGCCCCAAAATAATGGGAATTTCTGCCTTTTTGCCCCAAAATAAGAAAAATTTTTGCCTCTTTTCTCAGCAATAAGTGAAATTTCTGCAATTTTGCCCTAAAATAAGGGGAATTTTTGCTTTTTTGCCTCTAAATAAGTGGAATTTTTGTCTTTTTCCTCCAAAACAAAGGGAATTTCTGTCATTTTTGCCCAAAAATAAGAAAAATTTCTGACTTATTACCCTGAAATAAGTGAAATTTCTGCAATTTTGCCCCAATATAAAGGAAATTTCTGCCTTTTTGCCCCCAAATAAGGGGAATTTCAGCCTTTTTACCTCAAAATAAGGGGAATTTCTGAATTTTGGCACAAAATATTAGGAATTTCTGCCTTTTTGCCCCAAAATAAGGAAAATTTCTGTATTTTTCCCTGAAATAACTGAAATTTCTGCAATTTTGCCCCAAAATAAGTGAAATTTCTGCAATTTTGCCCCAAAATAAGAGAAATTTCTGGAATTTTGCCCCAAAATAAGTGGAATTTCTGAGTTTTGCCCAAAATAAGAAAAATTTCTGCCTTTTTGTGCCACAATTAGTGAAATTTCTGCAATTTTGCCGTAAAATAAGGGAAATTTCTGCAATTTTTTCTCATAATAAGGGAAATTTCTGCAATTTTGCCCCAAAATAAGGGGAATTTCTGTTTTTTTGCCCCACAATTGGAGAAATTTCTGCAATTTTGTTCAAAAATAAGGGAAATTTCTGCCTTTTGCCCCAAAATATGGGGAATTTCTGCCTTTTTGTCTTAAAATAAGAAAAATGCATACCTTTTTGCCATAAAAAAGAGAAATTTCTTCATTTTTGCTCCAAAATGAGGGGAACTTTTGCATTTTTGCCTCTAAATAAGTGGAATTTCTGTCTTTATCCCCCAAAACAAAGGGAATTTCTGTCTTTTTTGCCCCAAAATAAGGAAAATTTCTGACTTATAACCCTGAAATAAGTGAAATTTCTGCAAATTTGCCCCAAAATAAGAAAAATTTCTGCCTTTTTGCCCCCAAATAAGGGAAGTTTCAGCCTTTTTATCTCAAAATAAGGGAAATTTCTGCATTTTTGCAACAAAATATTAGGAATTTCTGCATTTTTGCCACAAAATATTAGGAATTTCTGCCTTTTTGCCCCAAAATAAGGAAAATTTCTGCTTTTTTCCCGGAAATAAGTGAAATTTCTGCAAATTTGCCCCAAAAAAGTGAAATTTCTGCCTTTTGCCTGAAAATAAGGGGAATTTCAGCATTTTACCTCAAAATAAGAAAAATTTCTGATTTTTGCACCAAAATATGGAGAATTTCTGCCTTTTTCCCCAAAATAAGGAAAATTTCTGCCTTTTTTCACTGAAATAAGTGAAATTTCTGAAATTTTGCCCTATTTAAAAAAATTTTCTGCAATTTTTCCTTATAATAAGGGAAATTTCTGGAATTTTGCCCCAAAATAAGGGGAATTTCTGTTTTTTTGCCCGTAAATAAGGGAAATTTCTGCAATTTTGCCCTAAAATAAGGGGAATTTCTGCTCTTTTGCCTCTAAATAAGTGGAATTTCTGTCTTTTTCCCCTCAAAAAAGGGAATTTCTGTCATTTTTGCCCCAAAATAAGGAAAATTTCTGACTTATTACCCTGAAATAAGTGAAATTTCTGTAATTTTGCCCCAATATAAGGGAAATTTCTTCCTTTTTGCCCCCAAATAAGGGGAATTTCAGCCTTTCTACCTCAAAATAAAGGGAATTTCTGAATTTTGGCACAAAATATTAGGATTTTCTGCCTTTTTACCCCAAAATAAAAAAATTTCTGCCTTTTTTCCCTGAAATAAGTGAAATTTCTGCAATTTTGCCCCAAAATAAGTAAAATTTCTACAATTTTGCCCCAAAATAAGGGAAATTTCTGGAATTTTGCCCCTAAATAAGTGGAATTTCTGAGTTTGGCCCAAAATAAGGAGAATTTCTGCCTTTTTGCCCCACAATTAGGGGAATTTCTGCAATTTTGCTCCAAAATACGGGGAATTTCTGCCTTTTTGCCTGAAATAAGAGGAATGCATAACTTTTTGCAATAAAAAAGGGAAATTTCTTCATTTTTGCCCCAAATTAAGGGAAATTTCTGACTTTTTGCTCTGAAATATGTGAAATTTCTGCAATTTTAGCCCAAAATAAGGTGAATTTCTGCATTTTTGCCCAAAATAATGGGAATTTCTGCCTTTTTGCCCTAAAATAAGAAAAATTTTTGCCTTTTTTCTCTGAAATAAGTGAAATTTCTGCAATTTTGCCCTAAAATAAGGGAAATTTCTGCAATTCTTCCCCATAATAAGGGAAATTTCTGGAATTTTGCCACAAAATAAGGGGAATTTCTGTTTTTTTGCCCCCAAATAAGGGAAATTTCTGCAATTTTGCCCTAAAATAAGAAAAATTTCTGCTTTTTTGCCTCTAAATAAGTGGAATTTCTGTCTTTTTCCCCCAAAACAAAGGGAATTTCTGTCATTTTTGCCCAAAAATAAGGAAAATTTCTGACTTATTACCCTGAAATAAGTGAAATTTCTGCAAATTTGCCCAAATATAAGGGAAATTTCTGCCTTTTTGCCCCCAAATAAGGGAAATTTCACCCTTTTTACCTCAAAATAAGGGGAATTTCTGAATTTTGGCACAAAATATTAGGAATTTCTGCCTTTTTGCCCCAAAATAAGGAAAATTTCTGTATTTTTCCCTGAAATAAGTGAAATTTCTGCAATTGTGCCCCAACATAAATGAAATTTCTGCAATTTTGCCCCAAAATAAGGAAAATTTCTGGAATTTTGCCCCACAATTAGGGGAATTTCTGCAATTTTGCTCCAAAATACAGGGAATTTCTGCCTTTTTGCCCGAAATAAGGGGAATGCATAACTTTTTGCCATAAAAAAGGGAAATTTCTTCATTTTTGCCCCAAATTAAGGGAAATTTCTGACTTTTTGCCCTGAAATATGTGAAATTTCTGCAATTTTAGCCCAAAATAAGGTGAATTTCTGCCTTTTTGCCCCAAAATAATGGGAATTTCTGCCTTTTTGCCCCAAATTAAGAAAAATTTTTGCCTCTTTTCTCAGCAATAAGTGAAATTTCTGCAATTTTGCCCTAAAATAAGGGAAATTTCTGCAATTCTTCCCCATAATAAGGGAAATTTCTGGAATTTTGCCACAAAATAAGGGGAATTTCGGTTTTTTGCCTCCAAATAAGGAAAATTTCTGCAATTTTGCCCTAAAATAAGGGGAATTTCTGCTTTTTTGCCTCTAAATAAGTGGAATTTCTGTCTTTTTCCCCTCAAAAAAGGGAATTTCTGTCATTTTTTTTCCAAAATAAGGAAAATTTCTGAATTATTACCCTGAAATAAGTGAAATTTCTGCAATGTTGCCCCAATAAAAGGTAAATTTCTTCCTTTTTGCCCTCAAATAAGAGGAATTTCAGCCTTTTTACCTCATAATAAAGGGAATTTCTGAATTTTGGCACAAAATATTAGGAATTTCTGCCTTTTTGCCCCAAAATAAAAAAAATTCTGCCTTTTTTCCCTGAAATAAGTGAAATTTCTGCAATTTTGCCCCAAAATAAGTAAAATTTCTACAATTTTGCCCCAAAATAAGGGAAATTTCTGGATTTTTGCCCCAAAATATGTGGAATTTCTGAGTTTGGCCCCAAAATAAGGAGAATTTCTGCCTTTTTGCCCCACAATTAGTGAAATTTCTGCAATTTTGCCCTAAAATAAGGGAAATTTCTGCAATTTTTCCCCATAATAAGGGAAATTTCTGCAATTTTGCCTCAAAATAAGGGGAATTTCTGTTTTTTGCCCCACAATTAGGGAAATTTCTGCAATTTTGCCCCAAAATAGTCAGAATTTCTGCCTTTTGCCCCAAAATATGGGGAACTTCTGCCTTTTTGTCCGAAAATAAGAAAAATGCATACCTTTTTGCCCTAAAAAAGCGAAATTTCTTCATTTTTGCTCCAAAATAAGGGGAACTTTTGCCTTTTTGCCTCTTAATAAGTGGAATTTCTGTTTTTTTCCCCCAAAACAAAGAAAATTTCTGTCTGTTTTGCCCCAAATATGAGGAAAATTTTTGACTTATTACTCTGAAATAAGGGAAATTTCTGGAATTTTGCCTCAAACTAAGTGGAATTTCTGAGTTTTTCCCCAAAATAAGGAGAATTTCTGGAATTTTGCCCCACAATTAGGGGAATTTCTGCAATTTTGCTCCAAAATACGGGGAATTTCTGCCTTTTTGCCCGAAATAAAAGGAATGCATAACTTTTTGCAATAAAAAAAAGAAATTTCTTCATTTTTGCCCCAAATTAAGAGAAATTTCTGACTTTTTGCTCTGAAATATGTGAAATTTCTGCAATTTTAGCCCAAAATAAGGTGAATTTCTGCATTTTGGCCCCAAAATAATGGGAATTTCTGCCTTTTTGCCCTAAAATAAGAAAAATTTTTGCCTTTTTTCTCTGAAATAAGTGAAATTTCTGGAATTTTGCCCTAAAATAAGGGAAATTTCTGCAATTCTTCCCCATATGAAGGGAAATTTCTGGAATTTTGCCACCAAATAAGGGGAATTTCTGTTTTTTTGCCCCTAAATAAGGGAAATTTCTGCAATTTTGCCCTAAAATAAGGGGAATTTCTGCTTTTTTGCCTCTAAATAAGTGGAATTTCTGTCTTTTTCCCCCAAAACAAAGGGAATTTCTGTCATTTTTGCCCAAAAATAAGGGAAATTTCTGCCTTTTGCCCCAAAATATGGGGAATTTCTGCCTTTTTGTCTTACAATAAGAAAAATGCATACCTTTTTGCCATAAAAAAGAGAAATTTCTTCATTTTTGCTCCAAAATAAGGGGAACTTTTGCTTTTTTGCCTCTAAATAAGTGGAATTTCTGTCTTTTTCCCCCAAAACAAAGGCAATTTCTGTCTTTTTTGCCCCAAAATAAGGAAAATTTCTGACTTATAACCCTGAAATAAGTGAAATTTCTGCAAATTTGCCCCAAAATAAGAAAAATTTCTGCCTTTTTGCCCCCAAATAAGGGAAATTTCAGCCTTTTTATCTCAAAATAAGGGAAATTTCTGCATTTTTGCAACAAAATATTAGGAATTTCTGCATTTTTGCCACAAACTATTAGGAATTTCTGCCTTTTTGCCCCAAAATAAGGAAAATTTCTGCCTTTTTTCACGGAAATAAGTGAAATTTCTGCAAATTTGCCCCAAAAAAGGGTAATTTCTGCCTTTTGCCCCAAAATAAGGGAAATTTCAGCATTTTACCTCAAAATAAGAAAAATTTCTGATTTTTGCACCAAAATATGGAGAATTTCTGCCTTTTTCCCCAAAATAAGGAAAATTTCTGCCTTTTTTCCCTGAAATAAGTGAAATTTCTGCAATTTTGCTTCAAAATAAGGGAAATTTCTGCAATTTTGCCCCAAAATAATTGAAATTTCTGCAATTTTGCCCCAAAATAAGGAAAATTTCTGGAATTTTGCCCCACAATTAGGGGAATTTCTGCAATTTTGCTTCAAAATACGGGGAATTTCTGCCTTTTTGCCCAAAATAAGGGGAATGCATACCTTTTTGCCATAAAAAAGGGAAATTTCTTCATTTTTGCCCCAAATTAAGGGAAATTTCTGACTTTTTGCCCTGAAATATGTGAAATTTCTGCAATTTTAGCCCAAAATAAGGTGAATTTCTGCCTTTTTGCCCCAAAATAATGGGAATTTCTGCCTTTTTGCCCCAAAATAAGAACGATTTTTGCCTTTTTTCTCTGAAATAAGTGAAATTTCTGCAATTTTGCCCTATTTAAAGGAAATTTCTGCAATTTTTCCCCATAATAAGGGAAATTTCTGGAATTTTGCCCCAAAATAAGGGGAATTTCTGTTTTTTTGCCCGTAAATAAGGGAAATTTCTGCAATTTTGCCCTAAAATAAGGGGAATTTCTGCTTGTTTGCCTCTAAATAAGTGGAATTTCTGTCTTTTTCCCTTCTAAAAACGGAATTTCTGTCATTTTTTTTTACAAAATAAGGAAAATTTCTGACTTATTACCCTGAAATAAGTGAAATTTCTGCAATGTTGCCCCAATATAAGGTAAATTTCCTCCTTTTTGCCCCCAAATAAGGGGAATTTCAGCCTTTTTACCTCAAAATAAAGGGAATTTCTGAATTTTGGCACAAAATATTAGGAATTTCTGCCTTTTTGCCCCAAAATAAAAAAAATTCTGCCTTTTTTCCCTGAAATAAGTGAAATTTCTGCAATTTTGCCCCAAAATAAGTAAAATTTCTACAATTTTGCCCCAAAATAAGGGAAATTTCTGGATTTTTGCCCCAAAATAAGTGGAATTTCTGAGTTTGGCCCCAAAATAAGGAGAATTTCTGCCTTTTTGCCCCACAATTAGTGAAATTTCTGCAATTTTGCCCTAAAATAAGGGAAATTTCTGCAATTTTTCCCCATAATAAGGGAAATTTCTGCAATTTTGCTTCAAAATAAGGGGAATTTCTGTTTTTTGCCCCACAATTAGGGAAATTTCTGCAATTTTGCCCCAAAATATTCAGAATTTCTGCCTTTTGCCCCAAAATATGGGGAATTTCTGCCTTTTTGTCCGAAAATAAGAAAAATGCATACCTTTTTGCCCTAAAAAAGGGAAATTTCTTCATTTTTGCTCCAAAATAAGGGGAACATTTGCCTTTTTGCCTCTTAATAAGTGGAATTTCTGTTTTTTCCCCCAAAACAAAGAAAATTTCTGTCTTTTTTGCCCCAAAATAAGGAAAATTTTTGACTTATTACTCTGAAATAAGGGAAATTTCTGGAATTTTGCCTCAAACTAAGTGGAATTTCTGAGTTTTTCCCCAAAATAAGGAGAATTTCTGGAATTTTGCCCCACAATTAGGGGAATTTCTGCAATTTTGCTCCAAAATACGGGGAATTTCTGCCTTTTTGCCCGAAATAAGGGGAATGCATAACTTTTTGCAATAAAAAAGGGAAATTTCTTCATTTTTGCCCCAAATTAAGGGAAATTTCTGACTTTTTGCTCTGAAATATGTGAAATTTCTGCAATTTTAGCCCAAAATAAGGTGAATTTCTGCATTTTTGCCCAAAATAATAGGAATTTCTGCCTTTTTGCCCTAAAATAAGAAAAATTTTTGCCTTTTTTCTCTGAAATAAGTGAAATTTCTGCAATTTTGCCCTAAAATAAGGGAAATTTCTGCAATTCTTCCCCATAAAAGGGAAATTTCTGGAATTTTGCCACAAAATAAGGGGAATTTCTGTTTATTGCCCCCAAATAAGGGAAATTTCTGCAATTTTGCCCTAAAATAAGGAAAATTTCTGCTTTTTTGCCTCTAAATAAGTGGAATTTCTGTCTTTTTCCCCCAAAACAAAGGGAATTTCTGTCATTTTTGCCCAAAAATAAGGAAAATTTCTGACTTATTACCCTGAAATAAGTGAAATTTCTGCAAATTTGCCCAAATATAAGGGAAATTTCTGCCTTTTTGCCCCCAAATAAGGGAAATTTCACCCTTTTTACCTCAAAATAAGGGGAATTTCTGAATTTTGGCACAAAATATTAGGAATTTCTGCCTTTTTGCCCCAAAATAAGAAAAATTTCTGTATTTTTCCCTGAAATAAGTGAAATTTCTGCAATTGTGCCCCAACATAAATGAAATTTCTGCAATTTTGCCCCAAAATAAGGAAAATTTCTGGAATTTTGCCCCACAATTAGGGGAATTTCTGCAATTTTGCTCCAAAATACGGGGAATTTCTGCCTTTTTGCCCGAAATAAGGGGAATGCATAACTTTTTGCCATAAAAAAGGGAAATTTCTTCATTTTTGCCCCAAATTAAGGGAAATTTCTGACTTTTTGCCCAGAAATATGTGAAATTTCTGCAATTTTAGCCCAAAATAAGGTGAATTTCTGCCTTTTTGCCCCAAAATAATGGGAATTTCTGCCTTTTTACCCCAAAATAAGAAAAATTTTTGCCTCTTTTCTTAGCAATAAGTGAAATTTCTGCAATTTTGCCCTAAAATAAGGGAAATTTCTGCAATTCTTCCCCATTATAAGGGAAATTTCTGGAATTTTGCCACAAAATAAGGGGAATTTCTGTTTTTTTGCCCCCAAATAAGGGAAATTTCTGCAATTTTGCCCTAAAATAAGGGGAATTTTTGCTTTTTTGCCTCTAAATAAGTGGAATTTTTGTCTTTTTCCCCCAAAACAAAGGGAATTTCTGTCATTTTTGCCCAAAAATAAGAAAAATTTCTGACTTATTACCCTGAAATAAGTGAAATTTCTGCAATTTTGCCCCAATATAAAGGAAATTTCTGCCTTTTTGCCCCCAAATAAGGGGAATTTCAGCCTTTTTACCTCAAAATAAGGGGAATTTCTGAATTTTGGCACAAAATATTAGGAATTTCTGCCTTTTTGCCCCAAAATAAGGAAAATTTCTGTATTTTTCCCTGAAATAACTGAAATTTCTGCAATTTTGCACCAAAATAAGTGAAATTTCTGCAATTTTGCCCCAAAATAAGAGAAATTTCTGGAATTTTGCCCCAAAATAAGTGGAATTTCTGAGTTTTGCCCCAAAATAAGGAAAATTTCTGCCTTTTTGTGCCACAATTAGTGAAATTTCTGCAATTTTGCCGTAAAATAAGGGAAATTTCTGCAATTTTTTCTCATAATAAGGGAAATTTCTGCAATTTTGCCCCAAAATAAGGGGAATTTCTGTTTTTTTGCCCCACAATTGGGGAAATTTCTGCAATTTTGTTCAAAAATAAGGGAAATTTCTGCCTTTTGCCCCAAAATATGGGAATTTCTGCCTTTTTGTTTTAAAATAAGAAAAATGCATACCTTTTTGCCATAAAAAAGAGAAATTTCTTCATTTTTGCTCCAAAATGAGGGGAACTTTTGCCTTTTTGCCTCTAAATAAGTGGAATTTCTGTCTTTTTCCCCCAAAACAAAGGGAATTTCTGTCTTTTTTGCCCCAAAATAAGGAAAATTTCTGACTTATAACCCTGAAATAAGTGAAATTTCTGCAAATTTGCCCCAAAATAAGAAAAATTTCTGCCTTTTTGCCCCCAAATAAGGGAAATTTCAGCCTTTTTATCTCAAAATAAGGGAAATTTCTGCATTTTTGCAACAAAATATTAGGAATTTCTGCATTTTTGCCACAAAATATTAGGAATTTCTGCCTTTTTGCCCCAAAATAAGGAAAATTTCTGCTTTTTTCCCGGAAATAAGTGAAATTTCTGCAAATTTGCCCCCAAAAAAGGGAAATTTCTGCCTTTTGCCCGAAAATAAGGGGAATTTCAGCATTTTACCTCAAAATAAGAAAAATTTCTGATTTTTGCACCAAAATATGGAGAATTTCTGCCTTTTTCCCCAAAATAAGGAAAATTTCTGCCTTTTTTCCCTGAAATAAGTGAAATTTCTGAAATTTTGCCCTATTTAAAAAAATTTTCTGCAATTTTTCCTTATAATAAGGGAAATTTCTGGAATTTTGCCCCAAAATAAGGGGAATTTCTGTTTTTTTGCCCGAAAATAAGGGAAATTTCTGCAATTTTGCCCTAAAATAAGGGGAATTTCTGCTCTTTTGCCTCTAAATAAGTGGAATTTCTGTCTTTTTCCCCTCAAAAAAGGGAATTTCTGTCATTTTTGCCCCAAAATAAGGAAAATTTCTGACTTATTACCCTGAAATAAGTGAAATTTCTGCAATTTTGCCCCAATATAAGGGAAATTTCTTCTTTTTTGCCCCCAAATAAGGGGAATTTCAGCCTTTCTACCTCAAAATAAAGGGAATTTCTGAATTTTGGCACAAAATATTAGGATTTTCTGCCTTTTTACCCCAAAATAAAAAAATTTCTGCCTTTTTTCCCTGAAATAAGTGAAATTTCTGCAATTTTGCCCCAAAATAAGTAAAATTTCTACAATTTTGCCCCAAAATAAGGGAAATTTCTGGAATTTTGCCCCTAAATAAGTGGAATTTCTGAGTTTGGCCCAAAATAAGGAGAATTTCTGCCTTTTTGCCCCACAATTAGGGGAATTTCTGCAATTTTGCTCCAAAATACGGGGAATTTCTGCCTTTTTGCCTGAAATAAGGGGAATGCATAACTTTTTGCAATAAAAAAGGGGAAATTTCTTCATTTTTGCCCCAAATTAAGGGAAATTTCTGACTTTTTGCTCTGAAATATGTGAAATTTCTCCAATTTTAGCCCAAAATAAGGTGAATTTCTGCATTTTTGCCCAAAATAATGGGAATTTCTGCCTTTTTGCCCTAAAATAAGAAAAATTTTTGCATTTTTTCTCTGAAATAAGTGAAATTTCTGCAATTTTGCCCTAAAATAAGGGAAATTTCTGCAATTCTTCCCCATAATAAGGGAAATTTCTGGAATTTTGCCACAAAATAAGGGGAATTTCTGTTTTTTTGCCCCCAAATAAGGGAAATTTCTGCAATTTTGCCCTAAAATAAGGGGAATTTCTGCTTTTTTGCCTCTAAATAAGTGGAATTTCTGTCTTTTTCCCCCAAAACAAAGGGAATTTCTGTCATTTTTGCCCAAAAATAAGGAAAATTTCTGACTTATTACCCTGAAATAAGTGAAATTTCTGCAAATTTGCCCAAATATAAGGGAAATTTCTGCCTTTTTGCCCCCAAATAAGGGAAATTTCAGCCTTTTTACCTCAAAATAAGGGGAATTTCTGAATTTTGGCACAAAATATTAGGAATTTCTGCCTTTTTGCCCCAAAATAAGGAAAATTTCTGTATTTTTCCCTGAAATAAGTGAAATTTCTGCAATTGTGCCCCAACATAAATGAAATTTCTGCAATTTTGCCCCAAAATAAGGAAAATTTCTGGAATTTTGCCCCACAATTAGGGGAATTTCTGCAATTTTGCTCCAAAATACAGGGAATTTCTGCCTTTTTGCCCGAAATAAGGGGAATGCATAACTTTTTGCCATAAAAAAGGGAAATTTCTTCATTTTTGCCCCAAATTAAGGGAAATTTCTGACTTTTTGCCCTGAAATATGTGAAATTTCTGCAATTTTAGCCCAAAATAAGGTGAATTTCTGCCTTTTTGCCCCAAAATAATGGGAATTTCTGCCTTTTTGCCCCAAATTAAGAAAAATTTTTGCCTCTTTTCTCAGCAATAAGTGAAATTTCTGCAATTTTGCCCTAAAATAAGGGAAATTTCTGCAATTCTTCCCCATAATAAGGGAAATTTCTGGAATTTTGCCACAAAATAAGGGGAATTTCGGTTTTTTGCCTCCAAATAAGGAAAATTTCTGCAATTTTGCCCTAAAATAAGGGGAATTTCTGCTTTTTTGCCTCTAAATAAGTGGAATTTCTGTCTTTTTCCCCTCAAAAAAGGGAATTTCTGTCATTTTTTTTCCAAAATAAGGAAAATTTCTGAATTATTACCCTGAAATAAGTGAAATTTCTGCAATGTTGCCCCAATAAAAGGTAAATTTCTTCCTTTTGCCCTCAAATAAGAGGAATTTCAGCCTTTTTACCTCAAAATAAAGGGAATTTCTGAATTTTGGCACAAAATATTAGGAATTTCTGCCTTTTTGCCCCAAAATAAAAAAAATTCTGCCTTTTTTCCCTGAAATAAGTGAAATTTCTGCAATTTTGCCCCAAAATAAGTAAAATTTCTACAATTTTGCCCCAAAATAAGGGAAATTTCTGGATTTTTGCCCCAAAATAAGTGGAATTTCTGAGTTTGGCCCCAAAATAAGGAGAATTTCTGCCTTTTTGCCCCACAATTAGTGAAATTTCTGCAATTTTGCCCTAAAATAAGGGAAATTTCTGCAATTTTTCCCCATAATAAGGGAAATTTCTGCAATTTTGCCTCAAAATAAGGGGAATTTCTGTTTTTTGCCCCACAATTAGGGAAATTTCTGCAATTTTGCCCCAAAATAGTCAGAATTTCTGCCTTTTGCCCCAAAATATGGGGAACTTCTGCCTTTTTGTCCGAAAATAAGAAAAATGCATACCTTTTTGCCCTAAAAAAGCGAAATTTCTTCATTTTTGCTCCAAAATAAGGGGAACTTTTGCCTTTTTGCCTCTTAATAAGTGGAATTTCTGTTTTTTTCCCCCAAAACAAAGAAAATTTCTGTCTGTTTTGCCCCAAATATGAGGAAAATTTTTGACTTATTACTCTGAAATAAGGGAAATTTCTGGAATTTTGCCTCAAACTAAGTGGAATTTCTGAGTTTTTCCCCAAAATAAGGAGAATTTCTGGAATTTTGCCCCACAATTAGGGGAATTACTGCAATTTTGCTCCAAAATACGGGGAATTTCTGCCTTTTTGCCCGAAATAAAAGGAATGCATAACTTTTTGCAATAAAAAAAAGAAATTTCTTCATTTTTGCCCCAAATTAAGGGAAATTTCTGACTTTTTGCTCTGAAATATGTGAAATTTCTGCAATTTTAGCCCAAAATAAGGTGAATTTCTGCATTTTGGCCCCAAAATAATGGGAATTTCTGCCTTTTTGCCCTAAAATAAGAAAAATTTTTGCCTTTTTTCTCTGAAATAAGTGAAATTTCTGGAATTTTGCCCTAAAATAAGGGAAATTTCTGCAATTCTTCCCCATATGAAGGGAAATTTCTGGAATTTTGCCACCAAATAAGGGGAATTTCTGTTTTTTTGCCCCTAAATAAGGGAAATTTCTGCAATTTTGCCCTAAAATAAGGGGAATTTCTGCTTTTTTGCCTCTAAATAAGTGGAATTTCTGTCTTTTTCCCCCAAAACAAAGGGAATTTCTGTCATTTTTGCCCAAAAATAAGGGAAATTTCTGCCTTTTGCCCCAAAATATGGGGAATTTCTGCCTTTTTGTCTTACAATAAGAAAAATGCATACCTTTTTGCCATAAAAAAGAGAAATTTCTTCATTTTTGCTCCAAAATAAGGGGAACTTTTGCTTTTTTGCCTCTAAATAAGTGGAATTTCTGTCTTTTTCCCCCAAAACAAAGGCAATTTCTGTCTTTTTTGCCCCAAAATAAGGAAAATTTCTGACTTATAACCCTGAAATAAGTGAAATTTCTGCAAATTTGCCCCAAAATAAGAAAAATTTCTGCCTTTTTGCCCCCAAATAAGGGGAATTTCAGCCTTTTTATCTCAAAATAAGGGAAATTTCTGCATTTTTGCAACAAAATATTAGGAATTTCTGCATTTTTGCCACAAACTATTAGGAATTTCTGCCTTTTTGCCCCAAAATAAGGAAAATTTCTGCCTTTTTTCACGGAAATAAGTGAAATTTCTGCAAATTTGCCCCAAAAAAGGGTAATTTCTGCCTTTTGCCCCAAAATAAGGGAAATTTCAGCATTTTACCTCAAAATAAGAAAAATTTCTGATTTTTGCACCAAAATATGGAGAATTTCTGCCTTTTTCCCCAAAATAAGGAAAATTTCTGCCTTTTTTCCCTGAAATAAGTGAAATTTCTGCAATTTTGCTTCAAAATAAGGGAAATTTCTGCAATTTTGCCCCAAAATAAGTGAAATTTCTGCAATTTTGCCCCAAAATAAGGAAAATTTCTGGAATTTTGCCCCACAATTAGGGGAATTTCTGCAATTTTGCTTCAAAATACGGGGAATTTCTGCCTTTTTGCCCAAAATAAGGGGAATGCATACCTTTTTGCCATAAAAAAGGGAAATTTCTTCATTTTTGCCCCAAATTAAGGGAAATTTCTGACTTTTTGCCCTGAAATATGTGAAATTTCTGCAATTTTAGCCCAAAATAAGGTGAATTTCTGCCTTTTTGCCCCAAAATAATAGGAATTTCTGCCTTTTTGCCCCAAAATAAGAACGATTTTTGCCTTTTTTCTCTGAAATAAGTGAAATTTCTGCAATTTTGCCCTATTTAAAGGAAATTTCTGCAATTTTTCCCCATAATAAGAAAAATTTCTGGAATTTTGCCCCAAAATAAGGGGAATTTCTGTTTTTTTGCCCGTAAATAAGGGAAATTTCTGCAATTTTGCCCTAAAATAAGGGGAATTTCTGCTTTTTTGCCTCTAAATAAGTGGAATTTCTGTCTTTTTCCCTTCTAAAAACGGAATTTCTGTCATTTTTTTTTCCAAAATAAGGAAAATTTCTGACTTATTACCCTGAAATAAGTGAAATTTCTGCAATGTTGCCCCAATATAAGGTAAATTTCTTCCTTTTTGCCCCCAAATAAGGGGAATTTCAGCCTTTTTACCTCAAAATAAAGGGAATTTCTGAATTTTGGCACAAAATATTAGGAATTTCTGCCTTTTTGCCCCAAAATAATGGGAATTTCTGCCTTTTTGCCCCAAAATAAGAAAAATTTTTGCCTCTTTTCTCAGCAATAAGTGAAATTTCTGCAATTTAGCCCTAAAATAAGGGAAATTTCTGCAATTCTTCCCCATAATAAGGGAAATTTCTGGAATTTTGCCACAAAATAAGGGGAATTTCGGTTTTTTGCCTCCAAATAAGGAAAATTTCTGCAATTTTGCCCTAAAATAAGGGGAATTTCTGCTTTTTTGCCTCTAAATAAGTGGAATTTCTGTCTTTTTCCCCTCAAAAAAGGGAATTTCTGTCATTTTTTTTCCAAAATAAGGAAAATTTCTGAATTATTACCCTGAAATAAGTGAAATTTCTGCAATGTTGCCCCAATAAAAGGTAAATTTCTTCCTTTTGCCCTCAAATAAGAGGAATTTCAGCCTTTTTACCTCAAAATAAAGGGAATTTCTGAATTTTGGCACAAAATATTAGGAATTTCTGCCTTTTTGCCCCAAAATAAAAAAAATTCTGCCTTTTTTCCCTGAAATAAGTGAAATTTCTGCAATTTTGCCCCAAAATAAGTAAAATTTCTACAATTTTGCCCCAAAATAAGGGAAATTTCTGGATTTTTGCCCCAAAATAAGTGGAATTTCTGAGTTTGGCCCCAAAATAAGGAGAATTTCTGCCTTTTTGCCCCACAATTAGTGAAATTTCTGCAATTTTGCCCTAAAATAAGGGAAATTTCTGCAATTTTTCCCCATAATAAGGGAAATTTCTGCAATTTTGCCTCAAAATAAGGGGAATTTCTGTTTTTTGCCCCACAATTAGGGAAATTTCTGCAATTTTGCCCCAAAATAGTCAGAATTTCTGCCTTTTGCCCCAAAATATGGGGAACTTCTGCCTTTTTGTCCGAAAATAAGAAAAATGCATACCTTTTTGCCCTAAAAAAGGGAAATTTCTTCATTTTTGCTCCAAAATAAGGGGAACTTTTGCCTTTTTGCCTCTTAATAAGTGGAATTTCTGTTTTTTTCCCCCAAAACAAAGAAAATTTCTGTCTGTTTTGCCCCAAATATGAGGAAAATTTTTGACTTATTACTCTGAAATAAGGGAAATTTCTGGAATTTTGCCTCAAACTAAGTGGAATTTCTGAGTTTTTCCCCAAAATAAGGAGAATTTCTGGAATTTTGCCCCACAATTAGGGGAATTACTGCAATTTTGCTCCAAAATACGGGGAATTTCTGCCTTTTTGCCCGAAATAAAAGGAATGCATAACTTTTTGCAATAAAAAAAAGAAATTTCTTCATTTTTGCCCCAAATTAAGGGAAATTTCTGACTTTTTGCTCTGAAATATGTGAAATTTCTGCAATTTTAGCCCAAAATAAGGTGAATTTCTGCATTTTGGCCCCAAAATAATGGGAATTTCTGCCTTTTTGCCCTAAAATAAGAAAAATTTTTGCCTTTTTTCTCTGAAATAAGTGAAATTTCTGGAATTTTGCCCTAAAATAAGGGAAATTTCTGCAATTCTTCCCCATATGAAGGGAAATTTCTGGAATTTTGCCACCAAATAAGGGGAATTTCTGTTTTTTTGCCCCTAAATAAGGGAAATTTCTGCAATTTTGCCCTAAAATAAGGGGAATTTCTGCTTTTTTGCCTCTAAATAAGTGGAATTTCTGTCTTTTTCCCCCAAAACAAAGGGAATTTCTGTCATTTTTGCCCAAAAATAAGGGAAATTTCTGCCTTTTGCCCCAAAATATGGGGAATTTCTGCCTTTTTGTCTTACAATAAGAAAAATGCATACCTTTTTGCCATAAAAAAGAGAAATTTCTTCATTTTTGCTCCAAAATAAGGGGAACTTTTGCTTTTTTGCCTCTAAATAAGTGGAATTTCTGTCTTTTTCCCCCAAAACAAAGGCAATTTCTGTCTTTTTTGCCCCAAAATAAGGAAAATTTCTGACTTATAACCCTGAAATAAGTGAAATTTCTGCAAATTTGCCCCAAAATAAGAAAAATTTCTGCCTTTTTGCCCCCAAATAAGGGGAATTTCAGCCTTTTTATCTCAAAATAAGGGAAATTTCTGCATTTTTGCAACAAAATATTAGGAATTTCTGCATTTTTGCCACAAACTATTAGGAATTTCTGCCTTTTTGCCCCAAAATAAGGAAAATTTCTGCCTTTTTTCACGGAAATAAGTGAAATTTCTGCAAATTTGCCCCAAAAAAGGGTAATTTCTGCCTTTTGCCCCAAAATAAGGGAAATTTCAGCATTTTACCTCAAAATAAGAAAAATTTCTGATTTTTGCACCAAAATATGGAGAATTTCTGCCTTTTTCCCCAAAATAAGGAAAATTTCTGCCTTTTTTCCCTGAAATAAGTGAAATTTCTGCAATTTTGCTTCAAAATAAGGGAAATTTCTGCAATTTTGCCCCAAAATAAGTGAAATTTCTGCAATTTTGCCCCAAAATAAGGAAAATTTCTGGAATTTTGCCCCACAATTAGGGGAATTTCTGCAATTTTGCTTCAAAATACGGGGAATTTCTGCCTTTTTGCCCAAAATAAGGGGAATGCATACCTTTTTGCCATAAAAAGGAAATTTCTTCATTTTTGCCCCAAATTAAGGGAAATTTCTGACTTTTTGCCCTGAAATATGTGAAATTTCTGCAATTTTAGCCCAAAATAAGGTGAATTTCTGCCTTTTTGCCCCAAAATAATAGGAATTTCTGCCTTTTTGCCCCAAAATAAGAACGATTTTTGCCTTTTTTCTCTGAAATAAGTGAAATTTCTGCAATTTTGCCCTATTTAAAGGAAATTTCTGCAATTTTTCCCCATAATAAGAAAAATTTCTGGAATTTTGCCCCAAAATAAGGGGAATTTCTGTTTTTTTGCCCGTAAATAAGGGAAATTTCTGCAATTTTGCCCTAAAATAAGGGGAATTTCTGCTTTTTTGCCTCTAAATAAGTGGAATTTCTGTCTTTTTCCCTTCTAAAAACGGAATTTCTGTCATTTTTTTTTCCAAAATAAGGAAAATTTCTGACTTATTACCCTGAAATAAGTGAAATTTCTGCAATGTTGCCCCAATATAAGGTAAATTTCTTCCTTTTTGCCCCCAAATAAGGGGAATTTCAGCCTTTTTACCTCAAAATAAAGGGAATTTCTGAATTTTGGCACAAAATATTAGGAATTTCTGCCTTTTTGCCCCAAAATAAAAAAAATTCTGCCTTTTTTCCCTGAAATAAGTGAAATTTCTGCAATTTTGCCCCAAAATAAGGGAAATTTCTGGATTATTGCCCCAAAATAAGTGGAATTTCTGAGTTTGGCCCCAAAATAAGGAGAATTTCTGCCTTTTTGCCCCACAATTAGTGAAATTTCTGCAATTTTGCCCTAAAATAAGGGAAATTTCTGCAATTTTTCCCCATAATAAGGGAAATTTCTGCAATTTTGCTTCAAAACAAGGGGAATTTCTGTTTTTTGCCCCACAATTAGGGAAATTGCAATTTTGCCCCAAAATAGTCAGAATTTCTGCCTTTTGCCCCAAAATATGGGGAACTTCTGCCTTTTTGTCCGAAAATAAGAAAAATGCATACCTTTTTGCCCTAAAAAAGGGAAATTTCTTCATTTTTGCTCCAAAATAAGGGGAACTTTTGCCTTTTTGCCTCTTAATAAGTGGAATTTCTGTTTTTTCCCCCAAAACAAAGAAAATTTCTGTCTTTTTTGCCCCAAAATAAGGAAAATTTTTGACTTATTACTCTGAAATAAGGGAAATTTCTGGAATTTTGCCTCAAACTAAGTGGAATTTCTGAGTTTTTCCCCAAAATAAGGAGAATTTCTGGAATTTTGCCCCACAATTAGGGGAATTTCTGCAATTTTGCTCCAAAATACGGGGAATTTCTGCCTTTTTGCCCGAAATAAGGGGAATGCATAACTTTTTGCAATAAAAAAGGGAAATTTCTTCATTTTTGCCCCAAATTAAGGGAAATTTCTGACTTTTTGCTCTGAAATATGTGAAATTTCTGCAATTTTAGCCCAAAATAAGGTGAATTTCTGCATTTTTGCCCAAAATAATGGGAATTTCTGCCTTTTTGCCCTAAAATAAGAAAAATTTTTGCCTTTTTTCTCTGAAATAAGTGAAATTTCTGCAATTTTGCCCTAAAATAAGGGAAATTTCTGCAATTCTTCCCCATAATAAGGGAAATTTCTGGAATTTTGCCACAAAATAAGGGAAATTTCTGGTTTTTTGCCCCCAAATAAGGGAAATTTCTGCAATTTTGCCCTAAAATAAGGAAATTTTTCTGCTTTTTTGCCTCTAAATAAGTGGAATTTCTGTCTTTTTCCCCCAAAACAAAGGGAATTTCTGTCATTTTTGCCCAAAAATAAGGAAAATTTCTGACTTATTACCCTGAAATAAGTGAAATTTCTGCAAATTTGCCCAAATATAAGGGAAATTTCTGCCTTTTTGCCCCCAAATAAGGGAAATTTCACCCTTTTTACCTCAAAATAAGGGGAATTTCTGAATTTTGGCACAAAATATTAGGAATTTCTGCCTTTTTGCCCCAAAATAAGGAAAATTTCTGTATTTTTCCCTGAAACAAGTGAAATTTCTGCAATTGTGCCCCAACATAAATGAAATTTCTGCAATTTTGCCCCAAAATAAGGAAAATTTCTGGAATTTTGCCCCACAATTAGGGGAATTTCTGCAATTTTGCTCCAAAATACGGGGAATTTCTGCCTTTTTGCCCGAAATAAGGGGAATGCATAACTTTTTGCCATAAAAAAGGGAAATTTCTTCATTTTTGCCCCAAATTAAGGGAAATTTCTGACTTTTTGCCCTGAAATATGTGAAATTTCTGCAATTTTAGCAAAAAATAAGGTGAATTTCTTCATTTTTGCCCCAAAATAATGGGAATTTCTGCCTTTTTGCCCCAAAATAAGAAAAAATTTTGCCTCTTTTCTCAGATATAAGTGAAATTTCTGCAATTTTGCCCTAAAATAAGGGAAATTTCTGCAATTCTTCCCCATAATAAGGGAAATTTCTGGAATTTTGCCACAAAATAAGGGGAATTTCTGTTTTTTTGCCCCCAAATAAGTGAAATTTCTGCAATTTTGCCCTAAAATAAGGGGAATTTTTGCTTTTTTGCCTCTAAATAAGTGGAATTTTTGTCTTTTTCCCCCAAAACAAAGGGAATTTCTGTCATTTTTGCCCAAAAATAAGAAAAATTTCTGACTTATTACCCTGAAATAAGTGAAATTTCTGCAATTTTGCCCCAATATAAAGGAAATTTCTGCCTTTTTGCCCCCAAATAAGGGGAATTTCAGCCTTTTTACCTCAAAATAATGGGAATTTCTGAATTTTGGCACAAAATATTAGGAATTTCTGCCTTTTTGCCCCAAAATAAGGAAAATTTCTGTATTTTTCCCTGAAATAAGTGAAATTTCTGCAATTTTGCCCCAAAATAAGTGAAATTTCTGCAATTTTGCCCCAAAATAAGAGAAATTTCTAGAATTTTGCCCCAAAATAAGTGGAATTTCTGAGTTTTGCCCCAAAATAAGGAAAATTTCTGCCTTTTTGCGCCACAATTAGTGAAATTTCTGCAATTTTGCCGTAAAATAAGGGAAATTTCTGCAATTTTTTCTCATAATAAAGGAAATTTCTGCAATTTTGCCCCAAAATAAGGGGAATTTCTGTTTTTTTGCCCCACCATTAGGGAAATTTCTGCAATTTTGCCAAAAAAGAAGGGAAATTTTTGCCTTTTGCCCCAAAATATGGGGAATTTCTGCCTTTTTGTCTTAAAATAAGAAAAATGCATACCTTTTTGCCATAAAAAAGAGAAATTTCTTCATTTTTGCTCCAAAATAAGGGGAACTTTTGCCTTTTTGCCTCTAAATAAGTGGAATTTCTGTCTTTTTCCCCCAAAACAAAGGGAATTTCTGTCTTTTTTGCCCCAAAATAAGGAAAATTTCTGACTTATAACCCTGAAATAAGTGAAATTTCTGCAAATTTGCCCCAAAATAAGAAAAATTTCTGCCTTTTTGCCCCCAAATAAGGGGAATTTCAGCCTTTTTATCTCAAAATAAGGGAAATTTCTGCATTTTTGCAACAAAATATTAGGAATTTTTGCATTTTTGCCACAAAATATTAGGAATTTCTGCCTTTTTGCCCCAAAATAAGGAAAATTTCTGCTTTTTTCCCGGAAATAAGTGAAATTTCTGCAAATTTGCCCCCAAAAAAGGGAAATTTCTGCCTTTTGCCCCAAAATAAGGGGAATTTCAGCATTTTTCCTCAAAATAAGAAAAATTTCTGATTTTTGCACCAAAATATGGAGAATTTCTGCCTTTTTCCCCAAAATAAGGAAAATTTCTGCCTTTTTTCCCTGAAATAAGTGAAATTTCTGAAATTTTGCCCTATTTAAAGGAAATTTCTGCAATTTTTTCTTATAATAAGGGAAATTTCTGGAATTTTGCCCCAAAATAAGGGGAATTTCTGTTTTTTTGCCCGTAAATAAGGGAAATTTCTGCAATTTTGCCCTAAAATAAGGGGAATTTCTGCTTTTTTGCCTCTAAATAAGTGGAATTTCTGTCTTTTTCCCCTCAAAAAAGGGAATTTCTGTCATTTTTGCCCCAAAATAAGGAAAATTTCTGACTTACTACCCTGAAATAAGTGAAATTTCTGCAATTTTGCCCCAATATAAGGGAAATTTCTTCCTTTTTGCCCCCAAATAAGGGGAATTTCAGCCTTTTTACCTCAAAATAAAGGGAATTTCTGAATTTTGGCACAAAATATTAGGATTTTCTGCCTTTTTGCCCCAAAATAAAAAAATTTCTGCCTTTTTTCCCTGAAATAAGTGAAATTTCTGCAATTTTGCCCCAAAATAAGTAAAATTTCTACAATTTTGCCCCAAAATAAGGGAAATTTCTGGAATTTTGTGCCAAAATAAGTGGAATTTCTGAGTTTGGCCCCAAAATAAGGAGAATTTCTGCCTTTTTGCCCCACAATTAGGGGAATTTCTGCAATTTTGCTCCAAAATACGGGGAATTTCTGCCTTTTTGCCTGAAATAAGGGGAATGCATAACTTTTTGCAATAAAAAAGGGAAATTTCTTCATTTTTACCCCAAATTAAGGGAAATTTCTGACTTTTTGCTCTGAAATATGTGAAATTTCTGCAATTTTAGCCCAAAATAAGGTGAATTTCTGCATTTTTGCCCAAAATAATGGGAATTTCTGCCTTTTTGCCCCAAAATAAGAAAAATTTTTGCCTTTTTTCTCTGAAATAAGTGAAATTTCTGCAATTTTGCCCTAAAATAAGGGAAATTTCTGCAATTCTTCCCCATAATAAGGGAAATTTCTGGAATTTTGCCACAAAATAAGGGGAATTTCTGTTTTTTTGCCCCCAAATAAGGGAAATTTCTCCAATTTTGCCCTAAAATAAGGGGTATTTCTGCTTCTTTGCCTCTAAATAAGTGGAATTTCTGTCTTTTTCCCCCAAAACAAAGGGAATTTCTGTCATTTTTGCCCAAAAATAAGGAAAATTTCTGACTTATTACCCTGAAATAAGTGAAATTTCTGCAAATTTGCCCAAATATAAGGGAAATTTCTGCCTTTTTGGCCCCAAATAAAGGAAATTTCAGCCTTTTTACCTCAAAATAAGGGGAATTTCTGAATTTTGGCACAAAATATTAGGAATTTCTGCCTTTTTGCCCCAAAATAAGGAAAATTTCTGTATTTTTCCCTGAAATAAGTGAAATTTCTGCAATTGTGCCCCAACATAAATGAAATTTCTGCAATTTTGCCCCAAAATAAGGAAAATTTCTGGAATTTTGCCCCACAATTAGGGGAATTTCTGCAATTTTGCTCCAAAATACGGGGAATTTCTGCCTTTTTGCGCCACAATTAGTGAAATTTCTGCAATTTTGCCGTAAAATAAGGGAAATTTCTGCAATTTTTTCTCATAATAAGGGAAATTTCTGCAATTTTGCCCCAAAATAAAGGGAATTTCTGTTTTTTTGCCCCACAATTAGGGAAATTTCTGCAATTTTGTTCAAAAATAAGGGAAATTTCTGCCTTTTGCCCCAAAATATGGGGAATTTCTGCCTTTTTGTCTTAAAATAAGAAAAATGCATACCTTTTTGCCATAAAAAATAGAAATTTCTTCATTTTTGCTCCAAAATAAGGGGAACTTTTGCCTTTTTGCCTCAAAATAAGTGGAATTTCTGTCTTTTTCCCCCAAAACAAAGGGAATTTCTGGCTTTTTTGCCCCAAAATAAGGAAAATTTCTGACTAATAACCCTGAAATAAGTGAAATTTCTGCAAATTTGCCCCAAAATAAGAAAAATTTCTGCCTTTTTGCCCCCAAATAAGGGGAATTTCAGCCTTTTTATCTCAAAATAAGGGAAATTTCTGCATTTTTGCAATAAATATTAGGAATTTCTGCATTTTTGTCACAAAATATTAGGAATTTCTGCCTTTTTGCCCCAAAATAAGGAAAATTTCTGCTTTTTTCCCGGAAATAAGTGAAATTTCTGCAAATTTGCCCCAAAAAAAGGGAAATTTCTGCCTTTTGCCCCAAAATAAGGGGAATTTCAGCATTTTACCTCAAAATAAGAAAAATTTCTGATTTTTGCACCAAAATATGGAGAATTTCTGCCTTTTTCCCCAAAATAAGGAAAATTTCTGCCTTTTTTCCCTGAAATAAGTGAAATTTCTGCAATTTTGCTTCAAAATAAGGGAAATTTCTGCAATTTTGCCCCAAAATAAGTGAAATTTCTGCAATTTTGCCCCAAAATAAGGAAAATTTCTGGAATTTTGCCCCACAATTAGAGGAATTTCTGCAATTTTGCTTCAAAATACGGGGAATATCTGTCTTTTTGCCCAAAATAAGGGGAATGCATACCTTTTTGCCATAAAAAAGGGAAATTTCTTCATTTTTGCCCCAAATTAAGGGAAATTTCTGACTTTTTGCCCTGAAATATGTGAAATTTCAGCAATTTTAGCCCAAAATAAGGTGAATTTCTGCCTTTTTGCCCCAAAATAATGGGAATTTCTGCCTTTTTGCCCCAAAATAAGAAAAATTTTTGCCTTTTTTCTCTGAAATAACTGAAATTTCTGCAATTTTGCCCTATTTAAAGGAAATTTATGCAATTTTTCCCCATAATAAGGGAAATTTCTGGAATTTTGCCACAAAATAAGGGGAATTTCTGTTTTTTTGCCCGTAAATAAAGGAAATTTCTGCAATTTTGCCCTAAAATAAGGGGAATTTCTGCTCTTTTGCCTCTAAATAAGTGGAATTTCTGTCTTTTTCCCCTCAAAAAAGGGAATTTCTGTCATTTTTGCCCCAAAATAAGGAAAATTTCAGACTTATTACCCTGAAATAAGTGAAATTTCTGCAATTTTGCCCCATTATAAGGGAAATTTCTTCCTTTTTGCCCCCAAATAAGGGGAATTTCAGCCTTTTTACCTCAAAATAAAGGGAATTTCTGAATTTTGGCACAAAATATTAGGATTTTCTGCCTTTTTGCCCCAAAATAAAAAAATTTCTGCCTTTTTTCCCTGAAATAAGTGAAATTTCTGCAATTTTGCCACAAAATAAGTGAAATTTCTTCAATTTTGCCCCAAAATAAGGAAAATTTCTGGAATTTGCCCCACAATTAGGGGAATTTCTGCAATTTTGCTCCAAAATACGGGGAATTTCTGCCTTTTTGCCCGAAATAAAGGGAATGCATAACTTTTTGCCATAAAAAAGGGAAATTTCTTCATTTTTGCCCCAAATTAAGGGAAATTTCTGACTTTTTGCCATGAAATATGTGAAATTTCTGCAATTTTAGCCCAAAATAAGGTGAATTTCTGCCTTTTTGCCCCAAAATATTCGGAATTTCTGCCTTTTTGCCCCAAATTAAGAAAAATTTTTGCCTCTTTTCTCAGCAATAAGTGAAATTTCTGCAATATTGGCCTAAAATAAGGGAAATTTCTGCAATTCTTCCCCATAATAAGGGAAATTTCTGGAATTTTGCCACAAAATAAGGGGAATTTCTGTTTTTTTGCCCCCAAATAAGGGAAATTTCTGCAATTTTGCCCTAAAATAAGGGGAATTTCTGCTTTTTTGCCTCTAAATAAGTGGAATTTTGTCTTTTTCCCCCAAAACAAAGGGAATTTCTGTCATTTTTGCCCAAAAATAAGAAAAATTTCTGACTTATTACCCTGAAATAAGTAAAATTTCTGCAATTTTGCCCCAATATAAAGGAAATTTCTGCCTTTTTGCCTTCAAATAATGGGAATTTCAGCCTTTTTACCTCAAAATAAGGGGAATTTCTGAATTTTGGCACAAAATATTAGGAATTTCTGCCTTTTTGCCCCAAAATAAGGAAAATTTCTGTATTTTTCCCTGAAATAAGTGAAATTTCTGCAATTTTGCCCAAAATAAGTGAAATTTCTGCAATTTTGCCCCAAAATAAGTGAAATTTCTGCAATTTTGCCCCAAAATAAGAGAAATTTCTGGAATTTTGCCCCAAAATTAGTGGAATTTCTGAGTTTTGCCCCAAAATAAGGAAAATTTCTGCCTTTTTGCGCCACAATTAGTGAAATTTCTGCAATTTTGCCGTAAAATAAGGGAAATTTCTGCAATTTTTTCTCATAATAAGGGAAATTTCTGCAATTTTGCCCCAAAATAAGGGGAATTTCTGTTTTTTTGCCCCACAATTAGGGAAATTTCTGCAATTTTGTTCAAAAATAAGGGAAATTTCTGCCTTTTGCCCCAAAATATGGGGAATTTCTGCCTTTTTGTCTTAAAATAAGAAAAATGCATACCTTTTTGCCATAAAAAAGAGAAATTTCTTCATTTTTGCTCCAAAATAAGGGGAACTTTTGCCTTTTTGCCTCTAAATAAGTGGAATTTCTGTCTTTTTCCCCCAAAACAAAGGGAATTTCTGTCTTTTTTGCCCCAAAATAAGGAAAATTTCTGACTTATAACCCTGAAATAAGTGAAATTTCTGCAAATTTGCCCCAAAATAAGAAAAATTTCTGCCTTTTTGCCCCCAAATAAGGGGAATTTCAGCCTTTTTATCTCAAAATAAGGGAAATTTCTACATTTTTGCAACAAAATATTAGGAATTTCTGCATTTTTGTCACAAAATATTACGAATTTCTGCCTTTTTGCCCCAAAATAAGGAAAATTTCTGCTTTTTTCCCGGAAATAAGTGAAATTTCTGCAAATTTGCCCCCCAAAAAGGGAAATTTCTGCCTTTTGCCCCAAAATAAGGGGAATTTCAGCATTTTACCTTAAAATAAGAAAAATTTCTGATTTTTGCACCAAAATATGGAGAATTTCTGCCTTTTTCCCCAAAATAAGGAAAATTTCTGCCTTTTTTCCCTGAAATAAGTGAAATTTCTGCAATTTTGCTTCAAAATAAGGGAAATTTCTGCAATTTTGCCCCAAAATAAGTGAAATTTCTGGAATTTTGCCCCAAAATAAGGGGAATTTCTGTTTTTTTGCCCGTAAATAAGGGAAATTTCTGCAATTTTGCCCTAAAATAAGGGGAATTTCTGCTTTTTTGCCTCTAAATAAGTGGAATTTCTGTCTTTTTCCCCTCAAAAAAGGGAATTTCTGTCATTTTTGCCCCAAAATAAGGAAAATTTCTGACTTACTACCCTGAAATAAGTGAAATTTCTGCAATTTTGCCCCAATATAAGGGAAATTTCTTCCTTTTTGCCCCCAAATAAGGGGAATTTCAGCCTTTTTACCTCAAAATAAAGGGAATTTCTGAATTTTGGCACAAAATATTAGGATTTTCTGCCTTTTTGCCCCAAAATAAAAAAATTTCTGCCTTTTTTCCCTGAAATAAGTGAAATTTCTGCAATTTTGCCCCAAAATAAGTAAAATTTCTACAATTTTGCCCCAAAATAAGGGAAATTTCTGGAATTTTGTGCCAAAATAAGTGGAATTTCTGAGTTTGGCCCCAAAATAAGGAGTATTTCTGCCTTTTTGCCCCACAATTAGGGGAATTTCTGCAATTTTGCTCCAAAATACGGGGAATTTCTGCCTTTTTGCCTGAAATAAGGGGAATGCATAACTTTTTGCAATAAAAAAGGGAAATTTCTTCATTTTTACCCCAAATTAAGGGAAATTTCTGACTTTTTGCTCTGAAATATGTGAAATTTCTGCAATTTTAGCCCAAAATAAGGTGAATTTCTGCATTTTTGCCCAAAATAATGGGAATTTCTGCCTTTTTGCCCCAAAATAAGAAAAATTTTTGCCTTTTTTCTCTGAAATAAGTGAAATTTCTGCAATTTTGCCCTAAAATAAGGGAAATTTCTGCAATTCTTCCCCATAATAAGGGAAATTTCTGGAATTTTGCCACAAAATAAGGGGAATTTCTGTTTTTTTGCCCCCAAATAAGGGAAATTTCTCCAATTTTGCCCTAAAATAAGGGGTATTTCTGCTTCTTTGCCTCTAAATAAGTGGAATTTCTGTCTTTTTCCCCCAAAACAAAGGGAATTTCTGTCATTTTTGCCCAAAAATAAGGAAAATTTCTGACTTATTACCCTGAAATAAGTGAAATTTCTGCAAATTTGCCCAAATATAAGGGAAATTTCTGCCTTTTTGGCCCCAAATAAAGGAAATTTCAGCCTTTTTACCTCAAAATAAGGGGAATTTCTGAATTTTGGCACAAAATATTAGGAATTTCTGCCTTTTTGCCCCAAAATAAGGAAAATTTCTGTATTTTTCCCTGAAATAAGTGAAATTTCTGCAATTGTGCCCCAACATAAATGAAATTTCTGCAATTTTGCCCCAAAATAAGGAAAATTTCTGGAATTTTGCCCCACAATTAGGGGAATTTCTGCAATTTTGCTCCAAAATACGGGGAATTTCTGCCTTTTTGCGCCACAATTAGTGAAATTTCTGCAATTTTGCCGTAAAATAAGGGAAATTTCTGCAATTTTTTCTCATAATAAGGGAAATTTCTGCAATTTTGCCCCAAAATAAAGGGAATTTCTGTTTTTTTGCCCCACAATTAGGGAAATTTCTGCAATTTTGTTCAAAAATAAGGGAAATTTCTGCCTTTTGCCCCAAAATATGGGGAATTTCTGCCTTTTTGTCTTAAAATAAGAAAAATGCATACCTTTTTGCCATAAAAAATAGAAATTTCTTCATTTTTGCTCCAAAATAAGGGGAACTTTTGCCTTTTTGCCTCAAAATAAGTGGAATTTCTGTCTTTTTCCCCCAAAACAAAGGGAATTTCTGGCTTTTTTGCCCCAAAATAAGGAAAATTTCTGACTAATAACCCTGAAATAAGTGAAATTTCTGCAAATTTGCCCCAAAATAAGAAAAATTTCTGCCTTTTTGCCCCCAAATAAGGGGAATTTCAGCCTTTTTATCTCAAAATAAGGGAAATTTCTGCATTTTTGCAATAAATATTAGGAATTTCTGCATTTTTGTCACAAAATATTAGGAATTTCTGCCTTTTTGCCCCAAAATAAGGAAAATTTCTGCTTTTTTCCCGGAAATAAGTGAAATTTCTGCAAATTTGCCCCAAAAAAAGGGAAATTTCTGCCTTTTGCCCCAAAATAAGGGGAATTTCAGCATTTTACCTCAAAATAAGAAAAATTTCTGATTTTTGCACCAAAATATGGAGAATTTCTGCCTTTTTCCCCAAAATAAGGAAAATTTCTGCCTTTTTTCCCTGAAATAAGTGAAATTTCTGCAATTTTGCTTCAAAATAAGGGAAATTTCTGCAATTTTGCCCCAAAATAAGTGAAATTTCTGCAATTTTGCCCCAAAATAAGGAAAATTTCTGGAATTTTGCCCCACAATTAGAGGAATTTCTGCAATTTTGCTTCAAAATACGGGGAATATCTGTCTTTTTGCCCAAAATAAGGGGAATGCATACCTTTTTGCCATAAAAAAGGGAAATTTCTTCATTTTTGCCCCAAATTAAGGGAAATTTCTGACTTTTTGCCCTGAAATATGTGAAATTTCAGCAATTTTAGCCCAAAATAAGGTGAATTTCTGCCTTTTTGCCCCAAAATAATGGGAATTTCTGCCTTTTTGTCCCAAAATAAGAAAAATTTTTGCCTTTTTTCTCTGAAATAACTGAAATTTCTGCAATTTTGCCCTATTTAAAGGAAATTTATGCAATTTTTCCCCATAATAAGGGAAATTTCTGGAATTTTGCCACAAAATAAGGGGAATTTCTGTTTTTTTGCCCGTAAATAAAGGAAATTTCTGCAATTTTGCCCTAAAATAAGGGGAATTTCTGCTCTTTTGCCTCTAAATAAGTGGAATTTCTGTCTTTTTCCCCTCAAAAAAGGGAATTTCTGTCATTTTTGCCCCAAAATAAGGAAAATTTCAGACTTATTACCCTGAAATAAGTGAAATTTCTGCAATTTTGCCCCATTATAAGGGAAATTTCTTCCTTTTTGCCCCCAAATAAGGGGAATTTCAGCCTTTTTACCTCAAAATAAAGGGAATTTCTGAATTTTGGCACAAAATATTAGGATTTTCTGCCTTTTTGCCCCAAAATAAAAAAATTTCTGCCTTTTTTCCCTGAAATAAGTGAAATTTCTGCAATTTTGCCACAAAATAAGTGAAATTTCTTCAATTTTGCCCCAAAATAAGGAAAATTTCTGGAATTTGCCCCACAATTAGGGGAATTTCTGCAATTTTGCTCCAAAATACGGGGAATTTCTGCCTTTTTGCCTGAAATAAGAGGAATGCATAACTTTTTGCCATAAAAAAGGGAAATTTCTTCATTTTTGCCCCAAATTAAGGGAAATTTCTGACTTTTTGCCATGAAATATGTGAAATTTCTGCAATTTTAGCCCAAAATAAGGTGAATTTCTGCCTTTTTGCCCCAAAATATTCGGAATTTCTGCCTTTTTGCCCCAAATTAAGAAAAATTTTTGCCTCTTTTCTCAGCAATAAGTGAAATTTCTGCAATATTGCCCTAAAATAAGGGAAATTTCTGCAATTCTTCCCCATAATAAGGGAAATTTCTGGAATTTTGCCACAAAATAAGGGGAATTTCTGTTTTTTTGCCCCCAAATAAGGGAAATTTCTGCAATTTTGCCCTAAAATAAGGGGAATTTCTGCTTTTTTGCCTCTAAATAAGTGGAATTTTGTCTTTTTCCCCCAAAACAAAGGGAATTTCTGTCATTTTTGCCCAAAAATAAGAAAAATTTCTGACTTATTACCCTGAAATAAGTAAAATTTCTGCAATTTTGCCCCAATATAAAGGAAATTTCTGCCTTTTTGCCTTCAAATAATGGGAATTTCAGCCTTTTTACCTCAAAATAAGGGGAATTTCTGAATTTTGGCACAAAATATTAGGAATTTCATCCTTTTTGCCCCAAAATAAGGAAAATTTCTGTATTTTTCCCTGAAATAAGTGAAATTTCTGCAATTTTGCCCAAAATAAGTGAAATTTCTGCAATTTTGCCCCAAAATAAGTGAAATTTCTGCAATTTTGCCCCAAAATAAGAGAAATTTCTGGAATTTTGCCCCAAAATTAGTGGAATTTCTGAGTTTTGCCCCAAAATAAGGAAAATTTCTGCCTTTTTGCGCCACAATTAGTGAAATTTCTGCAATTTTGCCGTAAAATAAGGGAAATTTCTGCAATTTTTTCTCATAATAAGGGAAATTTCTGCAATTTTGCCCCAAAATAAGGGGAATTTCTGTTTTTTTGCCCCACAATTAGGGAAATTTCTGCAATTTTGTTCAAAAATAAGGGAAATTTCTGCCTTTTGCCCCAAAATATGGGGAATTTCTGCCTTTTTGTCTTAAAATAAGAAAAATGCATACCTTTTTGCCATAAAAAAGAGAAATTTCTTCATTTTTGCTCCAAAATAAGGGGAACTTTTGCCTTTTTGCCTCTAAATAAGTGGAATTTCTGTCTTTTTCCCCCAAAACAAAGGGAATTTCTGTCTTTTTTGCCCCAAAATAAGGAAAATTTCTGACTTATAACCCTGAAATAAGTGAAATTTCTGCAAATTTGCCCCAAAATAAGAAAAATTTCTGCCTTTTTGCCCCCAAATAAGGGGAATTTCAGCCTTTTTATCTCAAAATAAGGGAAATTTCTACATTTTTGCAACAAAATATTAGGAATTTCTGCATTTTTGTCACAAAATATTACGAATTTCTGCCTTTTTGCCCCAAAATAAGGAAAATTTCTGCTTTTTTCCCGGAAATAAGTGAAATTTCTGCAAATTTGCCCCCAAAAAAGGGAAATTTCTGCCTTTTGCCCCAAAATAAGGGGAATTTCAGCATTTTACCTTAAAATAAGAAAAATTTCTGATTTTTGCACCAAAATATGGAGAATTTCTGCCTTTTTCCCCAAAATAAGGAAAATTTCTGCCTTTTTTCCCTGAAATAAGTGAAATTTCTGCAATTTTGCTTCAAAATAAGGGAAATTTCTGCAATTTTGCCCCAAAATAAGTGAAATTTCTGCAATTTTGCCCCAAAATAAGTAAAATTTCTACAATTTTGCCCCAAAATAAGGGAAATTTCTGGAATTTTGCCCCAAAATAAGTGGAATTTCTGAGTTTGGCCCCAAAATAAGGAGAATTTCTGCCTTTTTGCCCCACAATTAGGGGAATTTCTGCAATTTTGCTACAAAATACGGGGAATTTCTGCCTTTTTGCCCGAAATAAGGGGAATGCATAACTTTTTGCAATAAAAAAGGGAAATTTCTTCATTTTTGCCCCAAATTAAGGGAAATTTCTGACTTTTTGCTCTGAAATATGTGAAATTTCTGCAATTTTAGCCCAAAATAAGGTGAATTTCTGCATTTTTGCCCCAAAATAATGGGAATTTCTGCCTTTTTGCCCTGAAATAAGAAAAATTTTTCCCTTTTTTCTCTGAAATAAGTAAAATTTCTGCAATTTTGCCCTAAAATAAGGGAAATTTCTGCAATTCTTCCCCATAATAAGGGAAATTTCTGGAAATTTGCCACAAAATAAGGGGAATTTCTGTTTTTTTGCCCCCAAATAAGGGAAATTTCTGCAATTTTGCCCTAAAATAAGGGGAATTTCTGCTTTTTTGCCTCTAAATAAGTGGAATTTCTGTCTTTTTCCCCCAAAACAAATGAATTTCTGTCATTTTTGTCCAAAAATAAGGAAAATTTCTGACTTATTACCCTGAAATAAGTGAAATTTCTGCAAATTTGCCCAAATATAAGGGAAATTTCTGCCTTTTTGCCCCCAAATAAGGGAAATTTCAGCCTTTTTACCTCAAAATAAGGGGAATTTCTGAATTTTGGCACAAAATATTAGGAATTTCTGCCTTTTTGCCCCAAAATAAGGAAAATTTCTGTATTTTTCCCTGAAATAAGTGAAATTTCTGCAATTGTGCCCCAACATAAATGAAATTTCTGCAATTTTGCCCCAAAATAAGGAAAATTTCTGGAATTTTGCCCCACAATTAGGGGAATTTCTGCAATTTTGCTCCAAAATACGGGGAATTTCTGCCTTTTTGCCCGAAATAAGGGGAATGCATAACTTTTTGCCATAAAAAAGGGAAATTTCTTCATTTTTGCCCCAAATTAAGGGAAATTTCTGACTTTTTGCCCAGAAATATGTGAAAGTTCTGCAATTTTAGCCCAAAATAAGGTGAATTTCTGCCTTTTTGCCCCAAAATAATGGGAATTTCTGCCTTTTTGCCCCAAATTAAGAAAAATTTTAGCCTCTTTTCTCAGCAATAAGTGAAATTTCTGCAATTTTGCCCCAAAATAAGTGAAATTTCTGCAATTTTGCCCCAAAATAAGAGAAATTTCTGGAATTTTGCCCCAAAATAAGTGGAATTTCTGAGTTTTGCCCCAAAATAAGGAAAATTTCTGCCTTTTTGCGCCACAATTAGTGAAATTTCTGCAATTTTGCCGTAAAATAAGGGAAATTTCTGCAATTTTTTCTCATAATAAGGGAAATTTCTGCAATTTTGCCCCAAAATAAGGGGAATTTCTGTTTTTTTGCCCCACAATTAGGGAAATTTCTGCAATTTTGTTCAAAAATAAGGGAAATTTCTGCCTTTTGCCCCAAAATATGGGGAATTTCTGCCTTTTTGTCTTAAAATAAGAAAAATGCATACCTTTTTGCCATAAAAAAGAGAAATTTCTTCATTTTTGCTCCAAAATAAGGGGAACTTTTGCCTTTTTGCCTCTAAATAAGTGGAATTTCTGTCTTTTTCCCCCAAAACAAAGGGAATTTCTGTCTTTTTTGCCCCAAAATAAGGAAAATTTCTGACTTATAACCCTGAAATAAGTGAAATTTCTGCAAATTTGCCCCAAAATAAGAAAAATTTCTGCCTTTTTGCCCCCAAATAAGGGGAATTTCAGCCTTTTTATCTCAAAATAAGGGAAATTTCTGCATTTTTGCAACAAAATATTAGGAATTTCTGCATTTTTGTCACAAAATATTAGGAATTTCTGCCTTTTTGCCCCAAAATAAGGAAAATTTCTGCTTTTTTCCCGGAAATAAGTGAAATTTCTGCAAATTTGCCCCCAAAAAAGGGAAATTTCTGCCTTTTGCCCCAAAATAAGGGGAATTTCAGCATTTTACCTCAAAATACGAAAAATTTCTGATTTTTGCACCAAAATATGGAGAATTTCTGCCTTTTTCCCCAAAATAAGGAAAATTTCTGCCTTTTTTCCCTGAAATAAGTGAAATTTCTGCAATTTTGCTTCAAAATAAGGGAAATTTCTGCAATTTTGCCCCAAAATAAGTGAAATTTCTGCAATTTTGCCCCAAAATAAGTAAAATTTCTACAATTTTGCCCCAAAATAAGGGAAATTTCTGGAATTTTGCCCCAAAATAAGTGGAATTTCTGAGTTTGGCCCCAAAATAAGGAGAATTTCTGCCTTTTTGCCCCACAATTAGGGGAATTTCTGCAATTTTGCTCCAAAATACGGGGAATTTCTGCCTTTTTGCCCGAAATAAGGGGAATGCATAACTTTTTGCAATAAAAAAGGGAAATTTCTTCATTTTTGCCCGAAATTAAGGGAAATTTCTGACTTTTTGCTCTGAAATATGTGAAATTTCTGCAATTTTAGCCCAAAATAAGGTGAATTTCTGCATTTTTGCCCCAAAATAATGGGAATTTCTGCCTTTTTGCCCTGAAATAAGAAAAATTTTTCCCTTTTTTCTCTGAAATAAGTAAAATTTCTGCAATTTTGCCCTAAAATAAGGGAAATTTCTGCAATTCTTCCCCATAATAAGGGAAATTTCTGGAAATTTGCAACAAAATAAGGGGAATTTCTGATTTTTTGCCCCAAAATAAGGGAAATTTCTGCAATTTTGCCCTAAAATAAGGGGAATTTCAGCTTTTTTGCCTCTAAATAAGTGGAATTTCTGTCTTTTTCCCCCAAAACAAAGGGAATTTCTGTCATTTTTGTCCAAAAATAAGGAAAATTTCTGACTTATTACCCTGAAATAAGTGAAATTTCTGCAAATTTGCCCAAATATAAGAGAAATTTCTGCCTTTTTGCCCCCAAATAAGGGAAATTTCAGCCTTTTTACCTCAAAATAAGGGGAATTTCTGAATTTTGGCACAAAATATTAGGAATTTCTGCCTTTTTGCCCCAAAATAAGGAAAATTTCTGTATTTTTCCCTGAAATAAGTGAAATTTCTGCAATTGTGCCCCAACATAAATGAAATTTCTGCAATTTTGCCAAAAAATAAGGAAAATTTCTGGAATTTTGCCCCACAATTAGGGGAATTTCTGCAATTTTGCTCCAAAATACGGGGAATTTCTGCCTTTTTGCCCGAAATAAGGGGAATGCATAACTTTTTGCCATAAAAAAGGGAAATTTCTTCATTTTTGCCCCAAATTAAGGGAAATTTCTGACTTTTTGCCCAGAAATATGTGAAAGTTCTGCGATTTTAGCCCAAAATAGGGTGAATTTCTGCCTTTTTGCCCCAAAATAATGGGAATTTCTGCCTTTTTGCCCCAAATTAAGAAAAATTTTTGCCTCTTTTCTCAGCAATAAGTGAAATTTCTGCAATTTTGCCCTAAAATAAGGGAAATTTCTGCAATTCTTCCCCATAATAAGGGAAATTTCTGGAATTTTGCCACAAAATAAGGGGAATTTCTGTTTTTTTGCCACCAAATAAGGGAAATTTCTGCAATTTTGCCCTAAAATAAGGGGAATTTCTGCTTTTTTGCCTCTAAATAAGTGGAATTTTTGTCTTTTTCCCCCAAAACAAAGGGAATTTCTGTCATTTTTGCCCAAAAATAAGAAAAATTTCTGACTTATTACCCTGAAATAAGTGAAATTCTGCAATTTTGCCCCAATATAAAGGAAATTTCTGCCTTTTAGCCCCCAAATAAGGGGAATTTCAGCCTTTTTACCTCAAAATAAGGGGAATTTCTGAATTTTGGCACAAAATATTAGGAATTTCTGCCTTTTTGCCCCAAAATCAGGAAAATTTCTGTATTTTTCCCTGAAATAAGTGAAATTTCTGCAATTTTGCCCCAAAATAAGTGAAATTTCTGCAATTTTGCCCCAAAATAAAAGAAATTTCTGGAATTTTGCCCCAAAATAAGTGGAATTTCTGAGTTTTGCCCCAAAATAAGGAAAATTTCTGCCTTTTTGCGCCACAATTAGTGAAATTTCTGCAATTTTGCCGTAAAATAAGGGAAATTTCTGCAATTTTTTCTCATAATAAGGGAAATTTCTGCAATTTTGCCACAAAATAAGGGGAATTTCTGTTTTTTTGCCCCACAATTAGGGAAATTTCTGCAATTTTGTTCAAAAATAAGGGAAATTTCTGCCTTTTGCCCCAAAATATGGGGAATTTCTGCCTTTTTGTCTTAAAATAAGAAAAATGCATACATTTTTGCCATAAAAAAGAGAAATTTCTTCATTTTTGTTCCAAAATAAGGGGAACTTTTGCCTTTTTGCCTCTAAATAAGTGGAATTTCTGTCTTTTTCCCCCAAAACAAAGGGAATTTCTGTCTTTTTTGCCCCAAAATAAGGAAAATTTCTGACTTATAACCCTGAAATAAGTGAAATTTTTGCAAATTTGCCCCAAAATTAGAAAAATTTCTGCCTTTTTGCCCCCAAATAAGGGGAATATCAGCCTTTTTATTTCAAAATAAGGGAAATTTCTGCATTTTTGCAACAAAATATTAGGAATTTCTGCATTTTTGTCACAAAATATTACGAATTTCTGCCTTTTTGCCCCAAAATAAGGAAAATTTCTGCTTTTTTCCCGGAAATAAGTGAAATTTCTGCAAATTAGCCCCAAAAAAAGGGAAATTTCTGCCTTTTGCCCCAAAATAAGGGGAATTTCAGCATTTTACCTCAAAATAAGAAAAATTTCTGATTTTTGCACCAAAATATGGAGAATTTCTGCCTTTTTCCCCAAAATAAGGAAAATTTCTGCCTTTTTTCCCTGAAATAAGTGAAATTTCTGGAATTTTGCTTCAAAATAAGGGAAATTTCTGCAATTTTGCCCCAAAATAAGTGAAATTTCTGCAATTTTGCCACAAAATAAGGAAAATTTCTGGAATTTTGCCCCACAATTAGGGGAATTTCTGCAATTTTGCTTCAAAATACGGGGAATATCTGCCTTTTTGCCCAAAATAAGGGGAATGCATACCTTTTTGCCATAAAAAAGGGAAATTTCTTCATTTTTGCCCCAAATTAAGGGAAATTTCTGACTTTTTGCCCTGAAATATGTGAAATTTCAGCAATTTTAGCCCAAAATAAGGTGAATTTCTGCCTTTTTGCCCCAAAATAATGGGAATTTCTGCCTTTTTGCCCCAAAATAAGAAAGATTTTTGCCTTTTTTCTCTGAAATAAGTGAAATTTCTGCAATTTTGCCCTATTTAAAGGAAATTTCTGCAATATTTCCCCATAATAAGGGAAATTTCTGGAATTTTGCCCCAAAATAAGGGGAATTTCTGTTTTTTTGCCCCCAAATAAGGGAAATTTCTGCAATTTTGTCCTAAAATAAGGGGAATTTCTGCTTTTTTGCCTCTAAATAAGTGGAATTTCTGTCTTTTTCCCCCAAAACAAAGGGAATTTCTGTCATTTTTGCCCAAAAATAAGGAAAATTTCTGACTTATTTCCCTGAAATAAGTGAAATTTCTGCAAATTTGCCCAAATATAAGGGAAATTTCTGCCTTTTTGCCCCCAAATAAGGGAAATTTCACCCTTTTTACCTCAAAATAAGGGGAATTTCTGAATTTTGGCACAAAATATTAGGAATTTCTGCCTTTTTGCCCCAAAATAAGGATAATTTCTGTATTTTTCCCTGAAATAAGTGAAATTTCTGCAATTGTGCCCCAACATAAATGAAATTTCTGCAATTTTGCCCCAAAATAAGGAAAATTTATGGAATTTTGCACCACAATTAGGGAAATTTCTGCAATTTTGCTCCAAAATACGGGGAATTTCTGCCTTTTTGCCCGAAATAAGGGGAATGCATAACTTTTTGCCATAAAAAAGGGAAATTTCTTCATTTTTGCCCCAAATTAAGGGAAATTTCTGACTTTTTGCCCTGAAATATGTGAAATTTCTGCAATTTTAGCCCAAAATAAGGTGAATTTTTGCGTTTTTGCCCCAAAATAATGGGAATTTCTGCCTTTTTGCCCCAAATTAAGAAAAATTTTTGCCTCTTTTCTCAGCAATAAGTGAAATTTCTGCAATTTTGCCCTAAAATAAGGGAAATTTCTGCAATTCTTCCCCATAATAAGGGAAATTTCTGGAATTTTGCCACAAAATAAGGGGAATTTCTGTTTTTTGCCCCCAAATAAGGGAAATTTCTGCACTTTTGCCCTAAAATAAGGGGAATTTTTGCTTTTTTGCCTCTAAATAAGTGGAATTTTTGTCTTTTTCCCCCAAAACAAAGGGAATTTCTGTCATTTTTGCCCAAAAATAAGAAAAATTTCTGACTTATTACCCTGAAATAAGTGAAATTTCTGCAATTTTGCCCCAATATAAAGGAAATTTCTGCCTTTTTGCCCCCAAATAAGGGGAATTTCAGCCTTTTTACCTCAAAATAAGGGGAATTTCTGAATTTTGGCACAAAATATTAGGAATTTCTGCCTTTTTGCCCCAAAATAAGAAAATTTCTGTATTTTTCCCTGAAATAAGTGAAATTTCTGGAATTTTGCCCCAAAATAATTGGAATTTCTGAGTTTTGCCCCAAAATAAGGAAAATTTCTGCCTTTTTGCGCCACAATTAGTGAAATTTCTGCAATTTTGCCGTAAAATAAGGGAAATTTCTGCAATTTTTTCTCATAATAAGGGAAATTTCTGCAATTTTGCCCCAAAATAAGGGGAATTTCTGTTTTTTTGCCCCACAATTAGGGAAATTTCTGCAATTTTGTTCAAAAATAAGGGAAATTTCTGCCTTTTGACCCAAAATATGGGGAATTTCTGCCTTTTTGTCTTAAAATGAGAAAAATGCATACCTTTTTGCCATAAAAAAGAGAAATTTCTTCATTTTTGCTCCAAAATAAGGGGAACTTTTGCCTTTTTGCCTCTAAATAAGTGGAATTTCTTTTTCCCCCAAAACAAAGGGAATTTCTGTCTTTTTTGCCCCAAAATAAGGAAAATTTCTGACTTATAACCCTGAAATAAGTGAAATTTCTGCAAATTTGCCCCAAAATAAGAAAAATTTCTGCCTTTTTGCCCCCAAATAAGGGGAATTTCAGCCTTTTTATCTCAAAATAAGGGAAATTTCTGCATTTTTGCAACAAAATATTAGGAATTTCTGCATTTTTGTCACAAAATATTACGAATTTCTGCCTTTTTGCCCCAAAATAAGGAAAATTTCTGCTTTTTTCCCGGAAATAAGTAAAATTTCTGCAAATTTGCCCCAAAAAAAGGGAAATTTCTGCCTTTTGCCCCAAAATAAGGGGAATTTCAGCATTTTACCTCAAAATAAGAAAAATTTCTGATTTTTGCACCAAAATATGGAGAATTTCTGCCTTTTTCCCCAAAATAAGGAAAATTTCTGCCTTTTTTCCCTGAAATAAGTGAAATTTCTGGAATTTTGCTTCAAAATAAGGGAAATTTCTGCAATTTTGCCCCAAAATAAGTGAAATTTCTGCAATTTTGCCCCAAAATAAGGAAAATTTCTGGAATTTTGCCCCACAATTAGGGGAATTTCTGCAATTTTGCTTCAAAATACGGGGAATATCTGCCTTTTTGCCCAAAATAAGGGGAATGCATACCTTTTTGCCATAAAAAAGGGAAATTTCTTCATTTTTGCCCCAAATTAAGGGAAATTTCTGACTTTTTGCCCTGAAATATGTGAAATTTCAGCAATTTTAGCCCAAAATAAGGTGAATTTCTGCCTTTTTGCCCCAAAATAATGGGAATTTCTGCCTTTTTGCCCCAAAATAAGAAAGATTTTTGCCTTTTTTCTCTGAAATAAGTGAAATTTCTGCAATTTTGCCCTATTTAAAGGAAATTTCTGCAATATTTCCCCATAATAAGGGAAATTTCTGGAATTTTGCCCCAAAATAAGGGGAATTTCTGTTTTTTTGCCCCCAAATAAGGGAAATTTCTGCAATTTTGTCCTAAAATAAGGGGAATTTCTGCTTTTTTGCCTCTAAATAAGTGGAATTTCTGTCTTTTTCCCCCAAAACAAAGGGAATTTCTGTCATTTTTGCCCAAAAATAAGGAAAATTTCTGACTTATTTCCCTGAAATAAGTGAAATTTCTGCAAATTTGCCCAAATATAAGGGAAATTTCTGCCTTTTTGCCCCCAAATAAGGGAAATTTCACCCTTTTTACCTCAAAATAAGGGGAATTTCTGAATTTTGGCACAAAATATTAGGAATTTCTGCCTTTTTGCCCCAAAATAAGGATAATTTCTGTATTTTTCCCTGAAATAAGTGAAATTTCTGCAATTGTGCCCCAACATAAATGAAATTTCTGCAATTTTGCCCCAAAATAAGGAAAATTTATGGAATTTTGCCCCACATTTAGGGGAATTTCTGCAATTTTGCTCCAAAATACGGGGAATTTCTGCCTTTTTGCCCGAAATAAGGGGAATGCATAACTTTTTGCCATAAAAAAGGGAAATTTCTTCATTTTTGCCCCAAATTAAGGGAAATTTTTGACTTTTTGCCCTGAAATATGTGAAATTTCTGCAATTTTAGCCCAAAATAAGGTGAATTTTTGCCTTTTTGCCCCAAAATAATGGGAATTTCTGCCTTTTTGCCCCAAATTAAGAAAAATTTTTGCCTCTTTTCTCAGCAATAAGTGAAATTTCTGCAATTTTGCCCTAAAATAAGGGAAATTTCTGCAATTCTTCCCCATAATAAGGGAAATTTCTGGAATTTTGCCACAAAATAAGGGGAATTTCTGTTTTTTGCCCCCAAAAAAGGGAAATTTCTGCACTTTTGCCGTAAAATAAGGGGAATTTTTGCTTTTTTGCCTCTAAATAAGTGGAATTTTTGTCTTTTTCCTCCAAAACAAAGGGAATTTCTGTCATTTTTGCCCAAAAATAAGAAAAATTTCTGACTTATTACCCTGAAATAAGTGAAATTTCTGCAATTTTGCCCCAATATAAAGGAAATTTCTGCCTTTTTGCCCCCAAATAAGGGGAATTTCAGCCTTTTTACCTCAAAATAAGGGGAATTTCTGAATTTTGGCACAAAATATTAGGAATTTCTGCCTTTTTGCCCCAAAATCAGGAAAATTTCTGTATTTTTCCCTGAAATAAGTGAAATTTCTGCAATTTTGCCCCAAAATAAGTGAAATTTCTGCAATTTTGCCCCAAAATAAGAGAAATTTCTGGAATTTTGCCCCAAAATAAGTGAATTTCTGAGTTTTGCCCCAAAATAAGGAAAATTTCTGCCTTTTTGCGCCACAATTAGTGAAATTTCTGCAATTTTGCCGTAAAATAAGGGAAATTTCTGCAATTTTTTCTCATAATAAGGGAAATTTCTGCAATTTTGCCACAAAATAAGGGGAATTTCTGTTTTTTTGCCCCACAATGAGGGAAATTTCTGCAATTTTGTTCAAAAATAAGGGAAATTTTTGCCTTTTGCCCCAAAATATGGGGAATTTCTGCCTTTTTGTCTTAAAATAAGAAAAATGCATACCTTTTTGCCATAAAAAAGAGAAATTTCTTCATTTTTGCTCCAAAATAAGGGGAACTTTTGCCTTTTTGCCTCTAAATAAGTGGAATTTCTGTCTTTTTCCCCCAAAACAAAGGGAATTTCTGTCTTTTTTGCCCCAAAATAAGGAAAATTTCTGACTTATAACCCTGAAATAAGTGAAATTTCTGCAAATTTGCCCAAAATAAGAAAAATTTCTGCCTTTTTGCCCCCAAATAAGGGGAATTTCAGCCTTTTTATCTCAAAATAAGGGAAATTTCTGCATTATTGCAACAAAATATTAGGAATTTCTGCATTTTTGTCACAAAATATTAGGAATTTCTGCCTTTTTGCCCCAAAATAAGGAAAATTTCTGCTTTTTTCCCGGAAATAAGTGAAATTTCTGCAAATTTGCCCCAAAAAAAGGGAAATTTCTGCCTTTTGCCCCAAAATAAGGGGAATTTCAGCATTTTACCTCAAAATAAGAATAATTTCTGATTTTTGCACCAAAATATGGAGAATTTCTGCCTTTTTCCCCAAAATAAGGAAAATTTCTGCCTTTTTTCCCTGAAATAAGTGAAATTTCTGCAATTTTGCTTCAAAATAAGGGAAATTTATGCAATTTTGCCCCAAAATAAGTGAAATTTCTGCAATTTTGCCCCAAAATAAGGAAAATTTCTGGAATTTTGCCCCACAATTAGAGGAATTTCTGCAATTTTGCTTCAAAATACGGGGAATATCTGTCTTTTTGCCCAAAATAAGGGGAATGCATACCTTTTTGCCATAAAAAAGGGAAATTTCTTCATTTTTGCCCCAAATTAAGGGAAATTTCTGACTTTTTGCCCTGAAATATGTGAAATTTCAGCAATTTTAGCCCAAAATAAGGTGAATTTCTGCATTTTTGCCCCAAAATAATGGGAATTTCTGCCTTTTTGCCCCAAAATAAGAAAAATTTTTGCCTTTTTTCTCTGAAATAAGTGAAATTTCTGCAATTTTGCCCTATTTAAAGGAAATTTCTGCAATTTTTCCCCATAATAAGGGAAATTTCTGGAATTTTGCCCCAAAATAAGGGGAATTTCTGTTTTTTTGCCCGTAAATAAGGGAAATTTCTGCAATTTTGCCCTAAAATAAGGGGAATTTCTGCTCTTTTGCCTCTAAATAAGTGGAATTTCTGTCTTTTTCCCCTCAAAAAAGGGAATTTCTGTCATTTTTGCCCCAAAATAAGGAAAATTTCAGACTTATTACCCTGAAATGAGTGAAATTTCTGCAATTTTGCCCCAATATAAGGGAAATTTCTTCCTATTTGCCCCCAAATAAGGGGAATTTCAGCCTTTTTACCTCAAAATAAAGGGAATTTCTGAATTTTGGCACAAAATATTAGGATTTTCTGCCTTTTTGCCCCAAAATAAAAAAATTTCTGCCTTTTTTCCCTGAAATAAGTGAAATTTCTGCAATTTTGCCCCAAAATAAGTAAAATTTCTACACTTTTGCCCCAAAATAAGGGAAGTTTCTGGAATTTTGCCCCAAAATAAGTGGAATTTCTGATTTTGGCCCCAAAATAAGGAGAATTTCTGCCTTTTTGCCCCACAATTAGGGGAATTTCTGCAATTTTGCTCCAAAATACGGGGAATTTCTGCCTTTTTGCCCGAAATAAGGGGAATGCATAACTTTTTGCAATAAAAAAGGGAAATTTCTTCATATTTGCCCCAAATTAAGGGAAATTTCTGACTTTTTGCTCTGAAATATGTGAAATTTCTGCAATTTTAGCCCAAAATAAGGTGAATTTCTGCCTTTTTGCCCCAAAATAATGGGAATTTCTGCCTTTTTGCCCTAAAATAAGACAAATTTTTGCCTTTTTTCTCTGAAATAAGTGAAATTTCTGCAATTTTGTCCTAAAATAAAGGAAATTTCTGCAATTCTTCCCCATAATAAGGGAAATTTCTGGAATTTTGCCACAAAATAAGGGGAATTTCTGTTTTTTTGCCCCCAAATAAGGGAAATTTCTGCAATTTTGCCCTAAAATAAGGGGAATTTCTGCTTTTTGCCTCTAAATAAGTGGAATTTCTGTCTCTTTCCCCCAAAACAAAGGGAATTTCTGTCATTTTTGCCCAAAATAAGGAAAATTTCTGACTTATTACCCTGAAATAAGTGAAATTTCTGCAAATTTGCCCAAATATAAGGGAAATTTCTGCCTTTTTGCCCCCAAATAAGGGGAATTTCAGCCTTTTTACCTCAAAATAAGGGGAATTTCTGAATTTTGGCACAAAATATTAGGAATTTCTGCCTTTTTGCCCCAAAATAAGGAAAATTTCTGTATTTTTCCCTGAAATAAGTGAAATTTCTGCAATTGTGCCCCAACATAAATGAAATTTCTGCAATTTTGCCTCAAAATAAGGAAAATTTCTGGAATTTTGCCCCACAATTAGGGGAATTTCTGCAATTTTGCTCCAAAATACGGGGAATTTCTGCCTTTTGCCCGAAATAAGGGGAATGCATAACTTTTTGCCATAAAAAAGGGAAATTTCTTCATTTTTGCCCAAAATTAAGGGAAATTTCTGACTTTTTGCCCTGAAATATGTGAAATTTTTGCAATTTTAGCCCAAAATAAGGTGAATTTCTGCCTTTTTGCCCCAAAATAATGGGAATTTCTGCCTTTTTGCCCTAAAATAAGACAAATTTTTGCCTTTTTTCTCTGAAATAAGTGAAATTTCTGCAATTTTGTCCTAAAATAAAGGAAATTTCTGCAATTCTTCCCCATAATAAGGGAAATTTCTGGAATTTTGCCACAAAATAAGGGGAATTTCTGTTTTTTTGCCCCCAAATAAGGGAAATTTCTGCAATTTTGCCCTAAAATAAGGGGAATTTCTGCTTTTTTGCCTCTAAATAAGTGGAATTTCTGTCTCTTTCCCCCAAAACAAAGGGAATTTCTGTCATTTTTGCCCAAAATAAGGAAAATTTCTGACTTATTACCCTGAAATAAGTCAAATTTCTGCAATTTTGCCCGAATATAAAGGAAATTTCTGCCTTTTTGCCCCCAAATAAGGGGAATTTCAGCCTTTTTACCTCAAAATAATAGGAATTTCTGAATTTTGGCACAAAATATTAGGAATTTCTGCCTTTTTGCCCCAAAATAAAAAAATTTCTGCCTTTTTTCCCTGAAATAAGTGAAATTTCTGCAATTTTGCCCCAAAATAAGTAAAATTTCTACAATTTTGCCCCAAAATAAGGGAAATTTCTGAAATTTTGCCCCAAAATAAGTGGAATTTCTGAGTTTGGCCCCAAAATAAGGAGAATTTCTGCCTTTTTGCCCCACAATTAGTGAAATTTCTGCAATTTTGTCCTAAAACAAGGGAAATTTCTGCAATTTTTCCCCATAATAAGGGAAATTTCTTCAATTTTGCTTCAAAATAAGGGGAATTTCTGTTTTTTGCCCCACAATTAGGGAAATTTCTGCAATTTTGGCCCAAAATATTCAGAATTTCTGCCTTTTGCCCCAAAATATGGGGAATTTCTGCCTTTTTGTCCGAAAATAAGAAAAATGCATACCTTTTTGCCCTAAAAAAGGGAAATCTCTTAATTTTGCTACAAAATAAGGGGAACTTTTGCCTTTTTGCCTCCTAATAAGTGGAATTTCTGTTTTTTTCCCCCAAAACAAAGAAAATTTCTGTCTTTTTTGCCCCAAAATAAGGAAAATTTCTGACTTATTACCATGAAATAAGTGAAATTTCTGCAAATTTGCCCCAAAAATAGGGAAATTTCTGCCTTTTGCCCCAAAATAAGGGGAATTTCAGCATTTTACCTCAAAATAAGGGGAATTTCTGCCTTTTTGCCCCAAAATAAGGAAAATTTCTGCCTTTTTTCCCTGAAATAAGTAAAATTTTTGCAATTTTGCCCCAAAATAAGTGAAAATTTTGCAATTTTGGCCCAAAATAAGTGAAATTTATGCAATTTTGCCCCAAAATAAGAAAAATTTCTGGAATTTTGCCCCACACTTAGGGAAATTTCTGCAATTTTGCTCCAAAATACGGGGAATTTCTGCCTTTTTGCCCGAAATAAGGGGAATGCATACCTTTGTGCCATAAAAAAGGGAAATTTCTTCATTTCTGCCCCAAATTAAGGGAAATTTCTGACTTCTTGCCCTGAAATATGTGAAATTTCTGCAATTTTAGCCCAAAATAAGGTGAATTTCTCCCTTTTTGCCCCAAAGTAATGGGAATTTCTGCGTTTTTGCCCCAAAATAAAAAAATTTTTGCCTTTTTTCTCTGAAATAAGTGAAATTTCTGCAATTTTGCCCTAAAATAAGGGAAATTTCTGCAATTTTTCCCCATAATAAGGGAAATTTCTGGAATTTTGCCACAAAATAAAAAAAATTTCTGTTTTTTGCCCCCAAATAAGGGATATTTCTGCAATTTTGCCCTAAAATAAGGGGAATTTCTGCTTTTTTGCCTCTAAATAAGTGGAATTTCTGTCTTTTTCCCCCAAAACAAAGGGAATTTCTGTCATTTTTGCCCCAAAATAAGGGGAATATCTGTTATTTGCCCCACAATTAGGGAAATTTCTGCAATTTTGCCCCCAAATAAGGGAAATTTCTGCCTTTTGCCCCAAAATATGGGGAATTTCTGCCTTTTTGTCTGAAAATAAGAAGAATGCATACCTTTTTGCCATAAAAAGGGAAATTTCTTCATTTTTGCTCCAAAATAAGGGGAACTTTTGCCTTTTTGCCTCTAAATAAGTGGAATTTCTGTCTTTTTCCCCCAAAACAAAGGGAATTTCTGTCTTTTTGCCCCAAAATAAGGAAAATTTCTGACTTATAACCCCGAAATAAGTGAAATTTCTGCAAATTTGCCCCAAATTAAGAAAAATTTCTGCCTTTTTGCCTCCAAATAAGGGGAATTTCAGCCTTTTTTTCTCAAAAAAGGGAATTTTCTGCATTTTTGCAACAAAATATTAGGAATTTCTGCATTTTTGCCACAAAATATTAGGAATTTCTGCCTTTTTGCCCCAAAATAAGGAAAATTTCTGCCTTTTTTCCTGGAAATAAGTGAAATTTCTGCAAATTTGCCCCAAAAAAAGGGAAATTTCTGCCTTTTGCCCCAAAATAAGGGGAATTTCAGCATTTTTCCTCAAAATAAGGGAAATTTCTGATTTTTGCACCAAAATATGGAGAATTTCTGCCTTTTTGCCCCAAAATAAGGAAAATTTCTGCCTTTTTTCCCTGAAATAAGTGAAATTTCTGCAATTTTGCTCCAAAATAAGTGAAATTTCTGCAATTTTGCCACAAAATAAGGAAAATTTCTGGAATTTTGCCCCACAATTAGGGGAATTTCTGCAATTTTGCTCCAAAATACGGGGAATTTCTGCCTTTTTGCCCAAAATAAGGAAAATGCATACCTTTTTGCCATAAAAAAGGGAAAATTCTTCATTTTTGCCCCAAATTAAGGGAAATTTCTGAATTTTTGCCCTGAAATATGTTAAATTTCTGCAATTTTAGCCCAAAATAAGGTGAATTTCTGCCTTTTTGCCCCAAAATAATGGGAATTTCTGCCTTTTTGCCCCAAAATAAGAAAAATTTTTGCCTTTTTTCTCTGAAATAACTGAAATTTCTGCAATTTTGCCCTAAAATAAGGAAAATTTCTGCAATTTTTTCCCATAATAAGGGAAATTTCTGGAATTTTGCCACAAAATAAGGGGAATTTCTGTTTTTTGCCCCACAATTCGGGAAATTTCTGCAATTTTGCCCCAAAATAAGGGGAATTTCTGCAATTTTTCCCCATAATAAGGGAAATTTCTGGAATTTTGCCACAAAATAAGGGGAATTTCTGTTTTTTTGCCCCCAAATAAAAGAAATTTCTGCAATTTTGCCCTAAAATAAGGGGAATTTCTACTTTTTTGCCTCTAAATAAGTGGAATTTCTGTCTTTTTCCCCAAAACAAAGGGAATTTCTGTCATTTTTACCCCAAAATAAGGAAAATTTCTGACTTATTACCCTGAAATAAGTGAAATTTCTGCAATTTTGTGCCAATATAAGGGAAATTTCTGCGTTTTTGCCCCCAAATAAGGGGAATTTCAGCCTTTTTACCTCAAAATAAGGGGAATTTCTTAATTTTGGCACATAATATTAGGAATTTCTGCCTTTTTGCCCCAAAATAAAACAAATTTCTGTCTTTTTTCCCTGAAATAAGTGAAATTTCTGCAATTTTGCCACAAAATAAGAAAAATTTCTAAAATTTTGCCCCAAAATAAGGGAAATTTCTGGAATTTTGCCCCAAAATAAGTGGAATTTCTGAGTTTGGCCCCAAAATAAGGAGAATTTCTGCCTTTTTGCCCCACAATTAGTGAAATTTCTGCAATTTTGCCCTAAAATAAGGGAAATTTCTGCAATTTTTCCCCATAATAAGGGAAATTTCTGCAATTTTGCTTCAAAATAAGGGGAATTTCTGTTTTTTGCCCCACAATTAGGGAAATTTCTGCAATTTTGCCCCAAAATATTCAGAATTTCTGCCTTTTGCCCCAAAATATGGGGAATTTCTGCCTTTTTGTCCGAAAATAAGAAAAATGCATACCTTTTTTCCCTAAAAAGGGGAAATTTCTTCATTTTTGCTCCAAAATAAGGGGAACTTTTGCCTTTTTGCCTCCTAATAAGTGGAATTTCTGTTTTTTTCCCCCAAAACAAAGAAAATTTCTGTCTTTTTTGCCCCAAAATAAAGAAAATTTCTGACTTATTACCATGAAATAAGTGAAATTTCTGCAAATTTGCCCCAAAAATAGGGAAATTTCTGCCTTTTGCCCCAAAATAAGGGGAATTTCAGCATTTTACCTCAAAATAAGGGGAATTTCTGCCTTTTTGCCCCAAAATAAGGAAAATTTCTGCCTTTTTTCCCTGAAATAAGTAAAATTTTTGCAATTTTGCCCCAAAATAAGTGAAAATTTTGCAATTTTGGCCCAAAATAAGTGAAATTTATGCAATTTTGCCCCAAAATAAGAAAAATTTCTGGAATTTTGCCCCACACTTAGGGAAATTTCTGCAATTTTGCTCCAAAATACGGGGAATTTCTGCCTTTTTGCCCGAAATAAGGGGAATGCATACCTTTGTGCCATAAAAAAGGGAAATTTCTTCATTTCTGCCCCAAATTAAGGGAAATTTCTGACTTCTTGCCCTGAAATATGTGAAATTTCTGCAATTTTAGCCCAAAATAAGGTGAATTTCTCCCTTTTTGCCCCAAAGTAATGGGAATTTCTGCGTTTTTGCCCCAAAATAAAAAAATTTTTGCCTTTTTTCTCTGAAATAAGTGAAATTTCTGCAATTTTGCCCTAAAATAAGGGAAATTTCTGCAATTTTTCCCCATAATAAGGGAAATTTCTGGAATTTTGCCACAAAATAAAAAAAATTTCTGTTTTTTGCCCCCAAATAAGGGATATTTCTGCAATTTTGCCCTAAAATAAGGGGAATTTCTGCTTTTTTGCCTCTAAATAAGTGGAATTTCTGTCTTTTTCCCCCAAAACAAAGGGAATTTCTGTCATTTTTGCCCCAAAATAAGGGGAATATCTGTTATTTGCCCCACAATTAGGGAAATTTCTGCAATTTTGCCCCCAAATAAGGGAAATTTCTGCCTTTTGCCCCAAAATATGGGGAATTTCTGCCTTTTTGTCTGAAAATAAGAAGAATGCATACCTTTTTGCCATAAAAAAGGGAAATTTCTTCATTTTTGCTCCAAAATAAGGGGAACTTTTGCCTTTTTGCCTCTAAATAAGTGGAATTTCTGTCTTTTTCCCCCCAAACAAAGGGAATTTCTGTCTTTTTGCCCCAAAATAAGGAAAATTTCTGACTTATAACCCCGAAATAAGTGAAATTTCTGCAAATTTGCCCCAAATTAAGAAAAATTTCTGCCTTTTTGCCTCCAAATAAGGGGAATTTCAGCCTTTTTTTCTCAAAAAAAGGGAATTTTCTGCATTTTTGCAACAAAATATTAGAAATTTCTGCATTTTTGCCACAAAATATTAGGAATTTCTGCCTTTTTGCCCCAAAATAAGGAAAATTTCTGCCTTTTTTCCTGGAAATAAGTGAAATTTCTGCAAATTTGCCCCAAAAAAAGGGAAATTTCTGCCTTTTGCCCCAAAATAAGGGGAATTTCTACTTTTTTGCCTCTAAATATGTGGAATTTCTGTCTTTTTCCCCATAACAAAGAGAATTTCTGTCATTTTTACCCCAAAATAAGGAAAATTTCTGAATTATTATCCTGAAATAAGTGAAATTTCTGCAATTTTGTCCCAATATAAGGGAAATTTCTGCGTTTTTGCCCCCAAATAAAAGAAATTTCAGCCTTTTTACCTCAAAATAAGGGGAATTTCTTAATTTTGGCACAAAATATTAGGAATTTCTGCCTTTTTGCCCCAAAATAAAACAAATTTCTGTCTTTTTTTCTCTGAAATAAGTGAAATTTCTGCAATTTTGCCACAAAATAAGTAAAATTTCTACAATTTTGCCCCAAAATAAGGGAAATTTCTGGAATTTTGCCCCAAAATAAGTGGAATTTCTGAGTTTGGCCCCAAAATAAGGAGAATTTCTGCCTTTTTGCCCCACAATTAGTGAAATTTCTGCAATTTTGCCCTAAGATAAGGGAAATTTATGCAATTTATCCCCATAATAAAGGAAATTCTGCAATTTTGCTTCAAAATAAGGGGAATTTCTGTTTTTTGCCCCACAATTAGGGAAATTTCTGCAATTTTGCCCCCAAATAAGGGGAATTTCTGCCTTTTGCTCCAAAATATGGGGAATTTCTGCCTTTTCGTCTGAAAATAAGAAAAATGCATACCTTTTTGCCATAAAAAAGGGAAATTTCTTCTTTTTTGCTCCAAAATAAGAAGAACTTTTGCCTTTTTGCCTCTAAATAACTGGAATTTCTGTTTTTTTCCTCCAAAACAAAGAGAATTTCTGTTTTTTGGCCCCAAAATAAGGAAAATTTCTGACTTATTACCATGAAATAAGTGAAATTTCTGCAAATTTGCCCCAAAAAAAGGGAAATTTCTGCCTTTTGCCTTAAAATAAGAAAAATTTTTGCCTTTTTTCTCTGAAATAAGTGAAATTTCTGCAATTTTGCCCTAAAATAAGGGAAATTTCTGCAATTTTTCCCCATAATAAGGGAAATTTCTGGAATTTTGCCACAAAATAAGGGGAATTTCTGTTTTTTTGCCCCCAAATAAAGGAAATTTCTGCAATTTTGCCCTAAAATAAGGGGAATTTCTGCTTTTTTGCCTCTAAATAAGTCGAATTTCTGTCTTTTTCCCCCAAAACAAAGGGAATTTCTGTCATTTTTGCCCCAAAATAAGTAAAATTTCTGACTATTACCCTGAAATAAGTGAAATTTCTGCAATTTTGCCCCAATATAAGGGAAATTTCTGCCTTTTTGCCCCCAAATAAGGGGAATTTCAGCCTTTTTACCTCAAAATAAGGGGAATTTCTGAATTTTGGCACAAAATATTAGGAATTTCTCTTTTTTTGCCCCAAAATAAAAAAAAAATTCTGCTTTTTTCCCTGAAATAAGTGAATTTTCTGCAATTTTGCCCCAAAATAAGTACAATTTCTGTAATTTTGCCCCAAAATAAGGGAAATTTCTGGAATTTTGCCCCAAAATAAGTGGAATTTCTGAGTTTTCCCCAAAAATAAGGAGAATTTCTGCCTTTTTGCGCCACAATTAGTGAAATTTCTGCAATTTTGCCGTAAAATAAGGGAAATTTCTGCAATTTTTCCTCATAATAAGGGAAATTTCTGCAATTTTGCCCCAAATAAGGGGAATTTTGTTTTTTGCCCCACAATTAGGGAAATTTCTGCAATTTTGCCAAAAAATAAGGGAAATTACTGCCTTTTCCCCCAAAATATGGGGAATTTCTGCCTTTTTGTCTGAAAATAAGAAGATTGCATAACTTTTTGCCATAAAAAAGAGAAATTTCTTCATTTTTGCTTTAAAATAAGGGGAACTTTTGCCTTTTTGCCTTTAAATAAGTGAAATTTCTGTCTTTTTCCCCCAAAACAAAGGGAATTTCTGTCTTTTTTGCCCCAAAATAAGGAAAATTTCTGACTTATAACCCTGAAATAAGTGAAATTTCTGCAAATTTGCCACAAAATAAGAAAAATTTCTGCCTTTTTGCCCCCAATAAGGGGAATTACAGCCTTTTTATTTCAAAATAAGGGAAATTTCTGCAATTTTGCAACAAAATATTAGGAATTTCTGCCTTTTTGACCCAAAATAAGAAAAATTTCTGCCTTTTTTTCGGAAATAAGTGAAATTTCTGCAAATTTGCCCCAAAAAAGGGAAATTTCTGCCTTTTGCCCCAAAAAAAGGGGAATTTCAGCATTTTACCTCAAAATAAGGGAAATTTCTGATTTTTGCAACAAAATATGGAGAATTTCTGCCTATTTGCCCCAAAATAAGGAAAATTTCTACCTATTTTCCCTGAAATAAGTGAAATTTCTGCAATTTTGCCCCAAAATAAGTGAAATTTCTGCAATTTTGCCCCAAAATAAGGAAAATTTCTGGAATTTTGCCCCACAATTAGGGGAAATTCTGCAATTTTGCTCCAAAATACGGGGAATTTCTGCCTTTTTGCCCGAAATAAGGGGAATGCATACCTTTATGCCATAAAAAAGGGAAATTTCTTCCTTTTTGCACCAAATTAAGGGAAATTTCTGACTTCTTGCCTTGAAATATGTGAAATTTCTGCAATTTTAGCCCAAAGTAAGGTGAATTTCTGCCTTTTTGCCCCAAAGTAATGGGAATTTCTGCCTTTTTGCCCCAAAATAAAAAAAATTTTTCCTTTTTTCTCTGAAATAAGTGAATTTTCTGCAATTTTGCCCTAAAATAAGGGAAATTTCTGCAATTTTTCCCCATAATAAGGGAAATTTCTGGAATTTTACCACAAAATAAGGGGAATATCTGTTTTTTTGCCCGTAAATAAGGGAAATTTCTGCAATTTTGCCCTAAAATAAGGGGAATTTCTGCATTTTGCCTCTAAATAAGTGGAATTACTGTCTTTTTCCCCCAAAACAAAGGGAATTCTGTCATTTTTTCCCCCAAAATAAGGAAAATTTCTGACTTATTACCCTGAAATAAGTGAAATTTCTGCAATTTTGCCCCAATATAAGGGAAATTTCTTCCTTTTTGCCCCCAAATAAGGGAAATTTCAGCCTTTTTACCTCTAAATAAAGGGAATTTCTGAATTTTGGCACAAAATATTAGGAATTTCTGCCTTTTTGCCCCAAAATAAAAAAATTTCTGCCTTTTTTCCCTAAAATAAGTGAAATTTCTGCAATTTTGCCCCAAAATAAGTAAAATTTCTACAATTTTGCCCCAAAATAAGGGAAATTTCTGGAATTTTGCTCCAAAATAAGTGGAATTTCTGAGTTTGGCCCCAAAATAAGGAGAATTTCTGCCTTTTTGCGCCACAATTAGTGAAATTTCTGCAATTTTGCCGTAAAATAAGGGAAATTTCTGCAATTTTTCCTCATAATAAGGGAAATTTCTGCAATTTTGCCCCAAAATAAGGGGAATTTCTGTTTTTTGCCCCACCATTAGGGAAATTTCTGCAAATTTGCCAAAAAATAAGGGAAATTTCGGCCTTTTGCCCCAAAATATGGGGAATTTCTGCCTTTTTGTCTGAAAATAAGAAGAATGCATAACTTTTTGCCATAAAAAAGAGAAATTTCTTCATTTATCTTTAAAATAAGGGGAACTTTTGCCTTTTTGCCTCTAAATAAGTGAAATTTCTGTCTTTTTCCCCCAAAACAAAGGGAATTTCTGTCTTTTTTGCCCCAAAATAAGGAAAATTTCTGACTTATAACCCTGAAATAAGTGAAATTTCTGCAAATTTGCCCCAAAATAAGAAAAATTTCTGCCTTTTTGCCCCCAAATAAGGAAAATTTCAGCCTTTTTATTTCAAAATAAGGGAAATTTCTGCATTTTTGCAACAAAATATTAGGAATTTCTGCCTTTTTGCCCCAAAATAAGAAAAATTTCTGCCTTTTTTTTCGGAAATAAGTGAAATTTCTGCAAATTTGCCCCCAAAAAGGGAAATTTCTGCCTTTTGCCCCCAAAAAAAGGGGAATTTCAGCATTTTACCTCAAAATAAGGGAAATTTCTGATTTTTGCAACAAAATATGGAGAATTTCTGCCTTTTTGCCCCAAAATAAGGAAAATTTCTTCCTATTTTCCCTGAAATAAGTGAAATTTCTGCAATTTTGCCCCAAAATAAGTGAAATTTCTGCAATTTTGCCCCAAAATAAGGAAAATTTCTGGAATTTTGCCCCACAATTAGGGGAAATTCTGCAATTTTGCTCCAAAATACGGGGAATTTCTGCCTTTTTGCCCGAAATAAGGGGAATGCATACCTTTTTGCCATAAAAAAGGGAAATTTCTTCATTTTTGCCCCAAATTAAGGGAAATTTCTGACTTCTTGCCTTGAAATATGTGAAATTTCTGCAATTTTAGCCCAAAGTAAGGTGAATTTCTGCCTTTTTGCCCCAAAGTAATGGGAATTTCTGCCTTTTTGCCCCAAAATAAAAAAAATTTTTCCTTTTTTCTCTGAAATAAGTGAATTTTCTGCAATTTTGCCCTAAAATAAGGGAAATTTCTGCAATTTTTCCCCATAATAAGGGAAATTTCTGGAATTTTGCCACAAAATTAGGGGAATTTCTGTTTTTTTGCCCGTAAATAAGGGAAATTTCTGCAATTTTGCCCTAAAATAAGGGGAATTTCTGCATTTTGCCTCTAAATAAGTGGAATTACTGTCTTTTTCCCCCAAAACAAAGGGAATTTCTGTCATTTTTGCCCCAAAATAAGGAAAATTTCTGACTTATTACCCTGAAATAAGTGAAATTTCTGCAATTTTGCCCCAATATAAGGGAAATTTCTTCCTTTTTGCCCCCAAATAAGGGAAATTTCAGCCTTTTTACCTCAAAATAAAGGGAATTTCTGAATTTTGGCACAAAATATTAGGAATTTCTGCCTTTTTGCCCCAAAATAAAAATATTTCTGCCTTTTTTCCCTAAAATAAGTGAAATTTCTGCAATTTTGCCCCAAAATAAGGAAAATTTCTGGAATTTTGCCCCACAATTAGGGGAAATTCTGCAATTTTGCTCCAAAATACGGTTAATTTCTGCCTTTTTGCCCGAAATAAGGGGAATGCATACCTTTTTGCCATGAAAAAGGGAAATTTCTTCATTTTTGCCCCAAATTAGGGGAAATTTCTGACTTTTTGCCCTGAAATATGTGAAATTTCTGCAATTTTAGCCCAAAATAAGGTGAATTTCTGCCTTTTTGTCCCAAAATAATGGGAATTTCTGCCTTTTAGCCCCAAATAAAAAAAATTTTTGCCTTTTTTCTCTGAAATAAGTGAAATTTCTGCAATTTTGCCCTAAAATAAGGGAAATTTCTGCCTTTTGCCCCAAAATATGGGGAATTTCTGCTTTTTTGTCTGAAAATAAGAAGAATGCATAACTTTTTTTCCATAAAAAAGGGAAATTTCTTCATTTTTGCTCCAAAATAAGGGGAACTTTAGCCTTTTTGCCTCTAAATAAGTGGAATTTCTGTCTTTTCCCCCCAAAACAAAGGGAATTTCTTTCTTTTTTGCTCCAAAATAAGGAAAATTTCTGACGTATAACCCTGAAATAAGTGAAATTTCTGCAAATTTGCCCCAAAATAAGAAAAATTTCTGCCTTTTTGCCCCCAAATAAGGGGAATTTCAGCCTTTTTATCTCAAAATAAGGGAAATTTCTGCATTTTTGCAACAAAATATTAGGAATTTTTGCATTTTTGCCACAAAATACTAGGAATTTCTTCATTTTTGCCCCAAAATTAGAAAAATTTCTGCCTTTTTTCCCGGAAATAAGTGAAATTTCTGCAAATTTGCCCCAAAAAAAGGGAAATTTCTGCCTTTTGCCCCATAATAAGGGGAATTTCAGCATTTTACCTCAAAATAAGGGAAATTTCTAATTTTTGCACCAAAATATGGAGAATTTCTGCCTTTTTGCCCCAAAATAAGGAAAATTTCTGCCTATTTTCCCTGAAATAAGTCAAATTTCTGCAATTTTGCCCCAAAATAAGTGAAATTTCTGCAATTTTGCGCCAAAATAAGAAAAATTTCTGGAATTTTGCCCCACAATTAGGAGAATTTCTGCAATTTTGCTCTAAAATACGGGGAATTTCTGCCTTTTATCCCGAAATAAAGGGAATGCATACCTTTTTGCCATAAAAAAGGGAAATTTCTTCATTTTTGCCCCAAATTAAGGGAAATTTCTGACTTTTTGCCCTGAAATATGTGAAATTTCTGCAATTTTAGCCCAAAATAAGGTGAATTTCTGCCTTTTTGTTTTAAAATAATGGGAATTTCTGCCTTTTTGCCCCAAAATAAGAAAAATTTTGCCTTTTTTCTCTGAAATAAGTGAAATTTCTGCAATTTTGCCCCAAAATAAGTAAAATTTCTGCAATTTTGCCCCAAAATAAGGGAAATTTCTGGAATTTTGCCCCAAAATAAGTGGAATTTCTGAGTTTTGCCCCAAAATAAGGAGAATTTCTGACTTTTTGCGCCACAATTAGTGAAATTTCTGCAATTTTGCCGTAAAATAAGGGAAATTTCTGCAATTTTTCCTCATAATAAGGGAAATTTCTGCAATTTTGCCCCAAAATAAGGGGAATTTCTGTTTTTTGCCCCACAATTAGGGAAATTTCTGCAATTTTGCCCAAAAATAAGGGAAATTTCTGCCGTGTGCCCCAAAATATGGGGAATTTCTGCCTTTTTGTCTGAAAATAAGAAGAATGCATACCTTTTTGCCATAAAAAAGGGAAATTTCTTCATTTTTGCTCCTAAATAAGGGGAACTTTTGCCTTTTTGCCTCTAAATAAGGGAATTTCTGTCCTTTTCCCCCAAAACAAAGGCAATTTCTGTCTTTTTTGCACCAAAATAAGGAAAATTTCTGACTTATAACCCTGAAATAAGTGAAATTTCTGCAAATTTGCCCCAAAATAAGAAATATTTCTGCCTTTTTGGCCCTAAATAAAGGGAATTTCAGCCTTTTTATCTCAAAATAAGGGAAATTTCTGCATTTTTGCAACAAAATATTAGGAATTTTTGCATTTTTGCCACAAAATATTAGGAATTCCTGCCTTTTTGCCGCAAAATAAGGAAAATTTCTGCCTTTTTTCCTGGAAATAAGTGAAATTTCTGCAAATTTGCCCCCAAAAAAGGGAAATTTCTGCCTTTTGCCCCAAAATAAGGGGAATTTCAGCATTTTACCTCAAAATAAGGGAAATTTCTGATTTTTGCCCCAAAATATGGAGAATTTCTGCCTTTTTCCCCAAAATAAGGAAAATTTCTGCCTTTTTTCCCTGAAATAAGTGAAATTTCTGCAATTTTGCACCAAAATAAGTGAAATTTCTGAAATTTTGCCCCAAAATAAGTAAAATTTCTGCAATTTTGCCCCAAAATAAGGGAAATTTCTGGAATTTTTCCCCAAATTAAGTGGAATTTCTGAGTTTTGCTTCAAAATAAGGAGAATTTCTGCCTTTTTGCGCCACAATTAGTGAAATTTCTGCAATTTTGCCGTAAAATAAGGGAAATTTCTGCAATTTTTCCTCATAATAAGGGAAATTTCTGCAATTTTGCCCCAAAATAAGGGGAATTTCTGTTTTTGTCCCACAATTAGGGAAATTTCTGCAATTTTGCCCAAAAATAAGGGAAATTTCTGATTTTTGCACCAAAATATGGAGAATTTCTGCCTTTTTCCCCAAAATAAGGAAAATTTCTGCCTTTTTTCCTTGAAATAAGTGAAATTTCTGCAATTTTGCCTCAAAATATGTGAAATTTCTGCAATTTTGCCCCAAAATAAGGAAAATTTCTGGAATTTTGCCCCACAATTAGGGGAATTTCTGCAATTTTGCTTCAAACTACGGGGAATTTCTGCCTTTTTGCCCAAAATAGAGGGAATGCATACCTTTTTGCCATAAAAAAGGGAAATTTCTTCATTTTTACCCCAAATTAAGGGAAATTTCAGAATTTTTGCACTGAAAATTGTTAAATTTCTGCAATTTTAGCCTAAAATAAGGTGAATTTCTGCCTTTTTGCCCCAAAATAATGGGAATTTCTGCCTTTTTGCCCCAAAATAAGAAAAATTTTTGCCTTTTTTCTCTGAAATAACTGAAATTTCTGCAATTTTGCCCTAAAATAAGGGATTTCTGCAATTTTTTCCCATAATAAGGGAAATTTCTAGAATTTTGCCACAAAATAAGGGGAATTTCTGTTTTTTTGCTCCCAAATAAGGGAAATTTCTGCAATTTTGCCCTAAAATAAGGAGAATTTCTGCTTTTTTGCCTCTAAATAAGTGGAATTTCTGTCTTTTTCCCCCAAAACAAATGGAATTTCTGTCATTTTCGCCCCAAAATAAGGAAAATTTCTGACTTATTACCCTGAAATAGGTGAAATTTCTGCAATTTTGCCCCAAAATAAGAAAAATTTCTGCCTTTTTGCCCCTAAATAAGGGGAATTTCAGCCTTTTTATTTCAAAATAAGGGAAACATCTGCATTTTTGCAACAAAATATTAGGAATTTTTGCATTTTTGCCACAAAATATTAGGAATTCCTGCCTTTTTGCCGCAAAATAAGGAAAATTTCTGCCTTTTTTCCTGGAAATAAGTGAAATTTCTGCAAATTTGCCCCCAAAAAAGGGAAATTTCTGCCTTTTGCCCCAAAATAAGGGGAATTTCAGCATTTTACCTCAAAATAAGGGAAATTTCTGATTTTTGCCCCAAAATATGGAGAATTTCTGCCTTTTGCCCCAAAATAAGGAAAATTTCTGCCTTTTTTCCCTGAAATAAGTGAAATTTCTGCAATTTTGCACCAAAATAAGTGAAATTTCTGAAATTTTGCCCCAAAATAAGTAAAATTTCTGCAATTTTGCCCCAAAATAAGGGAAATTTCTGGAATTTTTCCCCAAATTAAGTGGAATTTCTGAGTTTTGCTTCAAAATAAGGAGAATTTCTGCCTTTTTGCGCCACAATTAGTGAAATTTCTGCAATTTTGCCGTAAAATAAGGGAAATTTCTGCAATTTTTCCTCATAATAAGGGAAATTTCTGCAATTTTGCCCCAAAATAAGGGGAATTTCTGTTTTTGTCCCACAATTAGGGAAATTTCTGCAATTTTGCCCAAAAATAAGGGAAATTTCTGATTTTTGCACCAAAATATGGAGAATTTCTGCCTTTTTCCCCAAAATAAGGAAAATTTCTGCCTTTTTTCCCTGAAATAAGTGAAATTTCTGCAATTTTGCCTCAAAATATGTGAAATTTCTGCAATTTTGCCCCAAAATAAGGAAAATTTCTGGAATTTTGCCCCACAATTAGGGGAATTTCTGCAATTTTGCTTCAAACTACGGGGAATTTCTGCCTTTTTGCCCAAAATAGAGGGAATGCATACCTTTTTGCCATAAAAAAGGGAAATTTCTTCATTTTTACCCCAAATTAAGGGAAATTTCAGAATTTTTGCACTGAAATATGTTAAATTTCTGCAATTTTAGCCTAAAATAAGGTGAATTTCTGCCTTTTTGCCCCAAAATAATGGGAATTTCTGCCTTTTTGCCCCAAAATAAGAAAAATTTTTGCCTTTTTTCTCTGAAATAACTGAAATTTCTGCAATTTTGCCCTAAAATAAGGGATTTCTGCAATTTTTTCCCATAATAAGGGAAATTTCTAGAATTTTGCCACAAAATAAGGGGAATTTCTGTTTTTTTGCTCCCAAATAAAAGAAATTTCTGCAATTTTGCCCTAAAATAAGGAGAATTTCTGCTTTTTTGCCTCTAAATAAGTGGAATTTCTGTCTTTTTCCCCCAAAACAAATGGAATTTCTGTCATTTTCGCCCCAAAATAAGGAAAATTTCTGACTTATTACCCTGAAATAGGTGAAATTTCTGCAATTTTGCCCCAAAATAAGAAAAATTTCTGCCTTTTTGCCCCTAAATAAGGGGAATTTCAGCCTTTTTATTTCAAAATAAGGGAAACATCTGCATTTTTGCAACAAAATATTAGGAATTTCTGCATTTTTGCCACAAAATATTAGGAATTTCTGCTTTTGCCCCAAAATAAGGAAAAATTTATGCCTTTTTTTGCTGAAATAAGTGAAATTTCTGCAATTTTGCCCCAAAATAAGTGAAATTTCTGCAATTTTGCCCCAAAATAAAGAAAATTTCTCGAATTTTGCCCCACAATTAGGGGAATTTCTGCCATTTTGCTCCAAAATACGGGGAATTTCTGCCTTTTTGCCCAAAATAAGGGGAATGCATACCTTTTTGCCATAAAAATAGGAAATTTCTTCATTTTTGCACCAATTTGAGGGAAATTTCTGACTTTTTGCCCTTAAATATGTGAAATTTCGGCAATTTTAGCCCAAAATAAGGTGAATTTCTGCCTTTTAGCCCCAATAAATTGGGAATTTCTGCATTTTTGCACCAAAATAAGAAAAATTTTTGCCTTTTTTCTCTGAAATAAGTGAAATTTCTGCAATTTTGCCCTAAAATAAGGGAAATTTCTGAAATTTTTCCCCATAATAAGGGAAATTTCTGCAATTTTGCCACAAAATAAGGGGAATTTCTGTTTTTTGCCCCACAATTAGGGAAATTTCTGCAATTTTGCCCCAAAATAAGGAGAATTTCTGCCTTTTGCCCCCAAATATGGGGAATTTCTGCCTTTTTGTCTGAAAATAAAAAAAATGCATACCTTTTTGCCATAAAAAAGAGAAATTTCTTCATTTTTGCTCCAAAATAAGGGGAACATTTGCCTTTTTGCCTCTAAATCAGAGGAATTTCTGGTTTTTTTTCCCCAAAACAAAGAGAATTTCTGTCTTTTTTGCCCCAAAATAAAAAAAATTTCTGACTTATTACCATGAAATACGTGAAATTTCTGCAAATTTGTCCCAAAAATAGGAAAATTTCTGCCTTTTGGCCCAAAATAAGTAAAATTTCAGCATTTTCCCTCAAAATAAGGGGAATTTCTGCCTTTTTGCCCCAAAATAAGGAAAATTTCTGCCTTTTTTCTCTTAAATAAGTGAAATTTCTGCAATTTTGCCTTAAAATAAGTGAAATTTCAGCAATTTTGCCCCAAAATAAGGGAAATTTCTGCAATTTTTCCCCAAAAAAAGTGGAATTTCTGAGTTTTTTTCAAAAATAAGGAGAATTTCTGCATTTTTGCCCCACAATTAGGGGAATTTCTGCAATTTTGCTCCAAAATACGGGGAATTTCTGCTTTTTTGCCCGAAAATAAAGGGAATGCATACCTTTTTGCCATAAAAAAGGGAAATTTCTTCATTTTTGCCACAAATTAAGGGAAATTTCTGCCTTTTTGCCCTGAAATATGTGAAATTTCTGCAATTTTAGCCTAAAATAAGGTGAATTTCTGCCTTTTTGCCCCAAAATAATGGGAATTTCTGCCTTTTTGCTCCAAAATAAGAAAAATTTTTGCCTTTTTTCTCTGAAATAAGTGAAATATCTGCAATTTTGTCCTATTTAAATGAAATTTCTGCAATTTTTCCCCATAATAAGGGAAATTTCTGGAATTTTGCCCCAAAATAAGAGGAATTTATGTTTTTGTGCCCCCAAATAAGGGAAATTTCTGCAATTTTTTCCTAAAATAAGGGGAATTTCTGCTTTTTTGCCTCTAAATAAGTGGAATTTCTGTCTTTTTCCCCCAAAACAAAGGGAATTTCTATCATTTTTGCCCCAAAATAAGGAAAATTTCTGACTTATTACTCTGAAATAAGTGAAATTTCTGCAATTTTGCCCCAATATAAAGCAAATTTCTGCATTTTTGCCCCCAAATAAGGGGAATTTCAGCTTTTTTACCTCAAAATAAGGGGAATTTCTGATTTTTGGCACAAAATATTAGGAATTTCTGCTTTTTTGCCCCAAAATAAGGAAAATTTCTGCTTTTTTCCCTGAAATAAGTGAAATTTCTGCAATTTTGCCCCAAAATAAGTAAAATTTCTGCAATTTTGCCCCAAAATAAGGGAAATTTCTGGAATTTTGCCCCAAAATAAGTGGAATTTCTGAGTTTTGCCCCAAAATAAGGAGAATTTCTGCATTTTTGCGCCACAATTAGTGAAATTTCTGCAATTTTGCCGTAAAATAAGAGAAATTTCTGCAATTTTTCCTCATAATAAGGGAAATTTCTGCAATTTTGCCCCAAAATAAGGGGAATTTCTTTTTTTTGCCCCACAATTAAAGAAATTTCTGCAATTTTGCCCAAAAATAATGGGAATTTCTGCTTTTTTGCCTCTAAATAAGTGGAATTTCTGTCTTTTTGTCTGAAAATAAGAAGAATGCATACCTTTTTGCCATAAAAAAGGGAAATTTCTTCATTTTTGCTCCAAAATAAGGGGAACTTTTGCCTTTTTGCCTCTAAATAAGTGGAATTTCTGTCCTTTTTTCCCCAAACAAAGGCAATTTCTGTCTTTTTTGCCCCAAAATAAGGAAAATTTCTGTCTTATAACCCTGAAATAAGTGAAATTTCTGCAAATTTGCCCCAAAATAAGAAAAATTTCTGCCTTTTTGCCACCAAGTAAGGGGAATTTCAGTTTTTTTATCTCAAAATAAGGGAAATTTCTGCATTTTTGCAACAAAATATTAGGAATTTCTGCATTTTTGCCACAAAATATTAGGAATTCCTGCCTTTTTGGCACAAAATAAGGAAAATTTCTGCCTTTTTTCCCGGAAATAAGTGAAATTTCTGCAAATTTGCCCCCAAAAAAAGGGAAATTTCTGCCTTTTGCCCCAAAATCAGGGGAATTTCAGCATTTTACCTCAAAATAAAGGAAATTTCCTGTTTTTGCACCAAAATATGGAAAATTTCTGCCTTTTTGCCCCAAAATAAGGAAAATTTCTGCCTTTTTTCCCTGAAATAAGTGAAATTTCTGATTTTTGCCCCAAAATAAGTAAAATTTCTACAATTTTGCCCTAAAATAAGGAAAATTTCTGGAATTTTGCCCCACAATTAGGGGAATTTCTGCAATTTTGCTCCAAAATACAGGGAATTTCTGCCTTTTTGCCCAAAATAAGGGGAATGCATACCTTTGGGCCATAAAAAAGGGAAATTTCTTCATTTTTGCCCCAAATTAAGGGAAATTTTTGACTTTTTGCCCTGAAATATGTGAAATTTCTGCAATTTTAGCCCAAAATAAGGTGAATTTCTGCATTTTTGACCCAAAATAATGGGAATTTCTGCCTTTTTGCCCCAAAATAAGAAAAATTTTTGCCTTTTTTCTCTGAAATAAGTGAAATTTCGGCAATTTTGCCCTAACATAAGGGAAATTTCTGCAATTTTTCCCAATAATAAGGGAAATTTCTGGAATTTTGCCACAAAATAAGGGGAATTTCTGTTTTTTTGCTCCCAAAAAAGGGAAATTTCTGCAATTTTGCCCTAAAATAAGGGGAATTTCTGCCTTTTTGCCCGAAATAAGGGGAATGCATACCGTTTTGCCATAAAAAAAAGAAATTTCTTCATTTTTGCCCCAAATTAAGGGAAATTTCTGACTTATTACCCTGAAATAAGTGAAATTTCTGCAATTTTTCCCCAATATAATGGAAATTTCTGCCTTTTTGCTCACAAATAAGGGGAATTTCAGCCTTTTTACCTCAAAATAAGGGGAATTTCTGAATTATGGCACAAAATATTAGGAATTTCTGCCTTTTTGCCCCAAAATAATTAAAATTTCTGCTTTTTTCCCTGAAATAATTGAAATTTCTGCAATTTTGCCCCAAAATAAGTAAAATTTCTGCAATTTTGCCCTAAAATAAGGAAAATTTCTGCAATTTTTCCCCATAATAAGGGAAATTTCTGGAATTTTTCCACAAAATAAGGGGAATTTCTGTTTTATGCCCCACAATTAGGGAAATTTCTGCAATTTTGCCCCAAAATAATGGGAATCTCTGCCTTTTGCCCCAAAATATGGGGAATTTCTTATTTTTGTCCGAAAATAAGAAAAATGCATACCTTTTTGCCATAAAAAAGGGAAATTTCTTCATTTTTACTCCAAAATAAGGGGAACTTTTGCCTTTTTGCCTCTAAATAAGTGGAATTTCTGTTTTTTCCCCCAAAACAAAGAGAATTTCTGTCTTTTTGCCCCAAAATAAGGAAAATTTCTGATGTATAACCCTGAAATAAGTGAAATTTCTGCAAATTTGCCCCAAAAATAGGGAAATGTCTGCCTTTTGCCCCAAAATAAGGGGAATTTCAGCATTTTACCTCAAAATAAGTGGAATTTCTGCATTTTTGCCACAAAATATGGAGAATTTCTGCCTTTTTGCCCCAAAATAAGGAAAATTTCTGCCTATTTTTCCTGAAATAAGTGAAATTTCTGCAATTTTGCCCCAAAATAAGTGAAATTTCTGCAATTTTGCCCCAAAATAAGGAAAATTTCTGGAATTTTGCCCCACAATTAGGGGAAATTCTGCAATTTTGCTCCAAAATACGGGGAATTTCTGCCTTTTTGCCCAAAATAAGGGGAATGCATACCTTTTTGCCATAAAAAAGGAAAATTTCTTCATTTTTGCCCCAAATTAAAGGAAATTTCTGACTTTTTGCCCTGAAATATGTGAAATTTCTGCAATTTTAGCCCAAAATAAGGTGAATTTCTGCCTTTTTGTCCCAAAATAATGGGAATTTCTGCCTTTTAGCCCCAAATAAGAAAAATTTTTCCTTTTTTCTCTGAAATAAGTGAAATTTCTGCAATTTTGCCCAAAAATAAGGGAAATTTCTGCCTTTTGCCCCAAAATATGGGGAATTTCTGCTTTTTTGTCTGAAAATAAGAAGAATGCATAACTTTTTTGCCATAAAAAAGGGAAATTTCTTCATTTTTGCTCCAAAATAAGGGGAACTTTTGCCTTTTTGCCTCTAAATAAGTGGAATTTCTGTCCTTTTCCCTCAAAACAAAGGCAATTTCTGTCTTTTTTGCCCCAAAATAAGGAAAATTTCTGACTTATAACCCTGAAATAAGTGAAATTTCTGCAAATTTGCCCCAAAATAAGAAATATTTCTGCCTTTTTGGCCCTAAATAAAGGGAATTTCAGCCTTTTTTCTCAAAATAAGAGAAATTTCTGCATTTTTGCAACAAAATATTAGGAATTTCTGCATTTTTGCCACAAAATATTAGGAATTCCTGCTTTTTTGCCGCAAAATAAGGAAAATTTCTGCCTTTTTTCCTGGAAATAAGTGAAATTTCTGCAGATTTGCCCCCAAAAAAGGGAAATTTCTGCCTTTTGCCCCAAAATAAGGGGAATTTCAGCGTTTTACCTCAAAATAAGGGAAATTTCTGATTTTTGCCCCAAAATATGGAGAATTTCTGCCTTTTTCCCCAAAATAAGGAAAATTTCTGCCTTTTTTCCCTGAAATAAGTGAAATTTCTGCAATTTTGCACCAAAATAAATGAAATTTCTGAAATTTTGCCCCAAAATAAGTAAAATTTCTGCAATTTTGCCCCAAAATAAGGGAAATTTCTTGAATTTTTCCCCAAATTAAGTGGAATTTCTGAGTTTTGCCTAAAATAAGGAGAATTTCTGCCTTTTTGCGCCACAATTAGTGAAATTTCTGCAATTTTGCCGTAAAATAAGGGAAATTTCTGCAATTTTTCCTCATAATACGGGAAATTTCTGCAATTTTGCCCCAAAATAAGGGGAATTTCTGTTTTTGTCCCACAATTAGGGAAATTTCTGCAATTTTGCCCAAAAATAAGGGAAATTTCTGATTTTTGCACCAAAATATGGAGAATTTCTGCCTTTTTCCCCAAAATAAGGAAAATTTCTGCCTTTTTTCCCTGAAATAAGTGAAATTTCTGCAATTTTGCCCCAAAATAAGTGAAATTTCTGCAATTTTGCCCCAAAATAAGGAAAATTTCTGGAATTTTGCCCCACAATTAGGGGAATTTCTGCAATTTTGCTCCAAAATACGGGGAATTTCTGCCTTTTTGCCCAAAATAGAGGGAATGCATACCTTTTTGCCATAAAAAAGGGAAATTTCTTCATTTTTGCCCCAAATTAAGGGAAATTTCAGAATTTTTGCACTGATATATGTTAAATTTCTGCAATTTTAGCCTAAAATAAGGTGAATTTCTGCCTTTTTGCCCCAAAATAATGGGAATTTCTGCCTTTTTGCCCCAAAATAAGAAAAATTTTTGCCTTTTTTCTCTGAAATAAGTGAAATTTCGGCAATTTTGCCCTAACATAAGGGAAATTTCTGCAATTTTTCCCAATAATAAGGGAAATTTCTGCAATTTTGCCACAAAATAAGGGGAATTTCTGTTTTTTTGCTCCCAAAAAAGGGAAATTTCTGCAATTTTGCCCTAAAATAAGGGGAATTTCTGCCTTTTTGCCCGAAATAAGGGGAATGCATACCGTTTTGCCATAAAAAAAAGAAATTTCTTCATTTTTGCCCCAAATTAAGGGAAATTTCTGACTTATTACCCTGAAATAAGTGAAATTTCTGCAATTTTTCCCCAATATAATGGAAATTTCTGCCTTTTTGCTCACAAATAAGGGGAATTTCAGCCTTTTTACCTCAAAATAAGGGGAATTTCTGAATAATGGCACAAAATATTAGGAATTTCTGCCTTTTTGCCCCAAAATAATTAAAATTTCTGCTTTTTTCCCTGAAATAATTGAAATTTCTGCAATTTTGCCCCAAAATAAGTAAAATTTCTGCAATTTTGCCCTAAAATAAGGAAAATTTCTGCAATTTTTCCCCATAATAAGGGAAATTTCTGGAATTTTTCCACAAAATAAGGGGAATTTCTGTTTTATGCCCCACAATTAAGGAAATTTCTGCAATTTTGCCCCAAAATAATGGGAATCTCTGCCTTTTGCCCCAAAATATGGGGAATTTCTTATTTTTGTCCGAAAATAAGAAAAATGCATACCTTTTTGCCATAAAAAAGGGAAATTTCTTCATTTTTACTCCAAAATAAGGGGAACTTTTGCCTTTTTGCCTCTAAATAAGTGGAATTTCTGTTTTTTCCCCCAAAACAAATAGAATTTCTGTCTTTTTGCCCCAAAATAAGGAAAATTTCTGATGTATAACCCTGAAATAAGTGAAATTTCTGCAAATTTGCCCCAAAAATAGGGAAATGTCTGCCTTTTGCCCCAAAATAAGGGGAATTTCAGCATTTTACCTCAAAATAAGGGGAATTTCTGCATTTTTGCCACAAAATATGGAGAATTTCTGCCTTTTTGCCCCAAAATAAGGAAAATTTCTGCCTATTTTTCCTGAAATAAGTGAAATTTCTGCAATTTTGCCCCAAAATAAGTGAAATTTCTGCAATTTTGCCCCAAAATAAGGAAAATTTCTGGAATTTTGCCCCACAATTAGGGGAAATTCTGCAATTTTGCTCCAAAATACGGGGAATTTCTGCCTTTTTGCCCAAAATAAGGGGAATGCATACCTTTTTGCCATAAAAAAGGAAAATTTCTTCATTTTTGCCCCAAATTAAAGGAAATTTCTGACTTTTTGCCCTGAAATATGTGAAATTTCTGCAATTTTAGCCCAAAATAAGGTGAATTTCTGCCTTTTTGTCCCAAAATAATGGGAATTTCTGCCTTTTAGCCCCAAATAAGAAAAATTTTTGCCTTTTTTCTCTGAAATAAGTGAAATTTCTGCAATTTTGCCCTAAAATAAGGGAAATTTCTGCCTTTTGCCCCAAAATATGGGGAATTTCTGCTTTTTTGTCTGAAAATAAGAAGAATGCATAACTTTTTTGCCATAAAAAAGGGAAATTTCTTCATTTTTGCTCCAAAATAAGGGGAACTTTTGCCTTTTTGCCTCTAAATAAGTGGAATTTCTGTCCTTTTCCCTCAAAACAAAGGCAATTTCTGTCTTTTTTGCCCCAAAATAAGGAAAATTTCTGACTTATAACCCTGAAATAAGTGAAATTTCTGCAAATTTGCCCCAAAATAAGAAATATTTCTGCCTTTTTGGCCCTAAATAAAGGGAATTTCAGCCTTTTTTCTCAAAATAAGAGAAATTTCTGCATTTTTGCAACAAAATATTAGGAATTTCTGCATTTTTGCCACAAAATATTAGGAATTCCTGCTTTTTTGCCGCAAAATAAGGAAAATTTCTGCCTTTTTTCCTGGAAATAAGTGAAATTTCTGCAAATTTGCCCCCAAAAAAGGGAAATTTCTGCCTTTTGCCCCAAAATAAGGGGAATTTCAGCGTTTTACCTCAAAATAAGGGAAATTTCTGATTTTTGCCCCAAAATATGGAGAATTTCTGCCTTTTTCCCCAAAATAAGGAAAATTTCTGCCTTTTTTCCCTGAAATAAGTGAAATTTCTGCAATTTTGCACCAAAATAAATGAAATTTCTGAAATTTTGCCCCAAAATAAGTAAAATTTCTGCAATTTTGCCCCAAAATAAGGGAAATTTCTTGAATTTTTCCCCAAATTAAGTGGAATTTCTGAGTTTTGCCTAAAATAAGGAGAATTTCTGCCTTTTTGCGCCACAATTAGTGAAATTTCTGCAATTTTGCCGTAAAATAAGAGAAATTTCTGCAATTTTTCCTCATAATACGGGAAATTTCTGCAATTTTGCCCCAAAATAAGGGGAATTTCTGTTTTTGTCCCACAATTAGGGAAATTTCTGCAATTTTGCCCAAAAATAAGGGAAATTTCTGATTTTTGCACCAAAATATGGAGAATTTCTGCCTTTTTCCCCAAAATAAGGAAAATTTCTGCCTTTTTTCCCTGAAATAAGTGAAATTTCTGCAATTTTGCCCCAAAATAAGTGAAATTTCTGCAATTTTGCCCCAAAATAAGGAAAATTTCTGGAATTTTGCCCCACAATTAGGGGAATTTCTGCAATTTTGCTCCAAAATACGGGGAATTTCTGCCTTTTTGCCCAAAATAGAGGGAATGCATACCTTTTTGCCATAAAAAAGGGAAATTTCTTCATTTTTGCCCCAAATTAAGGGAAATTTCTGACTTTTTGCCCTGAAATATGTGAAATTTCTGCAATTTTAGCCTAAAATAAGGTGAATTTCTGCCTTTTTGCCCCAAAATAATGGGAATTTCTGCCTTTTTGCCCCAAAATAAGAAAAATTTTTGCCTTTTTTCTCTGAAATAACTGAAATTTCTGCAATTTTGCCCTAAAATAAGGGAAATTTCTGCAATTTTTTCCCATAATAAGGGAAATTTCTAGAATTTTGCCACAAAATAAGGGGAATTTCTGTTTTTTTGCTCCCAAATAAGGGAAATTTCTGCAATTCTGCCCTAAAATAAGGGGAATTTCTGCTTTTTTGCCTCTAAATAAGTGGAATTTCTGTCTTTTTCCCCCAAAACAAATGGAATTTCTGTCATTTTCGCCCCAAAATAAGGAAAATTTCTGACTTATTACCCTGAAATAGGTGAAATTTCTGCAATTTTGCCCCAAAATAAGAAAAATTTCTGCCTTTTTGCCCCTAAATAAGGGGAATTTCAGCCTTTTTATTTCAAAATAAGGGAAATATCTGCATTTTTGCAACAAAATATTAGGAATTTCTGCTTTTGCCCCAAAATAAGGAAAAATTTATGCCTTTTTTTCCTGAAATAAGTGAAATTTCTGCAATTTTGCCCCAAAATAAGTGAAATTTCTGCAATTTTGCCCCAAAATAAAGAAAATTTCTCGAATTTTGCCACACAATTAGGGGAATTTCTGCCATTTTGCTCCAAAATACGGGTAATTTCTGCCTTTTTGCCCAAAATAAGGGGAATGCATACCTTTTTGCCATAAAAATAGGAAATTTCTTCATTTTTGCCCCAATTTGAGGGAAATTTCTGACTTTTTGCCCTGAAATATGTGAAATTTCTGCAATTTTAGCCCAAAATAAGGGAAATTTCTGCAATTTTTCCCCATAATAAGGGAAATTTCTGCAATTTTGCCACAAAATAAGGGGAATTTCTGTTTTTTGCCCCACAATTAGGGAAATTTCTGCAATTTTGCCCCAAAATAAGGAGAATTTCTGCCTTTTGCCCCAAAATATGGGGAATTTCTGCCTTTTTGTCTGAAAATAAGAAAAATGCATACCTTTTTGCCATAAAAAAGGGAAATTTCTTCATTTTTGCTCCAAAATAAGGGGAACATTTGCCTTTTTGCCTCTAAATTAGAGGAATTTCTGGTTTTTTTTCCCCAAAACAAAGAGAATTTCTGTCTTTTTTGCCCCAAAATAAAAAAAATTTCTGACTTATTACCATGAAATAAGTGAAATTTCTGCAAATTTGTCCCAAAAATAGGAAAATTTCTGCCTTTTGCCCCAAAATAAGTAAAATTTCAGCATTTTCCCTCAAAATAAGGGGAATTTCTGCCTTTTTGCCCCAAAATAAGGAAAATTTCTGCCTTTTTTCTCTGAAATAAGTGAAATTTCTGCAATTTTGCCTAAAAATAAGTGAAATTTCGGCAATTTTGCCCCAAAGTAAGGGAAATTTCTGCAATTTTGCCCCAAAATAAGTGGAATTTCTGAGTTTTTTTCAAAAATAAGGAGAATTTCTGCATTTTTGCCCCACAATTAGGGGAATTTCTGCAATTTTGCTCCAAAATACGGGGAATTTCTGCCTTTTTGCCCGAAAATAAAGGGAATGCATACCTTTTTGCCATAAAAAAGGGAAATTTCTTCATTTTTGCCACAAATTAAGGGAAATTTCTGCCTTTTTGCCCTGAAATATGTGAAATTTCTGCAATTTTAGCCCAAAATAAGGTGAATTTCTGCCTTTTTGCCCCAAAATAATGGGAATTTCTGCCTTTTTGCCCCAAAATAAGAAAAATTTTTGCCTTTTTTCTCTGAAATAACTGAAATTTCTGCAATTTTGCCCTATTTAAAGGAAATTTCTGCAATTTTTCCCCATAATAAGGGAAATTTCTGGAATTTTGCCCCAAAATAAGAGGAATTTCTGTTTTTTTGCCCCCAAATAAGGGAAATTTCTGCAATTTTCTCCTAAAATAAGGGGAATTTCTGCTTTTTTGCCTCTAAATAAGTGGAATTTCTGTCTTTTTCCCCCAAAACAAAGGGAATTTCTATCATTTTTGCCCCAAAATAAGGAAAATTTCTGACTTATTACCCTGAAATAAGTGAAATTTCTGCAATTTTGCCCCAAAATAAGGAAAATTTCTGGAATTTTGCCCCACAATTAGGGGAAATTCTGCAATTTTGCTCCAAAATACGGGGAATTTCTGCCTTTTTGCCCGAAATAAGGGGAATGCATACCTTTTTGCCATAAAAAAAAGAAATTTCTTCATTTTTGCCCCAAATTAAGGGAAATTTCTGACTTCTTGCCTTGAAATATGTGAAATTTCTGCAATTTTAGCCCAAAGTAAGGTGAATTTCTGCCTTTTTGCCCCAAAGTAATGGGAATTTCTGCCTTTTTGCCCCAAAATAAAAAAAAAATTTCCTTTTTTCTCTGAAATAAGTGAATTTTCTGCAATTTTGCCCTAAAATAAGGGAAATTTCTGCAATTTTTCCCCATAATAAGGGAAATTTCTGGAATTTTGCCACAAAATAAGGGGAATTTCTGTTTTTTTGCCTGTAAATAAGGGAAATTTCTGCAATTTTGCCCTAAAATAAGGGGAATTTCTGCATTTTGCCTCTAAATAAGTGGAATTACTGTCTTTTTCCCCCAAAACAAAGGGAATTTCTGTCATTTTTGCCCCAAAATAAGGAAAATTTCTGACTTATTACCCTGAAATAAGTGAAATTTCTGCAATTTTGCCCCAATATAAGGGAAATTTCTTCCTTTTTGCCCCCAAATAAGGGAAATTTCAGCCTTTTTACCTCAAAATAAAGGGAATTTCTGAATTTTGGCACAAAATATTAGGAATTTCTGCTTTTGCCCCAAAATAAGGAAAAATTTATGCCTTTTTTTCCTGAAATAAGTGAAATTTCTGCAATTTTGCCCCAAAATAAGTGAAATTTCTGCAATTTTGCCCCAAAATAAAGAAAATTTCTGGAATTTTGCCCCACAATTAGGGGAATTTCTGCCATTTTGCTCCAAAATACGGGTAATTTCTGCCTTTTTGCCCAAAATAAGGGGAATGCATACCTTTTTGCCATAAAAATAGGAAATTTCTTCATTTTTGCCCCAATTTGAGGGAAATTTCTGACTTTTTGCCCTGAAATATGTGAAATTTCTGCAATTTTAGCCCAAAATAAGGGAAATTTCTGCAATTTTTCCCCATAATAAGGGAAATTTCTGCAATTTTGCCACAAAATAAGGGGAATTTCTGTTTTTTGCCCCACAATTAGGGAAATTTCTGCAATTTTGCCCCAAAATAAGGAGAATTTCTGCCTTTTGCCCCAAAATATGGGGAATTTCTGCCTTTTTGTCTGAAAATAAGAAAAATGCATACCTTTTTGCCATAAAAAAGGGAAATTTCTTCATTTTTGCTCCAAAATAAGGGGAACATTTGCCTTTTTGCCTCTAAATTAGAGGAATTTCTGGTTTTTTTTCCCCAAAACAAAGAGAATTTCTGTCTTTTTTGCCCCAAAATAAAAAAAATTTCTGACTTATTACCATGAAATAAGTGAAATTTCTGCAAATTTGTCCCAAAAATAGGAAAATTTCTGCCTTTTGCCCCAAAATAAGTAAAATTTCAGCATTTTCCCTCAAAATAAGGGGAATTTCTGCCTTTTTGCCCCAAAATAAGGAAAATTTCTGCCTTTTTTCTCTGAAATAAGTGAAATTTCTGCAATTTTGCCTAAAAATAAGTGAAATTTCGGCAATTTTGCCCCAAAGTAAGGGAAATTTCTGCAATTTTGCCCCAAAATAAGTGGAATTTCTGAGTTTTTTTTCAAAAATAAGGAGAATTTCTGCATTTTTGCCCCACAATTAGGGGAATTTCTGCAATTTTGCTCCAAAATACGGGGAATTTCTGCCTTTTTGCCCGAAAATAAAGGGAATGCATACCTTTTTGCCATAAAAAAGGGAAATTTCTTCATTTTTGCCACAAATTAAGGGAAATTTCTGCCTTTTTGCCCTGAAATATGTGAAATTTCTGCAATTTTAGCCCAAAATAAGGTGAATTTCTGCCTTTTTGCCCCAAAATAATGGGAATTTCTGCCTTTTTGCCCCAAAATAAGAAAAATTTTTGCCTTTTTTCTCTGAAATAACTGAAATTTCTGCAATTTTGCCCTATTTAAAGGAAATTTCTGCAATTTTTCCCCATAATAAGGGAAATTTCTGGAATTTTGCCCCAAAATAAGAGGAATTTCTGTTTTTTTGCCCCCAAATAAGGGAAATTTCTGCAATTTTCTCCTAAAATAAGGGGAATTTCTGCTTTTTTGCCTCTAAATAAGTGGAATTTCTGTCTTTTTCCCCCAAAACAAAGGGAATTTCTATCATTTTTGCCCCAAAATAAGGAAAATTTCTGACTTATTACCCTGAAATAAGTGAAATTTCTGCAATTTTGCCCCAAAATAAGGAAAATTTCTGGAATTTTGCCCCACAATTAGGGGAAATTCTTCAATTTTGCTCCAAAATACGGGGAATTTCTGCCTTTTTGCCCGAAATAAGGGGAATGCATACCTTTTTGCCATAAAAAAAAGAAATTTCTTCATTTTTGCCCCAAATTAAGGGAAATTTCTGACTTCTTGCCTTGAAATATGTGAAATTTCTGCAATTTTAGCCCAAAGTAAGGTGAATTTCTGCCTTTTTGCCCCAAAGTAATGGGAATTTCTGCCTTTTTGCCCCAAAATAAAAAAAAAAATTTTCCTTTTTTCTCTGAAATAAGTGAATTTTCTGCAATTTTGCCCTAAAATAAGGGAAATTTCTGCAATTTTTCCCCATAATAAGGGAAATTTCTGGAATTTTGCCACAAAATAAGGGGAATTTCTGTTTTTTTGCCTGTAAATAAGGGAAATTTCTGCAATTTTGCCCTAAAATAAGGGGAATTTCTGCATTTTGCCTCTAAATAAGTGGAATTACTGTCTTTTTCCCCCAAAACAAAGGGAATTTCTGTCATTTTTGCCCCAAAATAAGGAAAATTTCTGACTTATTACCCTGAAATAAGTGAAATTTCTGCAATTTTGCCCCAATATAAGGGAAATTTCTTCCTTTTTGCCCCCAAATAAGGGAAATTTCAGCCTTTTTACCTCAAAATAAAGGGAATTTCTGAATTTTGGCACAAAATATTAGGAATTTCTGCCTTTTTGCCCCAAAATAAAAAAATTTCTGCCTTTTTTCCCTAAAATAAGTGAAATTTCTGCAATTTTGCCCCAAAATAAGGAAAATTTCTGGAATTTTGCCCCACAATTAGGGGAAATTCTGCAATTTTGCTCCAAAATACGGGGAATTTCTGCCTTTTTGCCCGAAATAAGGGGAATGCATACCTTTTTCCCATGAAAAAGGGAAATTTCTTCATTTTTGCCCCAAATTAGGGGAAATTTCTGACTTTTTGCCCTGAAATATGTGAAATTTCTGCAATTTTAGCCCAAAATACGGTGAATTTCTGCCTTTTTGTCCCAAAATAATGGGAATTTCTGCCTTTTAGCCCCAAATAAAAAAAATTTTTGCCTTTTTTCTCTGAAATAAGTGAAATTTCTGCAATTTTGCCCTAAAATAAGGGAAATTTCTGCCTTTTGCCCCAAAATATGGGGAATTTCTGCTTTTTTGTCTGAAAATAAGAAGAATGCATAACTTTTTTTCCATAAAAAAGGGAAATTTCTTCATTTTTGCTCCAAAATAAGGGGAACTTTAGCCTTTTTGCCTCTAAATAAGTGGAATTTCTGTCTTTTCCCCCCAAAACAAAGGGAATTTCTTTCTTTTTTGCTCCAAAATAAGGAAAATTTCTGACGTATAACCCTGAAATAAGTGAAATTTCTGCAAATTTGCCCCAAAATAAGAAAAATTTCTGCCTTTTTGCCCCCAAATAAGGGGAATTTCAGCCTTTTTATCTCAAAATAAGGGAAATTTCTGCATTTTTGCAACAAAATATTAGGAATTTCTGCATTTTTGCCACAAAATACTAGGAATTTCTTCATTTTTGCCCCAAAATTAGAAAAATTTCTGCCTTTTTTCCCGGAAATAAGTGAAATTTCTGCAAATTTGCCCCAAAAAAAGGAAATTTCTGCCTTTTGCCCCATAATAAGGGGAATTTCAGCATTTTACCTCAAAATAAGGGAAATTTCTAATTTTTGCACCAAAATATGGAGAATTTCTGCCTTTTTGCCCCAAAATAAGGAAAATTTCTGCCTATTTTCCCTGAAATAAGTCAAATTTCTGCAATTTTGCCCCAAAATAAGTGAAATTTCTGCAATTTTGCGCCAAAATAAGGAAAATTTCTGGAATTTTGCCCCACAATTAGGAGAATTTCTGCAATTTTGCTCTAAAATACGGGGAATTTCTGCCTTTTATCCCGAAATAAAGGGAATGCATACCTTTTTGCCATAAAAAAGGGAAATTTCTTCATTTTTTCCCCAAATTAAGGGAAATTTCTGACTTTTTGCCCTGAAATATGTGAAATTTCTGAAATTTTAGCCCAAAATAAGGTGAATTTCTGCCTTTTATCCTTAAAATAATGGGAATTTCTGCCTTTTTGCCCCAAAATAAGAAAAAATTTTGCCTTTTTTCTCTGAAATAAGTGAAATTTCTGCAATTTTGCCCTAAAATAAGGGAAATTTCTGCAATTTTTCCCCATAATAAGGGAAATTTCTGGAATTTTGCCACAAAATAAGGGTAATTTCTGTTTTTTTGCCCCCTAATAAGGGAAATTTCTGCAATTTTGCCCCAAAATAAGGGGAATTTTTGCTTTTTGCCTCTAAATAAGTGGAATTTCTGTCTTTTTCCCCCAAAACAAAGGGAATTTCTGTCATTTTTGCCCCAAAATAAGGAAAATTTCTGACTTATTACCCTGAAATAAGTGAAATTTCTGCACTTTTTCCCCAATATAAGGGAAATTTCTGTCTTTTTGCCCCCAAATAAGGGGAATTTCAGCCTTTTTACCTCAAAATAAGGGGAATTTCTGAATTTTGGCACAAAATATTAGGAATTTCTGCCTTTTTACCCCAAAATAAGGAAAATTTCTGTTTTTTCCCTGAAATAAGTGAAATTTCTGCAATTTTGCCCCAAAATAAGTAAAATTTCTGCAATTTTGCCCCAAAATAAGGGAAATTTCTGGAATTTTGCCCCAAAATAAGTGGAATTTCTGAGTTTTGCCCCAAAATAAGGAGAATTTCTGACTTTTTGCGCCACAATTAGTGAAATTTCTGCAATTTTGCCGTAAAATAAGGGAAATTTCTGCAATTTTTCCTCATAATAAGGGAAATTTCTGCAATTTTGCCCCAAAATAAAGGGAATTTCTTTTTTTTGCCCCCCAATTAGGGAAATTTCTGCAATTTTGCCCAAAAATAAGGGAAATTTCTGCCGTGTGCCCCAAAATATGGGGAATTTCTGCCTTTTTGTCTGAAAATAAGAAGAATGCATACCTTTTTGCCATAAAAAAGGGAAATTTCTTCATTTTTGCTCCTAAATAAGGGGAACTTTTGCCTTTTTGCCTCTAAATAAGGGAATGTCTGTCCTTTTCCCCCAAAACAAAGGCAATTTCTGTCTTTTTTGCACCAAAATAAGGAAAATTTCTGACTTATAACCCTGAAATAAGTGAAATTTCTGCAAATTTGCCCCAAAATAAGAAATATTTCTGCCTTTTTGGCCCTAAATAAAGGGAATTTCAGCCTTTTTATCTCAAAATAAGGGAAGTTTCTGCATTTTTGCAACAAAATATTAGGAATTTCTGCATTTTTGTCACAAAATATTAGGAATTCCTGCCTTTTTGCCGCAAAATAAGGAAAATTTCTGCCTTTTTTCCTGGAAATAAGTGAAATTTCTGCAAATTTGCCCCCAAAAAAGGGAAATTTCTGCCTTTTGCCCCAAAATAAGGGGAATTTCAGCATTTTACCTCAAAATAAGGGAAATTACTGATTTTTGCCCCAAAATATGGAGAATTTCTGCCTTTTTCCCCAAAATAAGGAAAATTTCTGCCTTTTTTCCCTGAAATAAGTGAAATTTCTGCAATTTTGCACCAAAATAAGTGAAATTTCTGAAATTTTGCCCCAAAATAAGTAAAATTTCCGCAATTTTGCCCCAAAATAAGGGAAATTTCTGGAATTTTTCCCCAAATTAAGTGGAATTTCTGAGTTTTGCTTCAAAATAAGGAGAATTTCTGCCTTTTTGCGCCACAATTAGTGAAATTTCTGCAATTTTGCCGTAAAATAAGGGAAATTTCTGCAATTTTTCCTCATAATAAGGGAAATTTCTGCAATTTTGCCCCTAAATAAAAGGAATTTCTGATTTTTGCACCAAAATATGGAGAATTTCTGCCTTTTTCCCCAAAATAAGGAAAATTTCTGCCTTTTTTCCCTGAAATAAGTGAAATTTCTGCAATTTTGCCTCAAAATATGTGAAATTTCTGCAATTTTGCCCCAAAATAAGGAAAATTTCTGGAATTTTGCCCCACAATTAGGGGAATTTCTGCAATTTTGCTTCAAAATACGGGGAATTTCTGCCTTTTTGCCCAAAATAGAGGGAATGCATAACTTTTTGCCATAAAAAAGGGAAATTTCTTCATTTTTACCCCAAATTAAGGGAAATTTCAGAATTTTTGCACTGAAATATGTTAAATTTCTGCAATTTTAGCCCAAAATAAGGTGAATTTCTGCCTTTTTGCCCCAAAATAATGGGAATTTCTGCCTTTTTGCCCCAAAATAAGAAAAATTTTTGCTTTTTTTCTCTGAAATAACTGAAATTTCTGCAATTTTGCCCTAAAATAAGGGATTTCTGCAATTTTTTCCCATAATAAGGGAAATTTCTAGAATTTTGCCACAAAATAAGGGGAATTTCTGTTTTTTTGCTCCCAAATAAGGGAAATTTCTGCAATTTTGCCCTAAAATAAGGAGAATTTCTGCTTTTTTGCCTCTAAATAAGTGGAATTTCTGTCTTTTTCCCCCAAAACAAATGGAATTTCTGTCATTTTCGCCCCAAAATAAGGAAAATTTCTGACTTATTACCCTGAAATAGGTGAAATTTCTGCAATTTTGCCCCAAAATAAGAAAAATTTCTGCCTTTTTGCCCCTAAATAAGGGGAATTTCAGCCTTTTTATTTCAAAATAAGGGAAACATCTGCATTTTTGCAACAAAATATTAGGAATTTCTGCATTTTTGCCACAAAATATTAGGAATTTCTGCTTTTGCCCCAAAATAAGGAAAAATTTATGCCTTTTTTTCCTGAAATAAGTGAAATTTCTGCAATTTTGCCCCAAAATAAGTGAAATTTCTGCAATTTTGCCCCAAAATAAAGAAAATTTCTCGAATTTTGCCCCACAATTAGGGGAATTTCTGCCATTTTGCTCCAAAATACGGGGAATTTCTGCCTTTTTGCCCAAAATAAGGGGAATGCATACCTTTTTGCCATAAAAATAGGAAATTTCTTCATTTTTGCCCCAATTTGAGGGAAATTTCTGACTTTTTGCCCTTAAATATGTGAAATTTCGGCAATTTTAGCCCAAAATAAGGTGAATTTCTGCCTTTTAGCCCCAATAAATTGGGAATTTCTGCATTTTTGCACCAAAATAAGAAAAATTTTTGCCTTTTTTCTCTGAAATAAGTGAAATTTCTGCAATTTTGCCCTAAAATAAGGGAAATTTCTGAAATTTTTCCCCATAATAAGGGAAATTTCTGCAATTTTGCCACAAAATAAGGGGAATTTCTGTTTTTTGCCCCACAATTAGGGAAATTTCTGCAATTTTGCCCCAAAATAAGGAGAATTTCTGCCTTTTGCCCCAAAATATGGGGAATTTCTGCCTTTTTGTCTGAAAATAAGAAAAATGCATACCTTTTTGCCATAAAAAAGAGAAATTTCTTCATTTTTGCTCCAAAATAAGGGACACATTTGCCTTTTTGCCTCTAAATTAGAGGAATTTCTGTTTTTTTTTCCCCAAAACAAAGAGAATTTCTGTCTTTTTTGCCCCCAAATAAAAAAAATTTCTGACTTATTACCATGAAATAAGTGAAATTTCTGCAAATTTGTCCCAAAAATAGGAAAATTTCTGCCTTTTGGCCCAAAATAAGTAAAATTTCAGCATTTTCCCTCAAAATAAGGGGAATTTCTGCCTTTTTGCCCCAAAATAAGGAAAATTTCTGCCTTTTTTCTCTGAAATAAGTGAAATTTCTGCAATTTTGCCTTAAAATAAGTGAAATTTCAGCAATTTTGCCCCAAAATAAGGGAAATTTCTGCAATTTTTCCCCAAAAAAAGTGGAATTTCTGAGTTTTTTTCAAAAATAAGGAGAATTTCTGCATTTTTGCCCCACAATTAGGGGAATTTCTGCAATTTTGCTCCAAAATACGGGGAATTTCTGCTTTTTTGCCCGAAAATAAAGGGAATGCATACCTTTTTGCCATAAAAAAGGGAAATTTCTTCATTTTTGCCACAAATTAAGGGAAATTTCTGCCTTTTTGCCCTGAAATATGTGAAATTTCTGCAATTTTAGCCTAAAATAAGGTGAATTTCTGCCTTTTTGCCCCAAAATAATGGGAATTTCTGCCTTTTTGCCCCAAAATAAGAAAAATTTTTGCCTTTTTTCTCTGAAATAAGTGAAATTTCTGCAATTTTGCCCTATTTAAAGGAAATTTCTGCAATTTTTCCCCATAATAAGGGAAATTTCTGGAATTTTGCCCCAAAATAAGAGGAATTTCTGTTTTTTTGCCCCCAAATAAGGGAAATTTCTGCAATTTTTTCCTAAAATAAGGGGAATTTCTGCTTTTTTGCCTCTAAATAAGTGGAATTTCTGTCTTTTTCCCCCAAAACAAAGGGAATTTCTATCATTTTTGCCCCAAAATAAGGAAAATTTCTGACTTATTACTCTGAAATAAGTGAAATTTCTGCAATTTTGCCCCAATATAAAGCAAATTTCTGCCTTTTTGCCCCCAAATAAGGGGAATTTCAGCCTTTTTACCTCAAAATAAGGGGAATTTCTGAATTTTGGCACAAAATATTAGGAATTTCTGCTTTTTTGCCCCAAAATAAGGAAAATTTCTGCTTTTTTCCCTGAAATAAGTGAAATTTCTGCAATTTTGCCCCAAAATAAGTAAAATTTCTGCAATTTTGCCCCAAAATAAGGGAAATTTCTGGAATTTTGCCCCAAAATAAGTGGAATTTCTGAGTTTTGCCCCAAAATAAGGAGAATTTCTGCATTTTTGCGCCACAATTAGTGAAATTTCTGCAATTTTGCCGTAAAATAAGAGAAATTTCTGCAATTTTTCCTCATAATAAGGGAAATTTCTGCAATTTTGCCCCAAAGTAAGGGGAATTTCTTTTTTTGCCCCACAATTAAAGAAATTTCTGCAATTTTGCCCAAAAATAAGGGGAATTTCTGCTTTTTTGCCTCTAAATAAGTGGAATTTCTGTCTTTTTGTCTGAAAATAAGAAGAATGCATACCTTTTTGCCATAAAAAAGGGAAATTTCTTCATTTTTGCTCCAAAATAAGGGGAACTTTTGCCTTTTTGCCTCTAAATAAGTGGAATTTCTGTCCTTTTCCCCCCAAACAAAGGCAATTTCTGTCTTTTTTGCCCCAAAATAAGGAAAATTTCTGACTTATCACCCTGAAATAAGTGAAATTTCTGCAAATTTGCCCCAAAATAAGAAAAATTTCTGCCTTTTTGCCCCCAAGTAAGGGGAATTTCAGCCTTTTTATCTCAAAATAAGGAAATTTCTGCATTTTTGCAACAAAATATTAGGAATTTCTGCATTTTTGCCACAAAATATTAGGAATTCCTGCCTTTTTGGCACAAAATAAGGAAAATTTCTGCCTTTTTTCCCGGAAATAAGTGAAATTTCTGCAAATTTGCCCCCAAAAAAAGGGAAATTTCTGCCTTTTGCCCCAAAATCAGGGGAATTTCAGCATTTTACCTCAAAATAAGGGAAATTTCCTATTTTTGCACCAAAATATGGAAAATTTCTGCCTTTTTGCCCCAAAATAAGGAAAATTTCTGCCTTTTTTCCCTGAAATAAGTGAAATTTCTGATTTTTGCCCCAAAATAAGTAAAAATTCTACAATTTTGCCCTAAAATAAGGAAAATTTCTGGAATTTTGCCCCACAATTAGGGGAATTTCTGCAATTTTGCTCCAAAATACAGGGAATTTCTGCCTTTTTGCCCAAAATAAGGGGAATGCATACCTTTGGGCCATAAAAAAGGGAAATTTCATTTTTGCCCCAAATTAAGGGAAATTTTTGACTTTTTGCCCTGAAATATGTGAAATTTCTGCAATTTTAGCCCAAAATAAGGTGAATTTCTGCCTTTTTGACCCAAAATAATGGGAATTTCTGCCTTTTTGCCCCAAAATAAGAAAAATTTTTGCCTTTTTTCTCTGAAATAAGTGAAATTTCGGCAATTTTGCCCTAACATAAGGGAAATTTCTGCAATTTTTCCCAATAATAAGGGAAATTTCTGGAATTTTGCCACAAAATAAGGGGAATTTCTGTTTTTTTGCTCCCAAAAAAGGGAAATTTCTGCAATTTTGCCCTAAAATAAGGGGAATTTCTGCCTTTTTGCCCGAAATAAGGGGAATGCATACAGTTTTGCCATAAAAAAAAGAAATTTCTTCATTTTTGCCCCAAATTAAGGGAAATTTCTGACTTATTACCCTGAAATAAGTGAAATTTCTGCAATTTTTCCCCAATATAATAGAAATTTCTGCCTTTTTGCTCACAAATAAGGGGAATTTCAGCCTTTTTACCTCAAAATAAGGGGAATTTCTGAATTATGGCACAAAATATTAGGAATTTCTGCCTTTTTGCCCCAAAATAATTAAAATTTCTGCTTTTTTCCCTGAAATAATTGAAATTTCTGCAATTTTGCCCCAAAATAAGTAAAATTTCTGCAATTTTGCCCTAAAATAAGGAAAATTTCTGCAATTTTTCCCCATAATAAGGGAAATTTCTGGAATTTTTCCACAAAATAAGGGGAATTTCTGTTTTATGCCCCACAATTAGGGAAATTTCTGCAATTTTGCCCCAAAATAATGGGAATCTCTGCCTTTTGCCCCAAAATATGGGGAATTTCTTATTTTTGTCCGAAAATAAGAAAAATGCATACCTTTTTGCCATAAAAAAGGGAAATTTCTTCATTTTTACTCCAAAATAAGGGGAACTTTTGCCTTTTTGCCTCTAAATAAGTGGAATTTCTGTTTTTTTCCCCCAAAACAAAGAGAATTTCTGTCTTTTTGCCCCAAAATAAGGAAAATTTCTGATGTATAACCCTGAAATAAGTGAAATTTCTGCAAATTTGCCCCAAAAATAGGGAAATGTCTGCCTTTTGCCCCAAAATAAGGGGAATTTCAGCATTTTACCTCAAAATAAGGGGAATTTCTGCATTTTTGCCACAAAATATGGAGAATTTCTGCCTTTTTGCCCCAAAATAAGGAAAATTTCTGCCTATTTTTCCTGAAATAAGTGAAATTTCTGCAATTTTGCCCCAAAATAAGTGAAATTTCTGCAATTTTGCCCCAAAATAAGGAAAATTTCTGGAATTTTGCCCCACAATTAGGGGAAATTCTGCAATTTTGCTCCAAAATACGGGGAATTTCTGCCTTTTTGCGCAAAATAAGGGGAATGCATACCTTTTTGCCATAAAAAAGGAAAATTTCTTCATTTTTGCCCCAAATTAAAGGAAATTTCTGACTTTTTGCCCTGAAATATGTGAAATTTCTGCAATTTTAGCCCAAAATAAGGTGAATTTCTGCCTTTTTGTCCCAAAATAATGGGAATTTCTGCCTTTTAGCCCCAAATAAGAAAAATTTTTGCCTTTTTTCTCTGAAATAAGTGAAATTTCTGCAATTTTGCCCTAAAATAAGGGAAATTTCTGCCTTTTGCCCCAAAATATGGGGAATTTCTGCTTTTTTGTCTGAAAATAAGAAGAATGCATAACTTTTTTGCCATAAAAAAGGGAAATTTCTTCATTTTTGCTCCAAAATAAGGGGAACTTTTGCCTTTTTGCCTCTAAATAAGTGGAATTTCTGTCCTTTTCCCTCAAAACAAAGGCAATTTCTGTCTTTTTTGCCCCAAAATAAGGAAAATTTCTGACTTATAACCCTGAAATAAGTGAAATTTCTGCAAATTTGCCCCAAAATAAGAAATATTTCTGCCTTTTTGGCCCTAAATAAAGGGAATTTCAGCCTTTTTATCTCAAAATAAGAGAAATTTCTGCATTTTTGCAACAAAATATTAGGAATTTCTGCATTTTTGCCACAAAATATTAGGAATTCCTGCTTTTTTGCCGCAAAATAAGGAAAATTTCTGCCTTTTTTCCTGGAAATAAGTGAAATTTCTGCAAATTTGCCCCCAAAAAAGGGAAATTTCTGCCTTTTGCCCCAAAATAAGGGGAATTTCAGCGTTTTACCTCAAAATAAGGGAAATTTCTGATTTTTGCCCCAAAATATGGAGAATTTCTGCCTTTTTCCCCAAAATAAGGAAAATTTCTGCCTTTTTTCCCTGAAATAAGTGAAATTTCTGCAATTTTGCACCAAAATAAGTGAAATTTCTGAAATTTTGCCCCAAAATAAGTAAAATTTCTGCAATTTTGCCCCAAAATAAGGGAAATTTCTTGAATTTTTCCCCAAATTAAGTGGAATTTCTGAGTTTTGCCTAAAATAAGGAGAATTTCTGCCTTTTTGCGCCACAATTAGTGAAATTTCTGCAATTTTGCCGTAAAATAAGGGAAATTTCTGCAATTTTTCCTCATAATACGGGAAATTTCTGCAATTTTGCCCCAAAATAAGGGGAATTTCTGTTTTTGTCCCACAATTAGGGAAATTTCTGCAATTTTGCCCAAAAATAAGGGAAATTTCTGATTTTTGCACCAAAATATGGAGAATTTCTGCCTTTTTCCCCAAAATAAGGAAAATTTCTGCCTTTTTTCCCTGAAATAAGTGAAATTTCTGCAATTTTGCCCCAAAATAAGTGAAATTTCTGCAATTTTGCCCCAAAATAAGGAAAATTTCTGGAATTTTGCCCCACAATTAGGGGAATTTCTGCAATTTTGCTCCAAAATACGGGGAATTTCTGCCTTTTTGCCCAAAATAGAGGGAATGCATACCTTTTTGCCATAAAAAAGGAAAATTTCTTCATTTTTGCCCCAAATTAAGGGAAATTTCAGAATTTTTGCACTGATATATGTTAAATTTCTGCAATTTTAGCCCAAAATAAGGTGAATTTCTGCCTTTTTGACCCAAAATAATGGGAATTTCTGCCTTTTTGCCCCAAAATAAGAAAAATTTTTGCCTTTTTTCTCTGAAATAAGTGAAATTTCGGCAATTTTGCCCTAACATAAGGGAAATTTCTGCAATTTTTCCCAATAATAAGGGAAATTTCTGGAATTTTGCCACAAAATAAGGGGAATTTCTGTTTTTTTGCTCCCAAAAAAGGGAAATTTCTGCAATTTTGCCCTAAAATAAGGGGAATTTCTGCCTTTTTGCCCGAAATAAGGGGAATGCATACCGTTTTGCCATAAAAAAAGAAATTTCTTCATTTTTGCCCCAAATTAAGGGAAATTTCTGACTTATTACCCTGAAATAAGTGAAATTTCTGCAATTTTTCCCCAATATAATGGAAATTTCTGCCTTTTTGCTCACAAATAAGGGGAATTTCAGCCTTTTTACCTCAAAATAAGGGGAATTTCTGAATTATGGCACAAAATATTAGGAATTTCTGCCTTTTTGCCCCAAAATAATTAAAATTTCTGCTTTTTTCCCTGAAATAATTGAAATTTCTGCAATTTTGCCCCAAAATAAGTAAAATTTCTGCAATTTTGCCCTAAAATAAGGAAAATTTCTGCAATTTTTCCCCATAATAAGGGAAATTTCTGGAATTTTTCCACAAAATAAGGGGAATTTCTGTTTTATGCCCCACAATTAGGGAAATTTCTGCAATTTTGCCCCAAAATAATGGGAATCTCTGCCTTTTGCCCCAAAATATGGGGAATTTCTTATTTTTGCCCGAAAATAAGAAAAATGCATACCTTTTTGCCATAAAAAAGGGAAATTTCTTCATTTTTACTCCAAAATAAGGGGAACTTTTGCCTTTTTGCCTCTAAATAAGTGGAATTTCTGTTTTTTCCCCCAAAACAAAGAGAATTTCTGTCTTTTTGCCCCAAAATAAGGAAAATTTCTGATGTATAACCCTGAAATAAGTGAAATTTCTGCAAATTTGCCCCAAAAATAGGGAAATGTCTGCCTTTTGCCCCAAAATAAGGGGAATTTCAGCATTTTACCTCAAAATAAGGGGAATTTCTGCATTTTTGCCACAAAATATGGAGAATTTCTGCCTTTTTGCCCCAAAATAAGGAAAATTTCTGCCTATTTTTCCTGAAATAAGTGAAATTTCTGCAATTTTGCCCCGAAATAAGTGAAATTTCTGCAATTTTGCCCCAAAATAAGGAAAATTTCTGGAATTTTGCCCCACAATTAGGGGAAATTCTGCAATTTTGCTCCAAAATACGGGGAATTTCTGCCTTTTTGCCCAAAATAAGGGGAATGCATACCTTTTTGCCATAAAAAAGGAAAATTTCTTCATTTTTGCCCCAAATTAAAGGAAATTTCTGACTTTTTGCCCTGAAATATGTGAAATTTCTGCAATTTTAGCCCAAAATAAGGTGAATTTCTGCCTTTTTGTCCCAAAATAATGGGAATTTCTGCCTTTTAGCCCCAAATAAGAAAAATTTTTGCCTTTTTTCTCTGAAATAAGTGAAATTTCTGCAATTTTGCCCTAAAATAAGGGAAATTTCTGCCTTTTGCCCCAAAATATGGGGAATTTCTGCTTTTTTGTCTGAAAATAAGAAGAATGCATAACTTTTTTGCCATAAAAAAGGGAAATTTCTTCATTTTTGCTCCAAAATAAGGGGAACTTTTGCCTTTTTGCCTCTAAATAAGTGGAATTTCTGTCCTTTTCCCTCAAAACAAAGGCAATTTCTGTCTTTTTTGCCCCAAAATAAGGAAAATTTCTGACTTATAACCCTGAAATAAGTGAAATTTCTGCAAATTTGCCCCAAAATAAGAAATATTTCTGCCTTTTTGGCCCTAAATAAAGGGAATTTCAGCCTTTTTTCTCAAAATAAGAGAAATTTCTGCATTTTTGCAACAAAATATTAGGAATTTCTGCATTTTTGCCACAAAATATTAGGAATTCCTGCTTTTTTGCCGCAAAATAAGGAAAATTTCTGCCTTTTTTCCTGGAAATAAGTGAAATTTCTGCAAATTTGCCCCCAAAAAAGGGAAATTTCTGCCTTTTGCCCCAAAATAAGGGGAATTTCAGCGTTTTACCTCAAAATAAGGGAAATTTCTGATTTTTGCCCCAAAATATGGAGAATTTCTGCCTTTTTCCCCAAAATAAGGAAAATTTCTGCCTTTTTTCCCTGAAATAAGTGAAATTTCTGCAATTTTGCACCAAAATAAATGAAATTTCTGAAATTTTGCCCCAAAATAAGTAAAATTTCTGCAATTTTGCCCCAAAATAAGGGAAATTTCTTGAATTTTTCCCCAAATTAAGTGGAATTTCTGAGTTTTGCCTAAAATAAGGAGAATTTCTGCCTTTTTGCGCCACAATTAGTGAAATTTCTGCAATTTTGCCGTAAAATAAGGGAAATTTCTGCAATTTTTCCTCATAATAAGGGAAATTTCTGCAATTTTGCCCCAAAATAAGGGGAATTTCTGTTTTTGTCCCACAATTAGGGAAATTTCTGCAATTTTGCCCAAAAATAAGGGAAATTTCTGATTTTTGCACCAAAATATGGAGAATTTCTGCCTTTTTCCCCAAAATAAGGAAAATTTCTGCCTTTTTTCCCTGAAATAAGTGAAATTTCTGCAATTTTGCCCCAAAATAAGTGAAATTTCTGCAATTTTGCCCCAAAATAAGGAAAATTTCTGGAATTTTGCCCCACAATTAGGGGAATTTCTGCAATTTTGCTCCAAAATACGGGGAATTTCTGCCTTTTTGCCCAAAATAGAGGGAATGCATACCTTTTTGCCATAAAAAAGGGAAATTTCTTCATTTTTGCCCCAAATTAAGGGAAATTTCAGAATTTTTGCACTGATATATGTTAAATTTCTGCAATTTTAGCCTAAAATAAGGTGAATTTCTGCCTTTTTGCCCCAAAATAATGGGAATTTCTGCCTTTTTGCCCCAAAATAAGAAAAATTTTTGCCTTTTTTCTCTGAAATAACTGAAATTTCTGCAATTTTGCCCTAAAATAAGGGAAATTTCTGCAATTTTTTCCCATAATAAGGGAAATTTCTAGAATTTTGCCACAAAATAAGGGGAATTTCTGTTTTTTTGCTCCCAAATAAGGGAAATTTCTGCAATTCTGCCCTAAAATAAGGGGAATTTCTGCTTTTTTGCCTCTAAATAAGTGGAATTTCTGTCTTTTTCCCCCAAAACAAAGGGAATTTCTGTCATTTTCGCCCCAAAATAAGGAAAATTTCTGACTTATTACTCTGAAATAGGTGAAATTTCTGCAATTTTGCCCCAAAATAAGAAAAATTTCTGCCTTTTTGCCCCTAAATAAGGGGAATTTCAGCCTTTTTATTTCAAAATAAGGGAAATATCTGCATTTTTGCAACAAAATATTAGGAATTTCTGCTTTTGCCCCAAAATAAGGAAAAATTTATGCCTTTTTTTCCTGAAATAAGTGAAATTTCTGCAATTTTGCCCCAAAATAAGTGAAATTTCTGCAATTTTGCCCCAAAATAAAGAAAATTTCTCGAATTTTGCCCCACAATTAGGGGAATTTCTGCCATTTTGCTCCAAAATACGGGTAATTTCTGCCTTTTTGCCCAAAATAAGGGGAATGCATACCTTTTTGCCATAAAAATAGGAAATTTCTTCATTTTTGCCCCAATTTGAGGGAAATTTCTGACTTTTTGCCCTGAAATATGTGAAATTTCTGCAATTTTAGCCCAAAATAAGGGAAATTTCTGCAATTTTTCCCCATAATAAGGGAAATTTCTGCAATTTTGCCACAAAATAAGGGGAATTTCTGTTTTTTGCCCCACAATTAGGGAAATTTCTGCAATTTTGCCCCAAAATAAGGAGAATTTCTGCCTTTTGCCCCAAAATATGGGGAATTTCTGCCTTTTTGTCTGAAAATAAGAAAAATGCATACCTTTTTGCCATAAAAAAGGGAAATTTCTTCATTTTTGCTCCAAAATAAGGGGAACATTTGCCTTTTTGCCTCTAAATTAGAGGAATTTCTGGTTTTTTTTCCCCAAAACAAAGAGAATTTCTGTCTTTTTTGCCCCAAAATAAAAAAAATTTCTTACTTATTACCATGAAATAAGTGAAATTTCTGCAAATTTGTCCCAAAAATAGGAAAATTTCTGCCTTTTGCCCCAAAATAAGTAAAATTTCAGCATTTTCCCTCAAAATAAGGGGAATTTCTGCCTTTTTGCCCCAAAATAAGGAAAATTTCTGCCTTTTTTCTCTGAAATAAGTGAAATTTCTGCAATTTTGCCTTAAAATAAGTGAAATTTCGGCAATTTTGCCCCAAAGTAAGGGAAATTTCTGCAATTTTGCCCCAAAATAAGTGGAATTTCTGAGTTTTTTTCAAAAATAAGGAGAATTTCTGCATTTTTGCCCCACAATTAGGGGAATTTCTGCAATTTTGCTCCAAAATACGGGGAATTTCTGCCTTTTTGCCCGAAAATAAAGGGAATGCATACCTTTTTGCCATAAAAAAGGGAAATTTCTTCATTTTTGCCACAAATTAAGGGAAATTTCTGCCTTTTTGCCCTGAAATATGTGAAATTTCTGCAATTTTAGCCCAAAATAAGGTGAATTTCTGCCTTTTTGCCCCAAAATAATGGGAATTTCTGCCTTTTTGCCCCAAAATAAGAAAAATTTTTGCCTTTTTTTTCTGAAATAACTGAAATTTCTGCAATTTTGCCCTATTTAAAGGAAATTTCTGCAATTTTTCCCCATAATAAGGGAAATTTCTGGAATTTTGCCCCAAAATAAGAGGAATTTCTGTTTTTTTGCCCCCAAATAAGGGAAATTTCTGCAATTTTCTCCTAAAATAAGGGGAATTTCTGCTTTTTTGCCTCTAAATAAGTGGAATTTCTGTCTTTTTCCCCCAAAACAAAGGGAATTTCTATCATTTTTGCCCCAAAATAAGGAAAATTTCTGACTTATTACCCTGAAATAAGTGAAATTTCTGCCTTTTTGCCCCCAAATAAGGGGAATTTCAGCCTTTTTACCTCAAAATAAGGGGAATTTCTGAATTTTGGCACAAAATATTAGGAATTTCTGCTTTTTTGCCCAAAATAAGGAAAATTTCTGCTTTTTTCCCTGAAATAAGTGAAATTTCTGCAATTTTGCCCCAAAATAAGTAAAATTTCTGCAATTTTGCCTCAAAATAAGGGAAATTTCTGGAATTTTGCCCCAAAATAAGTGGAATTTCTGAGTTTTGCCCCAAAATAAGGAGAATTTCTGCATTTTTGCGCCACAATTAGTGAAATTTCTGCAATTTTGCCGTAAAATAAGAGAAATTTCTGCAATTTTTTCTCATAATAAGGGAAATTTCTGCAATTTTGCCCCAAAATAAGGGGAATTTCTTTTTTTGCCCCACAATTAAAGAAATTTCTGCAATTTTGCCCAAAAATAAGGGGAATTTCTGCTTTTTTGCCTCTAAATAAGTGGAATTTCTGTCTTTTTGTCTGAAAATAAGAAGAATGCATACCTTTTTGCCATAAAAAAGGGAAATTTCTTCATTTTTGCTCCAAAATAAGGGGAACTTTTGCCTTTTTGCCTCTAAATAAGTAGAATTTCTGTCCTTTTCCCCCAAAACAAAGAAAATTTCTGTCTTTTTTGCCCAAAAATAAGGAAAATTTCTGACTTATACCCTGAAATAAGTGAAATTTCTGCAAATTTGCCCCAAAATAAGAAAAATTTCTTCCTTTTTGCCTTCAAATAAGAGGAATTTCAGCCTTTTTATCTCAAAATAAGGGAAATTTCTGCATTTTTGCAACAAAATATTAGGAATTTCTGCATTTTTGCCACAAAATATTAGGAATTTCTGACTTTATGCCCCAAAATAAGGAAAATTACTGCATTTTTTCCCGGAAATAAGTGAAATGTTTGCAAATTTGACCCAAAAAAAAGGGAAATTTCTGCCTTTTGCCCCAAAATAAGGGGAATTTCAGCATTTTACCTCAAAATAAGGGAAATTTCTGATTTTTGCACCAAAATATGGAGAATTTCTGCCTTTTTGCCAAAAAATGAGGAAAATTTCTGCCTTTTTTCCCTGAAATAAGTAAAATTTCTGAAATTTTGCCCCAAAATAAGTGAAATTTCTGCAATTTTGCCCCAAAATAAGGAAAATTTCTGGAATTTTGCCCCACAATTAGGGGAATTTCTGCAATTTTGCTACAAAATACGAGGAATTTCTGCCTTTTTGCCCGAAATAAGGGGAATGCATACCTTTTTGCCGTAAAAAAAGAGAAATTTCTTCATTTTTGCCCCAAATTAAGGGAAATTTCTGACTTTTTGCCCTGAAATATGTGAAATTTCTGCAATTTTAGCCCAAAATAAAGTGAATTTCTGCCTTTTTGCCCCAAAATAATGGGAATTTCTGCCTTTTTGCCCCAAAATAAGAAAAAATTTTTGCCTTTTTTCTCTGAAATAAGTGAAATTTCTGCAATTTTGCCCTAAAATAAGGGAAATTTCTGCAATTTTTCCCCATAATAAGGGAAATTTCTGGAATATTGCCACAAAATAAGGGGAATTTCTGTTTTTTTGCCCCCAAATAAGGGAAATTTCTGCAACTTTGCCCAAAAATAAGGGGAATTTCTGCTTTTTGCCTCTAAATAAGTGGAATTTCTGTCTTTTTCCCCCAAAACAAAGGGAATTTCTGTCATTTTTGCCCCAAAATAAGGAAAATTTCTGACTTATACCCTGAAATAAGTGAAATTTCTGCAATTTTGCCCTAAAATAAGGGGAATTTCTGCTTTTTTGCCTCTAAATAAGTGGAATTTCTGTTTTTTTCCCCCAAAACAAAGAGAATTTCTGTCTTTTTTGCCCCAAAATAAAGAAAATTTCTGACGTATAACCCTGAAATAAGTGAAATTTTTGCAAATTTGCCCCAAAAATAGGTAACTTTCTGCCTTTTGCCCCAAAATATGGGGAATTTCAGCATTTTACCTCAAAATAAGGGGAATTTCTGCATTTTTGCTACAAAATATTAGGAATTTCTGCCTTTTTGCCCCAAAATAAGGAAAATTTCTGCCTTTTTTCCCTGAAATAAGTGAAATTTCTGCAATTTTGCCCCAAAATAAGTGAAATTTCTGCAATTTTGCCCCAAAATAATAGAAATTTTTGCAATTTTGCCCCAAAATAAGTGGAATTTCTTAGTTTTTCCCCAAAATAAAGAGAATTTCTGCCTTTTTGCCCCACAATTATGAGAATTTCTGCAATTTTGCTCCAAAATACGGGGAATTTCTGCCTTTTTGTCCGAAATAAGGGGGATGCATACCTTTTTGCCATAAAAAAGGGAAATTTCTTCATTTTTGCCCCAAATTAAGGGAAATTTCTGACTTTTTGCCCTGAAATATGTGAAATTTCTGCAATTTTAGCCCAAAATAAGGTAAATTTCTGCTTTTTTGCCCCAAAATAATGGGAATTTCTGCCTTTTTGCCCCAAAATAAGAAAAATTTTTGCCTTTTTTCTCTGAAATAAGTGAAATTTCTGCAATTTTGCCCTATTTAAAGGAAATTTCTGCAATTTTTCCCCATAATAAGGGAAATTTCTGGAATTTTGCTCCATAATAAGGGGAATTTCTGTTTTTTGCCCCCAAATAAGGGAAATTTCTGCAATTTTGCCCTAAAATAAGGGGAATTTCTGCTTTTTTGCCTCTAAATAAGTGGAATTTCTGTCTTTTTCCCCCAAAACAAAGGGAATTTCTATAATTTTTGCCCCAAAATAAGGAAAATTTCTGACTTATTACCCTGAAATAAGTGAAATTTCTGCAATTTTGCCCCAATATAAGGAAAATTTCTGCCTTTTTGCCCCCAAATAAGGGGAATTTCAGCCTTTTTACCTCAAAATAAGGGGAATTTCTGAATTTTGGCACAAAATATTAGGAATTTCTGCTTTTTTGCCCCAAAATAAGGAAAATTTCTGCTTTTTTCCCTGAAATAAGTGAAATTTCTGCAATTTTGCTTCAAAATAAGTAAAATTTCTGCAATTTTGCCCCAAAATAAGGGAAACTTCTGGAATTTTGCCCCAAAATAAGTGGAATTTCTGAGTTTTGCCCCAAAATAAGGAGAATTTCTGCATTTTTGCGCCACAATTAGTGAAATTTCTGCAATTTTGCCGTAAAATAAGAGAAATTTCTGCAATTTTTCCTCATAATAAGGGAAATTTCTGCAATTTTGCCCCAAAATAAGGGGAATTTCTTTTTTTTGCCCCACAATTAAAGAAATTTCTGCAATTTTGCCCAAAAATAAGGGGAATTTCTGCTTTTTTGCCTCTAAATAAGTGGAATTTCTGTCTTTTTGTCTGAAAATAAGAAGAATGCATACCTTTTTGCCATAAAAAAGGAAAATTTCTTCATTTTTGCTCCAAAAGAAGGGGAACTTTTGCCTTTTTGCCTCTAAATAAGTGGAATTTCTGTCCTTTTCCCCCAAAACAAAGGCAATTTCTGTCTTTTTTGCCCCAAAATAAGGAAAATTTCTGACTTATAACCCTGAAATAAGTGAAATTTCTGCAAATTTGCCCCAAAATAAGAAAAATTTCTGCCTTTTTGCCCCCAAATAAGGAGAATTTCAGCCTTTTTATCTCAAAATAAGGGAAATTTCTGCATTTTTGCAACAAAATATTAGAAATTTCTGCATTTTTTGCCACAAAATATTAGGAATTTCTGCCTTTTTGGCCCAAAATAAGGAAAATTTCTGCCTTTTTTCCCGGAAATAAGTGAAATTTCTGCAAATTTGCCTCCCAAATAGGGAAATTTCTGCCTTTTGCCCCAAAATAAGGGGAATTTCAGCATTTTACCTCAAAATAAGGGACATTTCCTATTTTTGCACCAAAATATGGAAATTTCTGCCTTTTTGCCCCAAAATAAGGAAAATTTCTGCCTTTTTTCCCTGAAATAAGTGAAATTTCTGCAATTTTGCCCCAAAATAAGTGAAATTTCTGCAATTTTGCCCTAAAATAAGGAAAATTTCTGGAATTTTGCCCCACAATTAGGGGAATTTCTGCAATTTTGCTTCAAAATACAGGGAATTTCTGCCTTTTTGCCCAAAATAAGGGGAATGCATACCTTTGTGCCATAAAAAAGGGAAATTTCTTCATTTTTGCCCCAAATTAAGGGAAATTTTTGACTTTTTGCCCTGAAATATGTGAAATTTCTGCAATTTTAGCGCAAAATAAGGTGAATTTCTGCCTTTTTGCCTCAAAATAAGAAAAATTTTTGCCTTTTTTCTCTGAAATAAGTGAAATTTCTGCAATTTTGCCCTAAAATAAGGGAAATTTCTGCAATTTTTCTCCATAATAAGGGACATTTCTGCAATTTTGCCACTAAATAAGGGGAATTTCTGTTTTTTGCCCCACAATTAGGGAAATTTCTGCAATTTTGCCCCAAAATAAGGAGAATTTCTGCCTTTTGCCCCAAAATATGGGGAATTTCTGCCTTTTTGTCCAAAAATAAGAAAAATGCATACTATTTTGCCATTAAAAAGGGAAATTTCTTCATTTTTGCTCCAAAATAAGGGGAACTTTTGCCTTTTTGCCTCTAAATAAGAGGAATTTCTGTTTTTTTTTCCTCAAAACAAAGAGAATTTCTGCCTTTTTGCCCCAAAATAAGAAAAATTTCTGACTTTTTACCATGAAATAAGTGAAATTTCTGCAAATTTGTCCCAAAAATAGGAAAATTTCTGCCTTTTGCCCCAAAATAAGGAAAATTTCAGCATTTTACCTCAAAATAAGGGGAATTTCTGCATTTTTGCTACAAAATATTAGGAATTTCTGCTTTTGCCCCAAAATAAGAAAAATTTTTGCCTTTTTTCCCTGAAATAAGTAAAATTTCTGCAATTTTGCCCCAAAATAAGGGAAATATCTGGAATTTTTCCCCAAATTAAGTGGAATTTCTGAGTTGTGCCCCAAAATAAGGAGAATTTCTGCCTTTTTGCGCCACAATTAGTGAAATTTCTGCAATTTTGCCATAAAATAAGGGAAATTTCTTCAATTTTTCCCCATAATAAGGGAAATTTCTGGAATTTTGCCCCAAAATAAGGGGAATTTCTGGTTTTTTGCCCCCAAATAAGGGAAATTTCTGCAATTTTGCCCAAAAATAAGGGGAATTTCTGCTTTTTTGCCTCTAAATAAGTGGAATTTCTGTCTTTTTGTCTGAAAATAAGAAGAATGCATACCTTTTTGCCATAAAAAAAGGAAATTTCTTCATTTTTGCTCCAAAATAAGGGGAACTTTTGCCTTTTTGCCTCTAAATAAGTGGAATTTCTGTCTTTTTCCCCAAAACAAAGGCAATTTCTGTCTTTTTTGCCCCAAAATAAGAAAAATTTCTGACTTATAGCCCTGAAATAAGTGAAATTTCTGCAAATTTGCCCCAAAATAAGAAAAATTTCTGCCTTTTTGCGCCCAAATAAGGGGAATTTCAGCCTTTTTATCTCAAAATAAGGGAAATTTCTCAATTTTTGCAACAAAATATTAGGAATTTCTGCCTTTTTGCCCCAAAATAAGGAAAATTTCTGCTTTTTTTCCTGGAAATAAGTGTAATTTCTGCAAATTTGCCCCAAAAAAGGGAAATTTCTGCCTTTTGCCCCAAAATATGGGGAATTTCAGCATTTTACCTCAAAATAAGAGAAATTTCTGATTTTTGCACCAAAATATGGAGAATTTCTGCCTTTTTGCCCCAAAATAAGGAAAATTTCTGCCTTTTTTCCCTGAAATAAGTGAAATTTCTGCAATTTTGCCCCAAAATAAGTGAAATTTCTGCAATTTTGCCCCAAAATAAGGGAAATTTCTGGAATTTTGCCGCACAATTAGGGGAATTTCTGCAATTTTGCTCCAAAATACAGGGAATTTCTGCCTTTTTGTCCGAAATAAGGGGAATGCATACCTTTTTGCCATAAAAAAGAGAAATTTCTTCATTTTTGCCCCAAATTAATGGAAATTTCTGCCTTTTTGCCCTGAAATATGTGAAATTTCTGCAATTTTAGCCCAAAATAAGGTGAATTTCTGCCTTTTTGCCCCAAAATAATGGGAATTTCTGCCTTTTTGCCCCAAAATAAGAAAAATTTGTGCCTTTTTTCTCTGAAATAAGTGAAATTTCTGCAATTTTGCCCGAAAATAAGGGAAATTTCTGCAATTTTTCCCCATAATAAGGGAAATTTCTGGTATTTTGCCACAAAATAAGGGGAATTTCTGTATTTTTGCCCCCAAATAAGGGAAATTTCTGCAATTTTGCCCTAAAATAAAGGGAATTTCTGCTTTTTTGCCTCCAAATAAGTGGAATTTCTGTCTTTTTCCCCCAAAACAAAGGGAATTTCTGTCATTTTTGCCCCAAAATAAGGAAAATTTCTGACTTATTACCCTGAAATAAGTGAAATTTCTGCAAATTTGCCCCAAAAATAGGGAAATTTCTGCCTTTTGCCCCAAATAAGGGGAATTTCAGCATTTTACCTCAAAATAAGGGAAATTTCTGATTTTTGCACCAAAATATGGAGAATTTCTGCCTTTTTGCCCCAAAATAAGGAAAATTTCTCCCTTTTTTTCTCTAAAATAAGTGAAATTTCTGCAATTTTGCACCAAAATAAGGGAAATTTCTGCATTTTTGCCTCCATATAAGGGGAATTTCAGCCTTTTTACCTCAAAATAAGGGAAATTTCTGCATTTTTGCAACAAAATATTAGGAATTTCTGCATTTTTGCCACAAAATATTAGGAATTTCTGCATTTTTGCCCCAAAATAAGGAAAATTTCTGCCTTTTTTTCCTGAAATAAGTGAAATTTCTGCAATTTTGCCTCAAAATAAGGGAAATTTCTGCAATTTTGCCCCAAAATAAGTGGAATTTCTGAGTTTTGTCCAAAAATAAGGAGAATTTCTGCATTTTTGCCCCACAATTAGGGGAATTTCTGCAATTTTGCTCCAAAATATGGGGAATTTCTGCCTTTTTGCCTGAAAATAAGGGGAATGCATACCTTTTTGCCATAAAAAAGGGAAATTTCTTCACTTTTGCCCCAAATTAAGGGAAATTTCTGCCTTTTTGCCCGGAAATATGTGAAATTTCTGCAATTTTAGCCCAAAATAAGGTGAATTTCTGCCTTTTTGCCCCAAAATAATGAGAATTTCTGCCCTTTTGCCCCAAAATAAGAAAAATTATTGCGTTTTTTTCTCTGAAATAAATGAAATTTCTGCAATTTTGCCCTAAAATAAAAGAAATTTCTGCAATTTTCCCCCATAATAAAGATAATTTCTGGAATTTTGCCCCAAAATAAGGAGAATTTCTGTTTTTTTGCCCCCAAATAAGGGAAATTTCTGCAATTTTGTTCTAAAATAGGGGGAATTTCTGCTTTTTTGCCTCTAAATAAGTGGAATTTCTGTCTTATTCCCCCAAAACAAAGGGAATTTCTTTCATTATTGCCCCAAAATAAGGAAAATTTCTGACTTATTACCCTGAAATAATTGAAATTTCTGCAATTTTGCCCCAATATAAGGGAAATTTCTGCCTTTTTGACCCCAAATAAGGGGAATTTCAGCCTTTTTACCTCAAAATAATAGGAATTTCTGAATTTTGGCACTAAACATTAGGAATTTCTGCCTTTTTGCCCCAAAATAAGGAAAATTTCTGCCTTTTTTCCCTGAAATAAGTGAAATTTCTGCAATTTTGTCCCAAAATAAGTAAAATTTCTGCAATTTTTCTTCAAAATAAAGAAAATTTCTGGAATATTGCCCCAAAATAAGTGGAATTTCTGAGTTTTGCCCCAAAATATGGAGGATTTCTGCCTTTTTGCCCCACAATTAGTGTAATTTCCACAATTTTGCCCTAATTTAAGGGTAATTTCTGCAATTTTTCCCATAATAAGGGAAATTTCTGAAATTTTGCTTCAAAATAAAGGGGAAATTCTGTTTTTTGCCCCACAATTAGTGAAATTTCTGCAATTTTTCCCCAAAATAAGGAAAATCTCTGGAATTTTGCCCCAAAATAAGTGGAATTTCTGAGTTTTGCCCCAAATAAGGAGAATTTCTGCCTTTTTGCCCCACAATTAGGGAAATTTCTGCAATTTTGCTCCAAAATACGGGGAATTTCTGCCTTTTTGCCGGAAAACAAGGGGAATGCGTAACTTTTTGCCATAAAAAATGGAAATTTCTTCATTTTTGCCCCAAATTAATGGAAATTTCTGCCTTTTTGCCCTGAAATATGTGAAATTTCTTCAATTTTAGTCCAAAATAAGGTGAATTTCAGCCTTTTTGCCCCAAAATAATGGGAATTTCTGCCTTTTTGCCGCAAAATAAGAAAAATTTTTTCCTTTTTTCTCTGAAATAAGTGAAATTTCTGCAATTTTGCCCTAAAATAAGGCAAATTTCTGCAATTTTTTTCCATAATAAGGGAAATTTCTGGAATTTTGCCACAAAATAAAGGGAATTTCTGTTTTTTTGCCCCCAAATAAGGAAAATTTCTGCAATTTTGCCCTATAATAGGGGGAATTTCTGCTTTTTTGCCTCTAAATAAGTGGAATATCTGTCTTTTTCCCCCAAAACAAAGGGAATTTCTGTCATTTTTGCCCCAAAATAAGGAAAATTTCTGACTTATTACCCTGAAATAAGTGAAATTTCTGCAATTTTGTCCCAATATAAGGGAAATTTCTGCCTTTTTGCCCCCAAATAAGGGGAATTTCAGCCTTTTTACCTCAAAATAAGTGGAATTTCTGAATTTTGGCACCAAATATTGGGAATTTCTGCCTTTTTGCCCCAAAATAAAAAAAAATTCTGCCTTTTTTCCCTGAAATAAGTGAAATTTCTGAAATTTTGCCTTAAAATAAGAAAAATTTCTGGAATTTTGCCCCAAAATAAGTGGAATTTCTGAGTTTTGCCCCAAAATATGGAGGATTTCTAACTTTTTGCCCCACAATTAGTGAAATTTCTACAATTTTGCCCTAAAATAAGGGAAATTTCTGCAATTTTTCCCCATAATAAGGGAAATTTCTGCAATTTTGCTTTAAAATAAGGGAAATTTCTGTTTTTTGCCACACAATTAGTAAAATTTCTGCAATTTTGCCCCAAAATAAGGAAAATCTCTGGAATTTTGCCCCAAAATAAGTGGAATTTCTGAGTTTTGCCCCAAATTAGAAGAATTTCTGCCTTTTTGCCCCACAATTAGGGATATTTCTGCAATTTTGCTCCAAAATACGGGGAATTTCTGCCTTTTTGCCCGAAAATAAAGAGAATGCATAACTTTTTGCCATAAAAAATGGAAATTTCTTCATTTTTGCCCCAAATTAATGGAAATTTCTGCCTTTTTGCCCTGAAATATGTGAAATTTCTTCAATTTTAGCCCAAAATAAGGTGAATTTCTGCCATTTTGCCCCAAAATAATGGGAATTTCTGCCTTTTTGCCCCAAAATAAGAAAAATTTTTTCCTTTTTTCTCTGAAATAAGTGAAATTTCTGCAATTTTGCCCTAAAATAAGGGAAATTTCTGCAATTTTTTTCCATAATACGGGAAATTTCTGGAAATTTGCCACAAAATAAAGGGAATTTCTGGTTTTTTGCCCCCAAATAAGGGAAATTTCTGCAATTTTGCCCTAAAATAAGGGGAATTTCTGCTTTTTTGCCTCTAAATAAGTGGAATTTCTGTCTTTTTCCCCCAAAACAAAGGGAATTTCTGTCATTTTGGCCCCAAAATAAGGAAAATTTCTGACCTATTACCCTAAAATAAGTGAAATTTCTGCAATTTTGTCCCAATATATGGGAAATTTCTGCCTTTTTGCCCCCAAATAAGGGGAATTTCAGCCTTTTTACCTCAAAATAAGGGGAATTTCTGAATTTTGGCACCAAATATTAGGAATTTCTGCATTTTTGCCCCAAAATAAAAAAATATTCTGCCTTTTTTCCCTGAAATAAGTGAAATTTCTGCAATTTTGCCCCAAAATAAGGGAAATTTCTGGAATTTTGCCCCAAAATAAGTGGAATTTCTGAGTTTTGCCCCAAAATAAGGAGAATTTCTGCCTTTTGCCCCACAATTAGTGAAATTTCTGCAATTTTGCCCTAAAATAAAGGAAATTTCGGCAATTTTTCCCCATAATAAGGGAAAGTTCTGCAATTTTGCTTCAAAATAAGGGGAATTTCTGTTTTTTGTCCCACAATTTGGGAAATTTCTGCAATTTTGTACTAAAATAAGGGAAATTTCTGCAATTTTTTCCATAATAATGGAAATTTCTGCAATTTTGTTTCAAAATAAGGGGAATTTCTGCCTTTTGCCCCAAAATATGGGGAATTTCTGCCTTTTTGTCTGAAAATAAGAAGAATGCATACCTTTTTGCCATAAAAAAGGGAAATTTCTTCATTTTTGCTCAAAAATAAGGGGACCTTTTGCCTTTTTGCCTCTAAATAAGTGGAATTTCTGTCTTTTTTCCCAAAAACAAAGGGAATTTCTGTCTTTTTTTGCCCCAAAATAAGGAAAATTTCTGACTTATAACCCTGAAATAAGTGAAATTTCTGCAAATTTGGCCCAAAATAAGAAAAATTTCTGCCTTTTTGCCCCCAAATAAGGGGAATTTCAGCCTTTTTGCCTCCAAATAGGGGAAATTTCTGCATTTTTGCAACAAAATATTAGGAATTTCTGCATTTTTGCCACAAAATATTAGGAATTTCTGCCTTTTTCCCCAAAATAAGGAAAATTTCTGCATTTTTTTCCGTGAAATAAGTGAAATTTCTGCAATTTTGCCCCAAAATTAGTGAAATTTCTGCAATATTGCCCCAAAATAAAAGAAATTTCTGCAATTTTGCCCCAAAATAAGTGGAATTTCTGAATTTTGCCCCAAGATAAAGAGAATTTCTGCCTTTTGCCCCACAATTAGGGGAATTTATGCAATTTTGCTCCAAAATACAAGGAATTTCTGCCTTTTTGCCTGAAAATAAAGAGAATGCATACCTTTTTGCCATAAAAAAGGGAAATTTCTTCATTTTTTCCACAAATTAAGGGAAATTTCTGCCTTTTTGCCCTGAAATATGTAAAATTTCTGAATATTTACCCCAAAATAAGGTGAATTTCTGCCTTTTTGCCCCAAAATAATGGGAAATTTTTCCATTTTGCTCCAAAATAAGAAAAATTTTTGCATTTTTCTCTGAAATAAGTGAAATTTCTGAAATTTTGCCCTAAAATAAGGGAAATTTCTGCAATGTTTTCCCATAATAAAGATAATTTCTGGAATTTTGTCCCAAAATAAGGGAATTTCTTTTTTTTGCCCCCAAATAAGGAAAATTTCTGCAATTTTGCTCAAAAATAAGGGGAATTTCTGCTTTTTGCCTCTAAATAAGTGGAATTTCTGTCTTTTTCGCCCAAAACAAAGGGAATTTCTGTCATTTTTTCCCCAAAATAAGGAAAATTTCTGACTTATTACCCTGAAATAAGTGAAATTTCTGCAATTTTGCCCCAATATAAGGAAAATTTCTGCGTTTTTGCCCCCAAATAAGGAGAATTTCAGCCTTTTTACCTCAAAATAAGGGGAATTTCTGAATTTCGGCACAAAATATTAGGAATTTCTGCCTTTTTGCCCCAAAATAAAAAAAAATTTCTGCCTTTTTTCCCTGAAATAAGTGAAATTTCTGCAATTTTGCCCTATAATAATTAAAATTTCTGCAATTTTGCCCCAAAATAAGGGAAATTTCTAGAATTTTGACCCAAAATAATTGGAATTTCTGAGTTTTTTTCCAAAAAAAAGGAGAATTTCTGCCTTTTTGCCCCACAATTAGTGAAATTTCTGCAATTTTGCCCTAAAATAAGGGAAATTTCTGCAATTTTTCCCCATAATAAGGGAAATTTCTGCAATTTTGCTTCAAAATAAGGGGAATTTCTGTTTTTTGCCCCAAAATCAGGGAAATTTCTGCAATTTTGCCCCAAAATAAGGGGAATTTCTGCCTTTTGCCCCAAAATATGGGGAATTTCTGCCTTTTTGTCCGAAAATAAGAATGCATATCTTTTTGCCATAAAAAAGGGAAATTTCTTCATTTTTGCTCCAAAATAAGGGGAACTTTTGCCTTTTTGCTTCTAAATAAGTGGAATTTCTCTTTTTTTCCCCCAAAACAAAGAGAATTTCTGTCTGTTTTGCCCCAAAATAAGGAAAATTTCTGACTTATTACCCTGAAATAAGTGAAATTTCTGCAAATTTGCCCCAAAAATAGGGAAATTTCTGCCTTTTGCCCAAAAATAAAAGGAATTTCAGCATTTTACATCAAAATAAGGGAAATTTCTGAATTTTGCACCAAAATATGGAGAATTTCTACCTTTTTGCACCAAAATAAGAAAAATTTCTGCTGTTTTTCCCTGAAATAAGTGAAGTTTCTGCAATTTTGTCCCAAAATATGAAAAATTTCTGCATTTTTGCACCACAATTAGGGAAATTTCTGCAATTTTGCTCCAAAATACAGAGAATTTCTGCCTTTTTGCCTGAAAATAAGGGGAATGCATACCTTTTTGCCATAAAAAAGGGAAATTTTTTCATTTTTGCCCCAAATTAAGAGAAATTTCTGACTTTTTGCCCTGAAATATGTGAAATTTCTGCAATTTTAGCCCAAAATAAGGTGAATTTCTGCCTTTTTGCCCCAAAATAATGGGAATTTCTGCATTTTTGCTCCAAAATAAGAAAAATTTTTGCTTTTTTTCTCTGAAATAAGTGAAATTTCTGCATTTTTGCCCTTAAATAAAAGAAATTTCTGCAATTTTTCCTTATAATATAGGAAATTTCTGGAATTTTGCCTTAAAATAAGGGGAATTTCTGTTTTTTTGCCCCTAAATAAGAAAAATTTCTGCAATTTTGCCCTAAATTAAGGGGAATTTCTGCTTTTTTGCCTCTAAATAAGTGGAATTTCTGTCTTTTTCCCCCAAAACAAAGGGAATTTCTATCGTTATTGCTCCAAAATAAGGAAAATTTCTGACTTATTACCCTGAAATAAGTGAAATTTCTGCCATTTTGCCCCAATATAAGAGAAATTTCTGCTTTTTTGCCCCCAAATAAGGTGAATTTCAGCCTTTTTACCTCAAAATAAGGGGAATTTCTGAATTTTTGCACAAAATATTAGGAATTTCTGCATTTTTGCCCCAAAATAAGGACAATTTCTGCCTTTTTCCCTGAAATAAGTGAAATTTCTGCAATTTTCCCCCAAAATAAGTAAAATTTCTGAAATTTTGCCCCAAAATAAGGAAAATTTCTGGAATTTTGCTTCAAAATAAGTGGAATTTCTGAGTTTTGCCCCAAAATAAGGAGAATTTCTGCCTTTTTGCCCACAATTAGTGAAATTTCTTCAATTTTGCCCTAAAATAAGAGAAATTTCTGCAATTTTTCCCCATAATAAGGGAAATTTCTGCAATTATGCTTCAAAATAATGGGAATTTCTGTTTTTTGCCCCACAATTAGGGAAATTTCTGCAATTTTGCTCCGAAAAAAAAGGAATTTCTGCCTTTTGTCCTAAGATATGGGGAATTTCTGTCTTTTTGTCCGAAAATAAGAAGAATGCATACCTTTTTGCCATAAAAAAGGGAAATTTCTTCATTTTTTCTCCAAAATAAGGGGAACTTTTGCCTTTTTGCCTCTAAATAAGTGGAATTTCTGTCTTTTTCCCCCAAAACAAAGGGAATTTCTGTCTTTTTTGCACCAAAATAAGGAAAATTTCTGACTTTTTACCCTGAATTAAGTGAAATTTCTGCAAATTTGCCCCAAAATAAGAAAAAATTCTGCCTTTTTGTTTCCAAATATGGGGAATTTCTGCCTTTTTACCTCAAAATAAGGGAAATTTCTGCATTTTTGCAACAAAATATTAGGAATTTCTGCATTTTTGCCACAAAATATTAGGAATTTCTGCCTTTTTGCCCCAAAATAAGGAAAATTTCTGCTTTTTTTACCTGAAATAAGTAAAATTTCTGAAATTTTGCCCCAAAATAAGTGAAATTTCTGCAATTTTGCCCCAAAATAAGGAAAATTTCTGGAATTTTGCTTCAAAATAAGTGGAATTTCTGAGTTTTGCCCCAAAATAAAGAGAATTTCTGCCTTTTTGCCCTACAATTAGGGGAATTTCTGCAATTTTGCTCCAAAATACTGGGAATTTCTGCCTTTTTGCCTGAAAATAAGGGGAATGCATACCTTTTTGCCATAAAAAAGGGAAATTTTTTCATTTTTGCCCCAAATTAAGAGAAATTTCTGCCTTTTTGCCCTGAAATATGTGAAATTTCTGCAATTTTAGCCCAAAATAAGGTGAATTTCTGCCTTTTTGCCCCAAAATAATGGGAATTTCTGCCTTTTTGCTCCAAAATAAGAAAAATTTTTGCTTTTTTTCTCTGAAATAAGTGAAATTTTTGCATTTTTGCCCTTAAATAAAATAAATTTCTGCAATTTTTCCTTATAATATAGGAAATTTCTGGAATTTTGCCTTAAAATAAGGGGAATTTCTGTTTTTTGCCCCACAATTAGAGGAATTTCTGCAATTTTGCTCCAAAATACGGGGAATTTCTGCCTTTTTGCCTGAAAATAAGGGGAATGCATACCTTTGTGCCATAAAAAAGGGAAATTTCTTCATTTTTGCCCCAAATTAATGGAAATTTCTGCCTTTTTGCCCTGAAATATGTGAAATTTCTGCAATTTTAGCCCAAAATAAAGTGAATTTCTGCCTTTTTGCCCCATAATAAGAAAAATTTTTGCTTTTTTTCTCTGAAATAAGTGAAATTTCTGCAATTTTGCCCTAAAATAAAAGAAATTTCTGCAATTTTTCCCCATAATAAAGGAAATTTCTGAAATTTTGCCCCAAAATAAGAAGAATTTCTGTTTTTTTGCCCCCAAATAAGGGAAATGTCTGCAATTTTGCCCTAAAATAAGGGGAATTTCTGCTTTTTTGCCTCTAAATAAGTGGAATTTCTGTCTTTTTCCCCCAAAACAAAGGGAATTTCTGTCATTTTTGCCCAAAAATAAAGAAAATTTCTGACTTATTACCCTGAAATACGTGAAATTTCTGCAAATTTGCCCCAAAATAAGGGAAAATTCTGCCTTTTTGCCCCCAAATATGGGGAATTTCAGCCTTTTTACCTCAAAATAAGGGAAATTTCTTCATTTTTGCCACAAAATATTAGAAATTTCTTCTTTTTTGCCACAAAATATTAGGAATTTCTGCCTATTTGCCCCAAAATAAGGAAAATTTCTGCTTTTTTTCCCTGAAATATAAAATTTCTGCAATTTTGCCCCAAAATAAGTGAAATTTCTGCAATTTTGCCTTAAAATAAGTAAAATTTCTGCAATTTTCTCCCAAAATAAGGGAAATTTCTGGAATTTTGCTTCAAAATAAGTGGAATTTCTGAGATTTGCCCCAAAATAAGGAGAATTTCTGCCTTTTTGCCCCACAATTAAGGGAATTTCTGCAATTTTGCTCCAAAATACGGGGAATTTCTGCCTTTTTGCCTGAAAATAAGGGGAATGCATACCTTTTTGCCATAAAAAAGGGAAATTTCTTTATTTTTGCCCCAAATTAAGGGAAATTTCTGCCTTTTTGCGCTGAAATATGTGAAATTTCTGCAATTTTAGCCCAAAATAAAGTGAATTTCTGCCTTTTTGCCCCAAAATAAGAAAAATTTTTGCGTTTTTTCTCTGAAATAAGTGAAATTTCTGCAATTTTGCCCTAAAATAAGGGAAATTTCTGCAATTCTTCCCCATAATAAGGGAAATTTCTGGAATTTTGCTCCAAAATAAGAAGAATTTCTGTTTTTTTGCCCCCAAATAAAGGAAATTTCTGCAATTTTGCCCTAAAATAAGGGGAATTTCTGCTTTTTTGCCTCTAAATAAGTGGAATTTCTCTTTTTCCCCCAAAACAAAGGGAATTTCTGTCATTTTTGCCCAAAAATAAAGAAAATTTCTGACTTATTACCCTGAAATAAGTGAAATTTCTGCAATTTTGCCCCAATATAAGAGAAATTTCTGCCTTTTTGCCCCCAAATAAGGGGAAATTCAGCCTTTTTACCTCAAAATAAGGGGAATTTCTGAATTTTGGCACAAAATATAAGGAATTTCTGCTTTTTTGCCCCAAAATAAAGAAAATTTCTGCCTTTTTTCCCTGAAATAAGTGAAATTTCTGCAATTTTCCCCCAAAATAAGTAAAATTTCTGAAATTTTGCCACAAAATAAGGAAAATTTCTGGAATTTTGCTTCAAAATAAGTGGAATTTCTGAGTTTTGCCCCAAAATAAGGAGAATTTCTGCCTTTTTGCCCACAATTAGTGAAATTTCTGCAATTTTGCCCTAAAATAAGAGAAATTTCTGCAATTTTCCCCATAATAAGGGAAATTTCTGCAATTTTGCTTCAAAATAAGGGGAATTTCTGTTTTTTGCCCCACAATTAGGGAAATTTCTGCAATTTTGCTCCAAAATAAAAGGAATTTCTGCCTTTTGTCCAAAAATAGGAAAAATGCATACCTTTTTGCCATAAAAAAGGGAAATTTCTTCATTTTTGCTTTAAAATAAGGGGAACTTTTGCCTTTTTGCCTCTAAATAAGTGGAATATCTGTTATTTTTTTTCCAAAACAAAGAGAATTTCTGTCTTTTTTGCCCCAAAATAAGGAAAATTTGTGACTTATTACCCTGAAATAAGTGAAATTTCTGCAAATTTGTCTCAAAAATAAGAAAATTTCTGCCTTTTTCCCAAAAATAAGGGGAATTTCAGCATTTTATCTCAAAATAAGGGAAATTTCTGATTTTTGCACCAAAATATGGAGAATTTCTGCTTTTTTACACCAAAATAAGGAAAATTTCTGCCTTTTTTCCTTGAAATGAGAGAAATTTCTGCAATTTTGCCCCCAAAAAAGAAGAATTTCTGCCTTTTTGCCCCACAATTAGGGGAATTTTTGCAATTTTGCTACAAAATACAAGGAATTTCTGCCTTTTTGCCCGAAATAAGGAGAATGCATAACTTTTTGCCATAAAAAAGAGAAATTTCATCATTTTTGCCCAAAATTAAGGGAAATTTCTGCCTTTTTCCTTGAAATATGTGAAATTTCTGTAATTTTAGCCCAAAATAAGGTGAATTTCTGCCTTTTTGCCCCAAAATAATGGGAATTTCTGCATTTGCCCCAAAATAAGAAAAATTTTTGCTTTTTTTCTCTGAAATAAGTGAAATTTCTGCAATTTTGCCTTAAAATAAAAGAAATTTCTGCAATTTTTTCCCATAATAAAGGAAATTTCTGGAATTTTGCCTTAAAATAAAAGGAATTTCTTTTTTTTGCCCCCAAATAAGGGAAATTTCTGCAATTTTGCCCTAAATTAAAAGGAATGTCTGCTTTTTTGCCTCTAAATTAGAGGAATTTCTGTCTTTTTTTTTTCAAAACAAAGGGAATTTCTGTCTTTTTTGCACCAAAATAAAAAAAATTTCTGACTTATTACCCTGAAATAAGTGAAATTTCTGCAAATTTGCCCCAAAATAAGGAAAATTTCTACCTTTTTGCCTCCAAATATGGGGAATTTCAGCCTTTTTACATCAAAATAAGGGAAATTTCTGCATTTTTGCAACAAAATATTAAAAATTTCTGCATTTTTCCCACAAAATATTAGAAATTTCTGCCTTTTTGCCCCAAAATAAGGAAAATTTCTGCCTTTTTTTTCCCTGAAATAAGTGGAATTTCTGCAATTTTGCCCCAAAATATGTGAAATTTCTGCAATTTTGCCCCAAAATAAGGGAAATTTCTGGAATTTTGCCCCAAAATAAGTGGAATTTCTGAGTTTTGCCCCAAAATAAGGAGAATTTCTGCCTTTTTGCCCCACAATTAGGGGAATTTCTGCAATTTTGCTCCAAAATACGGGGAAATTCTGCCTTTTTGCCCGAAAATAAGGGGAATGCATACCTTTTTGCCATAAAAAAGGGAAATTTCTTCATTTTTGCCCCAAATTAAGGGAAATTTCTGCCTTTTTGCCCTGAAATATGAGAAATTTCTGCAATTTTAGCCCAAAATAAGGTGAATTTCTGCCTTTTTGCCCCAAAATAATGGGAATTTCTGCATTTTTGCCCCAAAATAAGAAAAATTTTTGCTTTTTTTCCTGAAATAAGTGAAATTTCTGCAATTTTGCCCTAAAATAAAAGAAATTAATATAATTTTTCCCCATAATAAAGGAAATTTCTGGAAGTTTACCCCAAAATAAGAAGAATTTCTGTTTTTTTGCCCCCAAATAAGAGAAATTTCTGCAATTTTGCCCTAAATTAAGGGGAATTTCTGCTTTTTTTGCCTCTAAATAAGTGGAATTTCTGTCTTCTTACTCCAAAACAAAGGGAATTTCTGTCATTTTTGCCTCAAAATAAGGAAAATTTCTGACTTATTACACTGAAATAAGTGAAATTTCTGCAATTTTGCCCCAATATAAGGGAAATTTCTGCCTTTTTGCCCCCAAATAAGGGTAATTTCAGCCTTTTTACCTCAAAATAAGGGGAATTTCTGAATTTTGGCACAAAATATTAGGAATTTCTGCCTTTTTGCCCCAAAATAAGGAAAATTTCTGCCTTTTTTCCCTGAAATAAGTGAAATTTCTGCAATTTTGCCCCAAAATAAGGAAAATTTCTGCAATTTTGCCCCAAAATAAGAAAAATTTCTGGAATTTTGTCCCAAAATAAGTGGAATTTCTGAGTTTTGCCCCAAAATAAAGAGAATTTCTGCCTTTTTGCCCACAATTAGTGAAATTTCTGCAATTTTGCCCTAAAATAAGAGAAATTGCTGCAATTTTTCCCAATAATAAAAAAAATTTCTGCAATTTTGCTTCAAAATAAAAGGAATTTCTGCCTTTTGTCCTAAAATATGGGGAATTTCTGCCTTTTTGTCCGAAAATAAGAAGAATGCATACCTTTTGCCATAAAAAAGGGAAATTTCTTTATTTTTGCTCCAAAATAAGAGGAACTTTTGCTTTTTGCCTCTAAATAAGTGGAATTTCTGTCTTTTTCCCCCAAAACAAAGGGAATTTCTGTCTTTTTTGCACCAAAATAAGAAAAGTTTCTGACTTTTTACACTGAAATAAGTAAAATTTCTGCAAATTTGCCCCAAAATAAGGGAAATTTCTGCCTTTTTGCCTCCAAATATGGGGAATTTCAGCCTTTTTACCTCAAAATGAAAAAAATTTCTGCATTTTTGCAACAAAATATTAGGAATTTCTGCATTTTTGCTACAAAATATTAGGAATTTTTGCCTTTTAGCCCCAAAATAAGGAAAATTTCTGCCTTTTTTTCCCTGAAATAAGTGAAATTTCTGCAATTTTGCCCCAAAATATGTGAAATTTCTGCAATTTTGCCCCAAAATAAGGGAAATTTCTGGAATTTTGCCCCAAAATAAGTGGAATTTCTGAGTTTTGCCCCAAAATAAGGGGAATTTCTGCCTTTTTGCCCCACAATTAGGGGAATTTCTGCAATTTTGCTCCAAAATACGGGGAATTTCTGCCTTTTTGCCCGAAAATAAGGAAAATGCATACCTTTTTGCCATAAAAAAGGAAAATTTCTTCAGTTTTGCCCCAAATTAAGGGAAATTTCTGCCTTTTTGCCCTGAAATATGTGAAATTTCTGCAATTATAGCCCAAAATAAGGTGAATTTCTGCCTTTTTGCCCCAAAATAATGGAAATTTCTGCCTTTTTGCTCCAAAATAAGAAAAATTTTTGCTTTTTTTCTCTGAAATAAGTGAAATTTCTGCAATTTTGCCCTAAAATAAAAGAAATTTCTGCAATTTTTCCCCATAATAAAGGAAATTTCTGGAATTTTGCTCCAAAATAAGAAGATTTTCTGTTTTTTTGCCCCAAAATAAGGGAAATTTCTGCAATTTTGCCCTAAATTAAGGGGAATTTCTGCTTTTTTGCCTCTAAATAAGTGGAATTTGTATCTTTTTCCCCCAAAACAAAGGGAATTTCTGTCATTTTTGCCCCAAAATAAGGAAAATTTCTGACTTATTACCCTGAAATAAGTGAAATTTCTGCAATTTTGCCCCAATATAAAGGAAATTTCTGCCTTTTTGCCCCCAAATAAGGTGAATTTCAGACTTTTTACCTCAAAATAAGGGGAATTTCTGAATTTTGGCACAAAATATTAGGAATTTCTGCATTTTTGCCCCAAAATAAGGACAATTTCTGCCTTTTTTCCCTGAAATAAGTGAAATTTCTGCAATTTTGCCCCAAAATAAGTAAAATTTCTGAAATTTTGCCCCAAAATAAGGAAAATTTCTGGAATTTTGGCCCAATATAAGTGGAATTTCTGAGTTTTGCCCCAAAATAAGGAGAATTTCTGCCTTTTTGCCCACAATTAGTTAAATTTCTGCAATTTTGCCCTAAAATAAGAGAAATTTCTGCAATTTTTCTCCATAATAAGGGAAATTTCTGCAATTTTGCTTCAAAATAAGGGGAATTTCTGTTTTTTGCCCCAAAATTAGGGAAATTTCTGCAATTTTGCTCCAAAATAAAAGGAATTTCTGCCTTTTGTCCTAAAATATGGGGAATTTCTGCCTTTTTGTCCGAAAATAAGAAGAATGCATACCTTTTTGCCATAAAAAAAAGAAATTTCTTCATTTTTGCTCCAAAATAAGGGGAACTTTTGCTTTTTGCCTCTAAATAAGTGGAATTTCTGTCTTTTTCCCCCAAAACAAAGGGAATTTCTGTCTTTTTTGCACCAAAATAAGGAAAATTTCTGACTTTTTACCCTGAAATAAGTGAAATTTCTGCAAATTTGCCCCAAAATAAGGGAAATTTCTGCCTTTTTGCCCCCAAATATGGGGAATTTCAGCCTTTTTACCTCAAAATAAGGGAAATTTCTGCATTTTTGCAACAAAATATTAGGAATTTCTGCATTTTTGCCACAAAATATTAGGAATTTCTGCCTTTTTGCCCCAAAATAAGGAAAATTTCTGCTTTTTTTCCCTGAAATAAGTGAAATTTCTGCAATTTTGCCCAAAAATAAGTGAAATTTCTGCAATTTTGCCCCAAAATAAGTGAAATTTCTGCAATTTTGCCCCAAAATAAGGGAAATTTCTGGAATTTTGCCCCAAAATAAGTGGAATTTCTGAGTTTTGCCCCAAAATAAGGAGAATTTCTGCCTTTTTGCCCCACAATTAGGGGAATTTCTGTAATTTTGCTCCAAAATACGGGGAATTTCTACCTTTTTGCCTGAAAATAAGGGGAATGCATATATTTTTGCCATAAAAAAGGGAAATTTCTTCATTTTTGCCCCAAATTAAGGGAAATTTCTGCCTTTTTGCCCTGAAATATGTGAAATTTCTGCAATTTTAGCCCAAAATAAAGTGAATTTCTGCCTTTTTGCCCCAAAATAAGAAAAATTTTTGCTTTTTTTCTCTGAAATAAGTGAAATTTCTGCAATTTTGCCCTAAAATAAAAGAAATTAATGCAATTATTCCCCATAATAAAGGAAATTTCTGGAAGTTTGCCCCAAAATAAGAAGAATTTCTGTTTTTTTGCCCCCAAATAAGGGAAATTTCTGCAATTTTTCCCTAAAATAAGGGGAATTTCTGCTTTTTTGCCTCTAAATAAGTGGAATTTCTGTCTTTTTCCCACAAAACAAAGAGAATTTCTGTCATTTTTGCCCCAAAATAAGGAAAATTTCTGACTTATTACCCTGAAATAAGTGAAATTTTTGCAATTTTGCCCCAATATAAGAGAAATTTCTGCCTTTTTGCCCCCAAATAAGGGGAATTTCAGCATTTTTACCTCAAAATAATGGGGAATTTCTGAATTTTGGCACAAAATATTAGGAATTTCTGCCTTTTTGCCCCAAATAAAGACAATTTCTGACTTTTTTCCCTGAAATAAGTGAAATTTCTGCAATTTTGCCCCAAAATAAGTAAAATTTCTGCAATTTTGCCCCAAAATAAGGAAAATTTTTGTAATTTTGCCCCAGAATAAGTGGAATTTCTGAGTTTTGCCCCAAAATAAGGAGAATTTCTGCCTTTTTGCCCACAATTAGTGAAATTTCTGCAATTTTGCCCTAAAATAAGAGAAATTTCTGCAATTTTTCCCCATAATAAGGGAAATTTCTGAAATTTTGCTTCAAAATAAGGGGAATTTCTGTTTTTTTTCCCCACAATTAGGGAAATTTCTGCAATTTTGCTCCAAAATAAAAGAAATTTCTGCCTTTTGTCCTAAAATATGGGGAATTTCTGCCTTTTTGTCCGAAAATAAGAAGAATGCATACCTTTTTGCCATAAAAAAGGGAAATTTCTTCATTTTTGCTCAAAAAAATAAGGGGAACTTTTTGTTTTTGCCTCTAAATAGGTGGAATTTCTGTCTTTTTCCCCCAAAACAAAGGGAATTTCTGTCTTTTTTGCACCAAAATAAGGAAAATTTCTGACTTTTTACCCTGAAATAAGTGAAATTTCTGCAAATTTGCCCCAAAATAAGGGAAATATCTGCCTTTTTGCCCCCAAATATGGGGAATTTCAGCCTTTTTACCTCAAAATAATGGAAATTTCTGCATTTTTGCAACAAAATATTAGGAATTTGTGCATTTTTGCCACAAAATATTAGGAATTTCTGCCTTTTTGCCCCAAAATAAGAAAAAATTTCTGCTTTTTTTCCCTGAAATAAGTTAAATTTCTGCAATTTTGCCCAAAAATAAGTGAAATTTCTGCAATTTTGCCCCAAAATAAGTGAAATTTCTGCAATTTTGCCCCAAAATAAGGGAAATTTCTGGAATTTTGCCCCAAAATAAGTGGAATTTCTGAGTTTTGCCCCAAAATAAGGAGAATTTCTGCCTTTTTGTTCCACAATTAGGGGAATTTCTGCAATTTTGCTCCAAAATACGGGGAATTTCTGCCTTTTTGCCTGAAAATAAGGGGAATGCATACCTTTGTGCCATAAAAAAGGGAAATTTCTTCATTTTTGCCCCAAATTAAGGGAAATTTCTGCCTTTTTGCCCTGAAATATGTGAAATTTCTGCAATTTTAGCCCAAAATAAAGTGAATTTCTGCCTTTTTGCCCCAAAATAAGAAAAATTTTTGCTTTTTTTCTCTGAAATAAGTGAAATTTCTGCAATTTTGCCCTAAAATAAAAGAAATTTCTGCAATTTTTCCCCATAATAAAGGAAATTTCTGGAATTTTGCCCCAAAATAAGAAGAATTTCTGTTTTTTTGCCCCCAAATAAGGGAAATTTCTGCAATTTTGCCCTAAAATAAGGGGAATTTCTGCTTTTTTGCCTCTAAATAAGTGGAATTTCTGTACTTTTTCCCAAAACAAAGGGAATTTCTGTCATTTTTGCCCCAAAATAAGGAAAATTTCTGACTTATTACCCTGAAATAAGTGAAATTTCTGCAATTTTGCCCCAATATAAGGGAAATTTCTGCCTTTTTGCCCCCAAATAAGGGGAATTTCAGCCTTTTTACCTCAAAATAAGGGGAATTTCTGAATTTTGGCACAAAATATTAGGAATTTCTGCCTTTTTGCCCCAAAATAAGAAAAATTTCTGCATTTTTTCCCTGAAATAAGTGAAATTTCTGCAATTTTGCCCCAAAATAAGTAAAATTTCTGCAATTTTGCCCCAAAATAAGGAAAATTTCTGGAATTTTGCCCCAAAATAAGTGGAATTTCTGAGTTTTGTCTCAAAATAAGGAGAATTTCTGCCTTTTTGCCCACAATTAGTGAAATTTCTGCAATTTTGCCCCATAATAAGGGGAATTTCTGCAATTTTGCTTCAAAATAAGGGGAATTTCTGTTTTTTGCCCCACAATTAGGGAAATTTCTGCAATTTTGCTCCAAAATAAAAGTAATTTCTGCCTTTTGTTCTAAAATATGGGGAATTTCTGCCTTTTTGTCCAAAAATAAGAAGAATGCATACGTTTATGCCATAAAAAAGGGAAATTTCTTCATTTTTGCTCCAAAATAAGGGGAACTTTTGCTTTTTGCCTCTAAATAAGTGGAATTTCTGTCTTTTTCCCCCAAAACATAGTGAATTTCTGTCTTTTTTGCACCAAAATAAGGAAAATTTCTGACTTTTTACCCTGAAATAAGTGAAATTTCTGCAAATTTGCCCCAAAATAAGGGAAATTTCTGCATTTTTGCCCACAAATATGGGGAATTTCAGCCTTTTTACCTCAAAATAAGGGAAATTTCTGCATTTTTGCAACAAAATATTAGGAATTTCTGCATTTTTGCCACAAATATTAGGAATTTCTGCCTTTTTGCCCCAAAATAAGTGAAATTTCTGCAATTTTGCCCTAAAATAAGAGAAATTGCTGCAATTTTTCCCAATAATAAAAGAAATTTCTGCAATTTTGCTTCAAAATAAAAGGAATTTCTGTCTTTTGTCCTAAAATATGGGGAATTTCTGCCTTTTTGTCCGAAAATAAGAAGAATGCATACCTTTTTGCCATAAAAAAGGGAAATTTCTTTATTTTTGCTCCAAAATAAGGGGAACTTTTGCTTTTTGCCTCTAAATAAGTGGAATTTCTGTTTTTTCCCTCAAAACAAAATGAATTTCTGTCTTTTTTGCACCAAAATAAGAAAAGTTTCTGACTTTTTACCCTGAAATAAGTGAAATTTCTGCAAATTTGCCCCAAAATAAGGGAAATTTCTGCATTTTGCCTCCAAATATGGGGAATTTCAGCCATTTTACCTCAAAATAATGGAAATTTCTGCATTTTTGCAACAAAATATTAGGAATTTCTGCATTTTTGCCACAAAATATTAGGAATTTTTGCCTTTTAGCCCCAAAATAAGGAAAATTTCTGCCTTTTTTTCCCTGAAATAAGTGAAATTTCTGCAATTTTGCCCCAAAATATGTGAAATTTCTGCAATTTTGCCCCAAAATAAGGGAAATTTCTGGAATTTTGCCCCAAAATAAGTGGAATTTCTGAGTTTTGCCCCAAATTAAGGGGAATTTCTGCCTTTTTGCCCCACAATTAGAGGAATTTCTGCAATTTTGCTCCAAAATACGGGAAATTTCTGCCTTTTTGCCCGAAAATAAGGAAAATGCATACCTTTTTGCCATAAAAAAGGGAAATTTCTTCAGTTTTGCCCCAAATTAAGGGAAATTTCTGCCTTTTTGCCCTGAAATATGTGAAATTTCTGCAATTATAGCCCAAAATAAGGTGAATTCCTGCCTTTTTGCCCCAAAATAATGGGAATTTCTGCCTTTTTGCTCCAAAATAAGAAAAATTTTTGCTTTTTTTCTCTGAAATAAGTGAAATTTCTGCAATTTTGCCCTAAAATAAAAGAAATTTCTGCAATTTTTCCCCATAATAAAGGAAATTTCTGGAATTTTGCTCCAAAATAAGAAGAATTTCTGTTTTTTTGCCCCCAAATAAGGGAAATTTCTGCAATTTTGCCCTAAATTAAGGGGAATTTCTGCTTTTTTGCCTCTAAATAAGTGGAATTTGTATCTTTTTCCCCCAAAACAAAGGGAATTTCTGTCATTTTTGCCCCAAAATAAGGAAAATTTCTGACTTATTACCCTGAAATAAGTGAAATTTCTGCAATTTTGCCCCAATATAAAGGAAATTTCTGCCTTTTTGCCCCCAAATAAGGTGAATTTCAGACTTTTTACCTCAAAATAAGGGGAATTTCTGAATTTTGGCACAAAATATTAGGAATTTCTGCATTTTTGCCCCAAAATAAGGACAATTTCTGCCTTTTTTCCCTGAAATAAGTGAAATTTCTGCAATTTTGCCCCAAAATAAGTAAAATTTCTGAAATTTTGCCCCAAAATAAGGAAAATTTCTGGAATTTTGGCCCAATATAAGTGGAATTTCTGAGTTTTGCCCCAAAATAAGGAGAATTTCTGCCTTTTTGCCCACAATTAGTTAAATTTCTGCAATTTTGCCCTAAAATAAGAGAAATTTCTGCAATTTTTCTCCATAATAAGGGAAATTTCTGCAATTTTGCTTCAAAATAAGGGGAATTTCTGTTTTTTGCCCCAAAATTAGGGAAATTTCTGCAATTTTGCTCCAAAATAAAAGGAATTTCTGCCTTTTGTCCTAAAATATGGGGAATTTCTGCCTTTTTGTCCGAAAATAAGAAGAATGCATACCTTTTTGCCATAAAAAAAAGAAATTTCTTTATTTTTGCTCCAAAATAAGGGGAACTTTTGCTTTTTGCCTCTAAATAAGTGGAATTTCTGTCTTTTTCCCCCAAAACAAAGGGAATTTCTGTCTTTTTTGCACCAAAATAAGGAAAATTTCTGACTTTTTACCCTGAAATAAGTGAAATTTCTGCAAATTTGCCCCAAAATAAGGGAAATTTCTGCCTTTTTGCCCCCAAATATGGGGAATTTCAGCATTTTTACCTCAAAATAAGGGAAATTTCTCATTTTTGCAACAAAATATTAGGAATTTCTGCATTTTTGCCACAAAATATTAGGAATTTTTGCCTTTTAGCCCCAAAATAAGGAAAATTTCTGCCTTTTTTTCCCTGAAATAAGTGAAATTTCTGCAATTTTGCCCCAAAATATGTGAAATTTCTGCAATTTTGCCCCAAAATAAGGGAAATTTCTGGAATTTTGCCCCAAAATAAGTGGAATTTCTGAGTTTTGCCCCAAATTAAGGGGAATTTCTGCCTTTTTGCCCCACAATTAGAGGAATTTCTGCAATTTTGCTCCAAAATACGGGAAATTTCTGCCTTTTTGCCCGAAAATAAGGAAAATGCATACCTTTTTGCCATAAAAAAGGGAAATTTCTTCAGTTTTGCCCCAAATTAAGGGAAATTTCTGCCTTTTTGCCCTGAAATATGTGAAATTTCTGCAATTATAGCCCAAAATAAGGTGAATTCCTGCCTTTTTGCCCCAAAATAATGGGAATTTCTGCCTTTTTGCTCCAAAATAAGAAAAATTTTTGCTTTTTTTCTCTGAAATAAGTGAAATTTCTGCAATTTTGCCCTAAAATAAAAGAAATTTCTGCAATTTTTCCCCATAATAAAGGAAATTTCTGGAATTTTGCTCCAAAATAAGAAGAATTTCTGTTTTTTTGCCCCCAAATAAGGGAAATTTCTGCAATTTTGCCCTAAATTAAGGGGAATTTCTGCTTTTTTGCCTCTAAATAAGTGGAATTTGTATCTTTTTCCCCCAAAACAAAGGGAATTTCTGTCATTTTTGCCCCAAAATAAGGAAAATTTCTGACTTATTACCCTGAAATAAGTGAAATTTCTGCAATTTTGCCCCAATATAAAGGAAATTTCTGCCTTTTTGCCCCCAAATAAGGTGAATTTCAGACTTTTTACCTCAAAATAAGGGGAATTTCTGAATTTTGGCACAAAATATTAGGAATTTCTGCATTTTTGCCCCAAAATAAGGACAATTTCTGCCTTTTTTCCCTGAAATAAGTGAAATTTCTGCAATTTTGCCCCAAAATAAGTAAAATTTCTGAAATTTTGCCCCAAAATAAGGAAAATTTCTGGAATTTTGGCCCAATATAAGTGGAATTTCTGAGTTTTGCCCCAAAATAAGGAGAATTTCTGCCTTTTTGCCCACAATTAGTTAAATTTCTGCAATTTTGCCCTAAAATAAGAGAAATTTCTGCAATTTTTCTCCATAATAAGGGAAATTTCTGCAATTTTGCTTCAAAATAAGGGGAATTTCTGTTTTTTGCCCCAAAATTAGGGAAATTTCTGCAATTTTGCTCCAAAATAAAAGGAATTTCTGCCTTTTGTCCTAAAATATGGGGAATTTCTGCCTTTTTGTCCGAAAATAAGAAGAATGCATACCTTTTTGCCATAAAAAAAAGAAATTTCTTTATTTTTGCTCCAAAATAAGGGGAACTTTTGCTTTTTGCCTCTAAATAAGTGGAATTTCTGTCTTTTTCCCCCAAAACAAAGGGAATTTCTGTCTTTTTTGCACCAAAATAAGGAAAATTTCTGACTTTTTACCCTGAAATAAGTGAAATTTCTGCAAATTTGCCCCAAAATAAGGGAAATTTCTGCCTTTTTGCCCCCAAATATGGGGAATTTCAGCATTTTTACCTCAAAATAAGGGAAATTTCTCATTTTTGCAACAAAATATTAGGAATTTCTGCATTTTTGCCACAAAATATTAGGAATTTCTGCCTTTTTGCCCCAAAATAAGGAAAATTTCTGCTTTTTTTCCCTGAAATAAGTGAAATTTCTGCAATTTTGCCCCAAAATAAGTGAAATTTCTGCAATTTTGCCCCAAAATAAGTGAAATTTCTGCAATTTTGCCCCAAAATAAGGGAAATTTCTGGAATTTTGCCCAAAAATAAGTGGAATTTCTGAGTTTAGCCCCAAAATAAGGAGAATTTCTGTCTTTTTGCCCCACAATTAGGGGAATTTCTGTAATTTTGCTCCAAAATACGGGGAATTTCTGCCTTTTTGCCTGAAAATAAGGGGAATGCATACCTTTGTGCCATAAAAAAGGGAAATTTCTTCATTTTTGCCCCAAATTAAGGGAAATTTCTGCCTTTTTGCCCTGAAATATGTGAAATTTCTGCAATTTTAGCCCAAAATAAAGTGAATTTCTGCCTTTTTGCCCCAAAATAAGAAAAATTTTTGCTTTTTTTCTCTGAAATAAGTGAAATTTCTGCAATTTTGCCCTAAAATAAAAGAAATTTCTGCAATTTTTCCCCATAATAAAGGAAATTTCTGGAATTTTGCCCCAAAATAAGAAGAATTTCTGTTTTTTTGCCCCCAAATAAGGGAAATTTCTGCAATTTTGCCCTAAAATAAGGGGAATTTCTGCTTTTTTGCCTCTAAATAAGTGGAATTTCTGTCCTTTTTCCCAAAACAAAGGGAATTTCTGTCATTTTTGCCCCAAAATAAGGAAAATTTCTGACTTATTACCCTGAAATAAGTGAAATTTCTGCAATTTTGCCCCAATATAAGGGAAATTTCTGCCTTTTTGCCCCCAAATAAGGGGAATTTCAGCCTTTTTACCTCAAAATAAGGGGAATTTCTGAATTTTGGCAAAAAATATTAGGAATTTCTGCCTTTTTGCCCCAAAATAAGAAAAATTTCTGCATTTTTTCCCTGAAATAAGTGAAATTTCTGCAATTTTGCCCCAAAATAAGTAAAATTTCTGCAATTTTGCCCCAAAATAAGGAAAATTTCTGGAATTTTGCCCCAAAATAAGTGGAATTTCTGAGTTTTGTCTCAAAATAAGGAGAATTTCTGCCTTTTTGCCCACAATTAGTGAAATTTCTGCAATTTTGCCCCATAATAAGGGGAATTTCTGCAATTTTGCTTCAAAATAAGGGGAATTTCTGTTTTTTGCCCCACAATTAGGGAAATTTCTGCAATTTTGCTCCAAAATAAAAGTAATTTCTGCCTTTTGTTCTAAAATATGGGGAATTTCTGCCTTTTTGTCCGAAAATAAGAAGAATGCATACGTTTATGCCATAAAAAAGGGAAATTTCTTCATTTTTGCTCCAAAATAAGGGGAACTTTTGCTTTTTGCCTCTAAATAAGTGGAATTTCTGTCTTTTTCCCCCAAAACATAGTGAATTTCTGTCTTTTTTGCACCAAAATAAGGAAAATTTCTGACTTTTTACCCTGAAATAAGTGAAATTTCTGCAAATTTGCCCCAAAATAAGGGAAATTTCTGCATTTTTGCCCACAAATATGGGGAATTTCAGCCTTTTTACCTCAAAATAAGGGAAATTTCTGCATTTTTGCAACAAAATATTAGGAATTTCTGCATTTTTGCCACAAATATTAGGAATTTCTGCCTTTTTGCCCCAAAATAAGTGAAATTTCTGCAATTTTGCCCTAAAATAAAAAAAATTAATGCAATTTTTCCCCATAATAAAGGAAATTTCTGGAAGTTTGCCCCAAAATAAGAAGAATTTCTGTTTTTTTGCCCCCAAATAAGGGAAATTTCTGCAATTTTTTCCTAAAATAAGGGAATTTCTGCTTTTTTGCCTCTAAATAAGTGGAATTTCTGTCTTTTTCCCCCAAAAACAAAGGGAATTTCTGTCATTTTTGCCCCAAAATAAGGAAAATTTCTGACTTATTATCCTGAAATAAGTGAAATTTCTGCAATTTTGCCCCAATATAAGGGAAATTTCTGCCTTTTTGCCCACAAATAAGGGGAATTTCAGCCTTTTTACCTCAAAATAAGGGGAATTTCTGAATTTTGGCACAAAATATTAGGAATTTCTGCCTTTTTGCCCCAAATAAGGACAATTTCTGCCTTTTTTCCCTGAAATAAGTGAAATTTCTGCAATTTTGCCCCAAAATAAGTAAAATTTCTGCAATTTTGCCCCAAAATAAGGAAAATTTCTGTAATTTTGCCCCAAAATAAGTGGAATTTCTGAGTTTTGCCCCAAAATAAGGAGAATTTCTGCCTTTTTGCCCACAATTAGTGAAATTTCTGCAATTTTGCCCTAAAATAAGAGAAATTTCTGCAATTTTTCCCCATAATAAGGGAAATTTCTGAAATTATGCTTCAAAATAAGGGGAATTTCTGTTTTTTTTCCCCACAATTAGGGAAATTTCTGCAATTTTGCTCCAAAATAAAAGGAATTTCTGCCTTTTGTCCTAAAATATGGGGAATTTCTGCCGTTTTGTCCGAAAATAAGAAGAATGCATACCTTTTTGCCATAAAAAAGGGAAATTTCTTCATTTTTGCTCCAAAATAAGGGGAACTTTTGGTTTTTGCCTCTAAATAAGTGGAATTTCTGTCTTTTTCCCCCAAAACAAAGGGAATTTCTGTCTTTTTTGCACCAAAATAAGGAAAATTTCTGACTTTTTACCCTGAAATAAGTGAAATTTCTGCAAATTTGCCCCAAAATAAGGGAAATTTCTGCCTTTTTGCCCCCAAATATAAGGAATTTCAGCCTTTTTACCTCAAAATAATGGAAATTTCTGCATTTTTGCAACAAAATATTAGGAATTTGTGCATTTTTGCCACAAAATATTAGGAATTTTGCCTTTTTGCCCCAAAATAAGAAAAAATTTCTGCTTTTTTTCCCTGAAATAAGTTAAATTTCTGCAATTTTGCCCAAAAATAAGTGAAATTTCTGCAATTTTGCCCCAAAATAAGTGAAATTTCTGCAATTTTGCCCCAAAATAAGGGAAATTTCTGGAATTTTGCCCCAAAATAAGTGGAATTTCTGAGTTTTGCCCCAAAATAAGGAGAATTTCTGCCTTTTTGCCCCACAATTAGGGGAATTTCTGCAATTTTGCTCCAAAATACGGGGAATCTCTGCCTTTTTGCCTGAAAATAAGGGGAATGCATACCTTTGTGCCATAAAAAAGGGAAATTTCTTCATTTTTGCCCCAAATTGAGGGAAATTTTTGCCTTTTTGCCCTGAAATATGTGAAATTTCTGCAATTTTAGCCCAAAATAAAGTGAATTTCTGCCTTTTTGCCCCAAAATAAGAAAAATTTTTGCTTTTTTTCTCTGAAATAAGTGAAATTTCTGCAATTTTGCCCTAAAATAAAAGAAATTTCTGCAATTTTTCCCCATAATAAAGGAAATTTCTGCAATTTTGCCCTAAAATAAGGGGAATTTCTGCTTTTTTGCCTCTAAATAAGTGGAATTTCTGTCTTTTTCCCCAAAACAAAGGGAATTTCTGTCATTTTTGCCCCAAAATAAGGAAAATTTCTGACTTATTACCCTGAAATAAGTGAAATTTCTGAAATTTTGCCCCAATATAAGGGAAATTTCTGCCTTTTTGCCCCCAAATAAGGGGAATTTCAGCCTTTTTACCTCAAAATAAGGGGAATTTCTGAATTTTGGCACAAAATATTAGGAATTTCTGCCTTTTTGCCCCAAAATAAGAAAAATTTCTGCATTTTTTTCCCTGAAATAAGTGAAATTTCTGCAACTTTGCCCCAAAATAAGTAAAATTTCTGCAATTTTGCCCCAAAATAAGGAAAATTTCTGGAATTTTGCCCCAAAATAAGTGGAATTTCTGAGTTTTGCCCCAAAATAAGGAGAATTTCTGCCTTTTTGCCCACAATTAGTGAAATTTCTGCTATTTTGCCCCATAATAAGAAGAATTTCTGCAATTTTGCTTCAAAATAAGGGGAATTTCTGTTTTTTGCCCCACAATTAGGGAAATTTCTGCAATTTTGCTCCAAAATAAAAGTAATTTCTGCCTTTTGTTCTAAAATATGGGGAATTTCTGCCTTTTTGTCTGAAAATAAGAAGAATGCATACCTTTATGCCATAAAAAAGGGAAATTTCTTCATTTTTGCTCCAAAATAAGGGGAACTTGTGCTTTTTGCCTCTAAATGAGTGGAATTTCTGTCTTTTTCCCCCAAAACAAAGGGAATTTCTGTCTTTTTTGCACCAAAATAAGGAAAATTTCTGACTTTTTACCCTGAAATAAGTGAAATTTCTGCAAATTTGCCCCAAAATAAGAGAAATTTCTACATTTTTGTCCCCAAATATGGGGAATTTCAGCCTTTTTACCTCAAAATAAGGGGAATTTCTGCATTTTTGCAACAAAATATTAGGAATTTCTGCATTTTTGCCACAAAATATTAGGAATTTCTGCCTTTTTTCCCTGAAATAAGTGAAATTTCTGCAATTTTGCCCCAAAATAAGTGAAATTTCTGCAATTTTGCGCCAAAATAAGGAAAATTTCTGGAATTTTGCCCCAAAATAAGTCGAATTTCTGAGTTTTGCCCCAAAATAAGGAGAATTTCTGCCTTTTTGCCCCACAAGTAGGGGAATTTCTGCAATTTTGCTCCAAAATACGGGGAATTTCTGCCTTTTTGCCTGAAAATAAGGGGAATGCATAACTTTTTGCCATAAAAAAGGGAAATTTCACCATTTTTGCCCCAAATTAAGGGAAATTTCTGCCTTCTTGCCCTGAAATATGTGAAATTTCTGCAATTTTATCCCAAAATAAAGTGAATTTCTGCCTTTTTGCCCCAAAATAATGGGAATTTCTGCTTTTGCCCCAAAATAAGAAAAATTTTTGCTTTTTTCTCTGAAATAAGTGAAATTTCTGCAATTTTGCCCAAAAATAAGGAAAATTTCTGCAATTTTTTTCTCATAATAAGGGAAATTTTTGCAATTTTGCCCCAAAATAAGAGGAATTTCTGTTTTTTGCCCCCAAATAAGAGAAATTTCTGCAATTTTGCCCTAAAATAAGAGGAATTTCTGCCTTTTGCCCCCAAAAAAGAGAGTTTCTGCATTTTTGCCCCAATATAAAGAAAATTACTGCATTTTTTACCACAAAATTAGGTAAATTTCTTCAATTTTGCTTCAAAATACGGGAATTTTCTGCCTTTTTTGCCGAAAATAAGGGGAATTTCTGCCTTTTTGCCCCAAAATTAGGAGAATTTCTGCAATTTTGCTCCAAAATACGGGGAATTTCTGCCTTTTTTCCCGAAAATAAAGGGCATGTATACCTTTTTGCCATAAAAAAAGGGAAATTTCTTCATTTTTGCCCCAAAATAAGGGGATTATCCGCCTTTTTTACTAAAAATAAGTGCAATTTCTGCCTTTTCCCCAAAAATAAATGAAATTTCTGTTTTTGGCCTCAAAATAAGGGGAATTTCTGAATTTTTGCCCAAAAATAAGAGAAATTTCAGCCTTTTTACCTCAAAATAAGGGGAATTTCTGCCTTTATGCCCCAAAAATATGGGGAATTTCCGCCTTTTTGCCCCAAAATAAGTAAAATTTCTGCAATTTTGTACCAAAATAAAAGAAATTTCTGCCTTTTTGCCCCAAAATAAGAAAATTTCTGCCTTTTTTCTGAAATAAGTGAAATTTCTGCAATTTTGCCCCAAAATAAGGGAAATTTCGGCAATTTTGCCCAAATGTAAAAGGAAATTTCTGCAATTTTGACCCAAAATAAGGGGAATTTCTTACTTTTTGCTCATGAAAAAAGGAGATTTTCTGTCTTTTTGCCCCAAAATAAGGAGAATTTCTGCCTTTTTGCCCAAAAATTATGAGAATTTCTGCAATTTTGCTTCAAAATACGGGGAATTTCTGCCTTTTAGCCCCAAAATAAAGGGAATTTCTGCATTTTCCCCCAATATTTAGGGAATTTCTGCATTTTACCTCTAAATAAGGGGAATTTCTGCATTTTACCTCAAAATAAGAAGAATTTCTGCATTTTGCCCCAAAATATGGGAAATTTTTGCCTTTTTGTTCCAAAATAAGGAAAATTTCTTCAATTTTGTACCATAATAAAAGAAATTTCTGCTTTTTGCCCCAAAAATATGGGGAATTTCTGCCTTTTTGCCCCAAAATAAGGAAAATTTCTGCAATTTTGTACCAAAATAAAAGAAATTTCTGCCTTTTTACCCGAAAATAAGAAAATTTCTGCCTTTTTTGTGAAATAAGTGAAATTTCTGCAATTTTGCCCCAAAATAAGGGAAATTTTGGCAATTTTGCCCAAATGTAAAGGAAATTTCTGCCTTTTTGCCCCAAAATAAGGGGAATTTCAGCCTTATTACCTCAAAATAAGGGAAATTTCTGCCTTTTTGCCACAAAATATAAGGAATTTCTGCCTTTTTGCCCCAAAATAAAAAACATTTCTGTAATTTTTCCCCAAAATAAGGGGAATTTCTCCCTTTTTGCCCCAAAATAAAGGAAATTTCAGCCTTTTTACCTAAAAATAAGTGAAATTTCTGTAATTTTGCCCCAAATAAGGGAAATTTCTGCAACTTTGCCCCAAAATGAGGGACATTCCTTCAATTTTGCCCCAAAATAAAGGAAATTTCTGGAATTTTGCTCCAAAGTAAGGGGAATTTCGGATTTTGGCCCCAAAATAAAGGGAATTTCTGCCTTTTGCCCCAAAATTAGGAGAATTTCTGCAATTTTGCTCCAAAATACGGGGAATTTCTGCCTTTTTGCCCGAAAATAAGAAGAATGCATACCTTTTTGCCATAAAAAAAGGGAAATTTTTTCATTATTGCTCCAAAATAAGGGGAATTTCTGCCTTTTTGCCTCTAAATAAGTGAAATTTCTGTCTTATTCCCCCAAGACAAAAAAAATTTCTGTCTTTTTTGCCCCCAAATAAGGGGAATTTCTCACTTATTACTCTGAAATAAGTGAAATTTCTGCAATTTTACCCCAAAATAAAAGTAATTTCTGCCTTTTTGCCCCCAAATAAGGGAAATTTCAGCCTTTTTACCTCAAAATAAGGGGAATTTCTGCATTTTTCCCACAAAATATTAGGAATTTCTGCCTTTTTGCACCAAAATAAGGAAAATTTCTTTCTTTTTTCTCTGAAATAAGTGAAATTTCTGAAATTTTGCCCCAAAATAAGTGAAATTTCTGCAATTTTCCCCAAAATAAGGGAAATTTCTGCCTTTTTGCCCTGAAATATGTGAAATTTCTTCAATTTTACCCGAAAATTGGGTGAATTTCTGCCTTTTTGCCCCAAAATAATGGGAATTTCTGCCTTTTTGCCCCAAAATAAGAAAAATTTTTGCTTTTTTTCTCTGAAATAAGTGAAATTTCTGCAATTTTGCCCTAAAATACGGGAAATTACTGCAATTTTTTTCTCATAATAAGGGAAAATCTGCAATTTTGCTCCAAAATAAAAGGAATTTCTGTTTATTGCCCCCAAATAAGAGAAATTTCTGCAATTTTGCCCTAAAATAAGGGGAATTTCTGCCTTTTGCCCCCAAAAAAGAGAGTTTCTGCATTTTTGCCCCAAAATAAAGAAAATTACTGCATTTTTTACCCCAAAATTAGGTGAATTTCTTCAATTTTGCTTCAAAATACGGGGATTTTCTGCTTTTTGCCGAAAATAAGGGGAATTTCTGCCTTTTTGCCCCAAAATTAGGGGAATTTCTGCAATTTTGCTCCAAAATACGGGGAATTTCTGCCTTTTTGCCCGAAAATAAAGGGAATGTATACCTTTTTGCCATAAAAAAGGGAAATTTCTTTATTTTTGCCCCAAAATAAGGGGATTATCTGCCTTTTTTACTAAAAATAAGTGCAATTTCTGCCTTTTCCCCAAAAATAAACGAAATTTCTGTTTTTGGCCTCAAAATAAGGGGAATTTCTGACTTTTTGCCCAAAAATAAGGGAAATTTCAGCCTTTTTACCTCAAAGTAAGGGGAATTTCTGCCTTTTTGCCCCAAAAATATGGGGAATTTCCGCCTTTTTGCCCCAAAATAAGTAAAATTTCTGCAATTTTATACCAAAATAAAAGAAATTTCTGCCTTTTTACCCCAAAATAAGAAAATTTCTGCCTTTTTTCTGAAATAAGTGAAATTTCTGCAATTTTGCCCCAAAATAAGGGAAATTTCGGCAATTTTGCCCAAATGTAAAAGGAAATTTCTGCAATTTTGACCCAAAATAAGGGAAATTTCTTACTTTTTGCTCACGAAAAAGGGAGATTTTCTGTCTTTTTGCCCCAAAATAAGGAGAATTTCTGCCTTTTTTGCTCGAAAATTATGAGAATTTCTGCAATTTTGCTTCAAAATACGGGGAATTTCTGCCTTTTAGCCCCAAAATAAAGGGAATTTCTTCATTTTCCCCCAATATTTGGGGAATTTCTGCATTTTACCTCTAAATAAATGGAATTTCTGCATTTTACCTCAAAATAAGAAGAATTTCTGCCTTTTGCCCCAAAATATGGGGAATTTCTGCCTTTTTGTTCCAAAATAAGGAAAATTTCTTCAATTTTGTACCATAATAAAAGAAATTTCTGCTTTTTGCTCCAAAATGAGGGGAATTTCTGCCTTTTGCCCCAAAAAATGGGGAATTTCAGCATTTTACCTCAAAATAAGGGAATTTTAGCCTTTTTGCACCAAAATATGAAGAATTTCTGCCTTTTTGCCCCAAAATAAAGGGAATTTCTGCATTTTTGCACCAATATTAGGGGAATTTCTGCAATTTTGCTCCAAAATACGGGTCATTTCTGCCTTTTTGCCCAAAATTAAGTGGAATTTCTGCCTTTTTGTCCCGAAATAAGTGAAATTTCTTCAATTTTAGCCAAAAATTAGGGATTTCATCTTTTTGCCCCAAAATAAGGGAAATTTCTGCCATTTTGCCTTGAAATATTTGAAATTTCTGCAATTTTACCCCAAAATAAGGGGAATTTCTGCCTTTTTGCCCCAAAATAAGGGGAATTTCAGCCTTATTACCTCAAAATGAGGGAAATTTCTGCATTTTTGCCACAAAATATAAGGAATTTCTGCATTTTTACCCAAAAATAAGGAAAATTTCTGCAATTTTGCCCCAAAATAAGGGGAATTTCTCTCTTTTGCCCCAAAATAAAAAAAATTTCAGCCTTTTTACCTGAAAATAAGTGAAATTTCTGCAATTTTGCCCCAAATAAAAAAAATTTCTGCAATTTTGCCCCAAAATAAGGTAAATTCCTGCAATTTTGCCCCAAAATAAAAAAATTTCTGCCTTTTTGACCCCAAGTAAGGGAACTTTCAGCCTTTTTACCTCAAAATAAGGGGAATTTCTGCATTTTTGCCACAAAATATTAGGAATATCTGACTTTTTGCCCCAAAATAAGGAAAATTTCTGCCTTTTTTCCCTGAAATAAGTGAAATTTCTGCAATTTTGCCCCAAAATAAGTGAAATTCCTGAAAATTTGCCCAAAAATAAAAGAAATTTCTGGAATTTTGCCCCAAAATAAGTGAAATTTCTGAGTTTTGCCCTAAAATAAGGAGAATTTCTGTCTTTTTGCCCCAACATATAGAGAATTTCTGCCTTTTTGGCCCACAATTAGGGGAATTTCTGCAATTTTGCTCCAAAATACGGGGATTTTCTGCATTTTTGCCCAAAAATAAGGGGAATGCATACATTTTTGCCATAAAAAAGAGAAATTTCTTTATTTTTGCTCCCAAATAAGGGGAATTTCTGCCTTATTGCCTCTAAATAAGTGGAATTTCTGTCTTTTTCCCCCAAAACAAAGGGAATTTCTGTCTTTTTTGCCCCAAAATAAAGAAAATTTCTGACTTATTACCCTAAAATAAGTGAAATTTCTGCAATTTTGCCCCAAAATAGGGGAAATTTCTGCCTTTTTGCCCTGAAATATGTGAAATTTCTCTAATTTTAGCCCAAAATAAGGTGAATTTCTGCCTTTTTGCCCCTAAATAATGGGAATTTCTGCCTTTTTGCCCCAAAATAAGAAAAATTTTTGCTTTTTTTCTCTGAAATAAGTGAAATTTCTGCAATTTTGCCCTAAAATAAGGGAAATTTCTGCAATTTTTCTTCATAATAAGGGAAATTTCTGCAATTTTACCCCAAAATAAGGGGAATTTTTGTTTTTTGCCCCCAAATAAAAGAAATTTCTGCAATTTTGCCCTATAATAAGGGGAATTTCTGCCTTTTGCCCCAAAATAAGGAGAATTTCTTCCTTTTTGCCCCAAAATAAAGAAAATTACTGTATTTTTTACCCCAAAATCAGGTGAATTTCTGCAATTTTGCTCCAAAATACGGGGATTTTCTGCCTTTTTCGCCGAAAATAACGCGAATTTTTGCCATTTTGCCACAAAATAAGTGAAATTTCTGCAGTTTTACCCCAAAATACAAGGAATTTCTGCCTTTTTGCCCCAAAATTAGGGGAATTTCTGCAATTTTGCTCCAAAATACAAGGAATTTCTCCCTTTAAGCCCGAAAATAAAGGGAATGTATACCTTTTTGCCATAAAAAAAGGAAATTTCTTTATTTTTGTTCCAAAATAAAAGGATTTTCCGCCTTTTTGACTCAAAATAAGTGCAATTTCTGCCTTTTCCCCAAAAATAAACGAAATTTCTGTCTTTTTACCCCAAAATAGGGGGAATTTCTGACATTTTGCCCAAAAATAAGAGAAATATCAGCCTTTTTACCTCAAAATAAGGGGAATTTCTGCCTTTTTGCCTCAAAATAAGGGGAATTTCTGCCTTTCTGCCCCAAAATATGGGGAATTTCTGCCTTTTTGCCCCAAAATAAGAATAATTTCTGCAATTTTGTACCAAAATAAAAGAAATTTCTGCCTTTTTGCCCCAAAATAAGAAAATTTCTGCCTTTTTTCTGAAATAAGTGAAATTTCTGCAATTTTTCCCCAAAATAAGGGAAATTTCTGAAATTTTGCCCAAATGTAAAGGAAATTTCTGCATTTTTGCCCCAATATAAAAGGAATTTCTTACTTTTTGCCCGAAAATTATGAGAATTTCTGCAATTTTGCTTCAAAATACAGGGAATTTCTGCCTTTTAGCCCCAAAATAAAGGGAATTTCTGCATTTCCCCCCAATATTTGGGGAATTTCTGCATTTTACCTCTAAATAAGGAAAATTTCTGCATTTTACTAAAAATATGAAGAATTTCTGCCTTTTGCCCCAAAATATGAGGAATTTCTGCCTTTTTGTTCCAAAATAAGGAAAATTTCTTCAATTTTGTACCATAATAAAAGAAATTTCTGCTTTTTGCCCCAAAACAAGGGGAATTTCTGACTTTTTACCCTGAAATAAATGAAATTTCTGCAATTTTGCCCGAAAATAAGGGAAATTTGTACCTTTTTGCCCCAAAATATAGGCAATTTCTGCGTTTTGCCCCAAAATATGGGGAATTTCAGGATTTTACCTCAAAATAAGGGGAATTTCAGCCTTTTTGCACCAAAATATGGAGAATTTCTGCCTTTTTGCCCCAAAATAAAGGGAATTTCTGCATTTTTGCACCAATATTAGGAGAATTTCTCCCATTTTGCTCCAAAATACGGGTCATTTCTGCCTTTTTCCCCGAAATTAAGTGGAATTTCTGCCTTTTTGTCCCGAAATAAGTGAAATTTCTTCAATTTTAGCCAAAAATTATGGATTTCATCTTTTTGCCCCAAAATAAAAAAATTTCCACCATTTTGCCCAGAAATATTTGAAATTTCTGCAATTTTACCCCAAAATAAGGGGAATTTCTGCCTTTTTGCCCCAAAATAAGGGGAATTTCAGCCTTATTACCTCAAAATGAGGGAAATTTCTGCCTTTTTGCCCCAAAATATAAGGAATTTCTGTCTTTTTGCCCCAAAATAAGGAAAATTTCTGCAATTTTGCCCCAAAATAAGAGGAATTTCTCTCTTTTTGCCCCAAAATAAAAGAAATTTCAGCCTTTTTACCTGAAAATAAGTGAAATTTCTGCAATTTTTCCCCAAATAAAGGAAATTTCTGCAATTTTGCCCCAAAATAAGGTAAATTCCTGAAATTTTGCCCGAAAATAAAAAAAATTTCTGCCTTTTTGCCCCCAAATAAGAGAAATTTCAACCTTTTTACCTCAAAATAAAAGGAATTTCTGCATTTTTACCAAAAAATATTAGGAATTTCTGACTTTTTGCCCCAAAATAAGGAAAATTTCTGCCTTTTTTTCTGAAATAAGTGAAATTTCTGCAATTTTGCCCCAAAATAAGTGAAATTTCTGCAATTTTGCCCCAAAATAAAATAACTTTCTGGAATTTTGCCCCAAACTAAGTGGAATTTCTGACTTTTGCCCTAAAATAAGGAGAATTTCTGTCTTTTTGCCCCAACATATAGAGAATTTCTGCCTTTTTGCCCCACAATTAGGGGAATTTCTACAATTTTGCTCCAAAATACGAGGAATTTCTGCCTTTTTGCCCAAAAATAAGGGGAATGCATACCTTTTTGCCCTAAAAATGGGAAATTTCTTCATTTTTGCTCCAAAATAAGGGGAATTTCTGCCTTTTTGCCTCTAAATAAGTGGAATTTCTGTCTTTTTCCCCCAAAACAAAGGGAATTTCTGTCTTTTTTGCCCCAAAATAAGGAAAATTTCTGACTTATTACCCTGAAATAAGTGAAATTTTTGCAATTTTGCCCCAAAATAAGGGAAATTTCTGCCTTTTTGCCCTGAAATATGTGAAATTTCTGCAATTTTAACCCAAAATAAGGTGAAGTTCTGCCTTTTTGCCCCAAAATAATGGGAATTTCTGCCTTTGCCCCAATATAAGAGAAATTTTTGCTTTTTTTCTCTGAAATAAGTAAAATTTCTGCAATTTTGCCCTAAAATAAGGGAAATTTCTGCAATTTTTCCCCATAATAAGGAAAATTTCTGCAATTTTGCCCCAAAATAAGGAAAATTTCTGTTTTTTGCCCCAAATAAAAGAAATTTCTGCAATATTGCCCTAAAATAAGGGGAATTTCTGCTTTTTACTCTAAAATAAGAAGAATTTCTGCCTTTTTAACCCAAAATTAAGAAAATTACTGTATTTTTTACCCCAAAATTAGGTGAATTTCTTCAATTTTGCTCCAAAATATGGGGATTTTCTGCTTTTTCACCGAAAATAAGGGGAATTTTTGCCATTTTGCTGCAAAATAAGTGAAATTTCTGCAGTTTTACCCCAAAATACGGGGAATTTCTGCATTTTTGCCCCAAAATTAGAAGAATTTCTGCAATTTTGCTCCAAAATATGGGGAATTTCTGCCTTTTTGCCTGAAAATAAAGGTAATGTATACCTTTTTGCCATAATAAAGGGAAATTTCTTTATTTTTGTTTTAAAATAAGGGGATTTTCCGCCTTTTTGACTCAAAATAAGTGCAATTTCTGCCTTTTCTCCAAAAATAAACAAAATTTCTGTCTTTTTGCCTCAAACTAAGGGGAATTTCTGACTTTTTGCCCAAAAATAAGGGAAATTTCAGCCTTTTTACCTCAAAATAAAGGGAATTTCTGCCTTTTTGCCACAAAATATGGGGAATTTCTGCCTTTTTGCCCCAAAATAAGAAAAATTTCTGCAATTTTGTACCAAAATAAAAGAAATTTCTGCCTTTTTGCCCCAATATATAAAAATTTTTATCTTTTTTCTGAAATAAGTGAAATTTCTGCAATTTTGCCACAAACTAAGGGAAATTTCTGCAATTTTGCCCAAATGTAAAGGAAATTTCTGCAATTTTGCCCCAAAATAAGGGAAATTTCTGACTTTTTGCTCCCGAAGAAAGATTTTCTGTCTTTTTGCCCCAAAATAAGGAGAATTTCTGCCTTTTTGCCCGAAAATTATGAGAATTTCTGCAATTTTGCTTCAAAATATGGGGATTTTCTGCCTTTTAGCCCCAAAATAAAGGGAATTTCTGCATTTTTCCCCAATATTTGGGGAATATCTGCATTTTACCTCAAAATAAGAAGAATTTCTTCCTTTTGCCCCAAAATATGGGGAATTTCTGCCTTTTTTCCAAATAAGGAATATTTCTTCAATTTTGTACCATAATAAAAGAAATTTCTGCTTTTTGCTCCAAAATATGGGGAATTGCTGACTTTTTGCCCTGAAATAAATGAAATTTCTGCAATTTTGCCCGAAAATAAAGGAAATTTGTGCCTTTTTGCCCCCAAATGAGGGGAATTTCTGCCTTTTGCCCCAAAATATGGGGAATTTCAGGATTTTACCTCAAAATAAGGGGAATTTCAGCCTTTTTGCACCAAAATATGAAGAATTTCTGCCTTTTTGCCCCAAAATAAAGGGAATTTCTGCATTTTTGCACCAATATTAGGGGAATTTCTGCCATTTTGCACCAAAATACGGGTCATTTCTGCCTTTTTGCCCGAAATTAAGTGGAATTTCTGCCTTTTGGTCCCGAAATAAGTGAAATTTCTTCAATTTTAGCCAAAAATTAGAAATTTCATTTTTTACCCCAAAATAAGGGAAATTTCTGCCATTTTGCCCTGAAATATTTGAAATTTCTTCAATTTTACCCCAAAATAAGGGGAATTTCTGCCTTTTAGCCCCCAAATAAGGGGAATTTCAGCCTTATTACCTCAAAATAAGGGAAATTTCTGCCTTTTGCCCGAAAATATCAAAAATTTCTGCCTTTTTGCCCCAAAATAAGGAAAATTTCTGCAATTTTGCCCCAAAATAATGGAATTTCTCTCTATTTGCCACAAAATAAAAGAAATTTCAGGCTTTTTACCTGAAAATAAGTGAAATTTCTGCAATTTTGCCCCAAATAAAGGAAATTTCTGCAATTTTGCCCAAAAATAAGGTAAATTCCTGCAATTTTGCCCCAAAATAAAAAAAAAATTCTGCCTTTTTGCCCCCAAATAAAGGAAATTTCAGCCTTTTTACCTCAAAATAAAGGGAATTTCTGCATTTTTGCCACAAAATATTAGGAATTTCTGAGTTTTTGCCCCAAAATGAGAAAAATTTCTGCCTTTTTTCTCTGAAATAAGTGAAATTTCTGCAATTTTGCCCCAAAATAAGGGAAATTTCTGCAATTTTGCCCCAAAATAAAATGAATTTCTGGAATTTTGTCCCAAAATAAGTGGAATTTCTGACTTTTGCCCTAAAATAAGGAGAATTTCTGTCTTTTTGCCCCAACATGTAGAGAATTTCTGCATTTTTGCCCCACAATTAGGGGAATTTCTGCAATTTTGCTCCAAAATATGGGGAATTTCTGCCTTTTTGCCCAAAAATAAAAGGAATGCATACCTTTTTGCAATAAAAATGGGAAATTTCTTCATTTTTGCTCCAAAATAAGGGGAATTTCTCTATTTTTGCCTCTAAATAAGTGGAATTTCTGTCTTTTTCCCCAAAAACAAAGGGAATTTCTGTCTATTTTGCCCCAAAATATAGAAAATTTCTGATTTATTACCCTGAAATAAGTGAAATTTTTGCAATTTTGCCCCAAAATAAGGGAAATTTCTGCCTTTTTGCCCTGAAATATGTGAAATTTCTGCAATTTTAGCACAAAATAAGGTGAATTTCTGCCTTTTTGCCCCAAAATAATGGGAATTTCTGCCTTTTTGCCCCAATATAAAAAAAAATTTTGCTTTTTTTCTCTGAAATAAGTAAAATTTCTGCAATTTTGCCCTAAAATAAGGAAAATTTCTGCAATTTTTCCCCATAATAAGGGAAATTTCTGCAATATTGCCCCAAAATAAGGGAAATTTCTGTATTTTGCCCCCAAATAAAAGAAATTTCTGCAATTTTCCCCTAAAATAAGGGGAATTTCTGCATTTTACCCCGAAATAAGAAGAATTTCTGCCTTTTTAACCCAAAATAAAGAAAATTACTGTATTTTTTACCCCAAAATTAGGTGAATTTCTGCAATTTTGCTCCAAAATACGGGGATTTTCTGCTTTTTCGACGAAAATAAGGGGAATTTCTGCCATTTTGCCACAAAATAAGTGAAATTTCTGCAGTTTTACCCCAAAATACGGGGAATTTCTGCATTTTTGCCCCAAAATTAGGGGAATTTCTGCAATTTTGCTCCAAAATACGGGGAATTTCTGCCTTTTTGCCTGATAATAAAGGGAATGTATACCTTTTTGCCATAAAAAAAGGGAAATTTCTTTATTTTTGCTCCAAAATAAGGGGATTTTCCGCCATTTTGACTCAAAATAAGTGCATTTTCTGCCTTTTCCCCCAAAATAAACGAAATTTCTGTTATTTGCCTCAAAATAAGGGAAATTTCTGACTTTTTGCCCGAAAATAAGGGAAATTTCAGCCTTTTTACCTCAAAATAAGGGGAATTTCTGCCTTTTTGCCCCAAAATATGGGGAATTTCTGCCTTTTTGCCCCAAAATAAGAAAAATTTCTGCAATTTTGTACCAAAATAAAAGAAATTTCTGCCTTTTTGCCCCAAAATAAGAAAATTTCTGCCTTTTTTCTGAAATAAGTGAAATTTCTGCAATTTTGCCCCCAAATAAGGGAAATTTCTGCAATTTTGCCCAAATGTAAAGGAAATTTCTGCAATTTTGCCCCAAAATAAAAGGAATTTCTGACTTTTTGCTCCCGAAAAAAGGAGATTTTCTGTCTTTTTGCCCCAAAATAAAGAGAATTTCTGCCTTTTTGCCCGAAAATTATGAGAATTTCTGCAATTTTGCTTCAAAATATGGGGAATTTCTGCCTTTTAGCCCCAAAATAAGGGGATTTTCTGCCTTTTGCCCCAAAATATGGGTAATTTCAGCATTTTACCTCAAAATAAGGGGAATTTCAGCCTTTTTGCACCAAAATATAGAGAATTTCTGCCTTTTTGCCCAAAAATAAAGGGAATTTCTGCATTTTTGCACCAATATTAGGGAAATTTCTGCAATTTTGCTCCAAAATACGGGTCATTTCTGCCTTTTTGCCCGAAATTAAGTGGAATTTCTGCCTTTTTGTCCCGAAATAAGTGAAATTTCTTCAATTTTAGCCAAAAATTAGGGATTTCATCATTTTGCCCCAAAATAAGGAAAATTTCTGCTATTTTCCCCTGAAATATTTGAAATTTCTGCAATTTTACCCCAAAATAAGGGGAATTTCTGCCTTTTTGCCCCAAAATAAGGGGAATTTCAGCCTTATTACCTCAAAATAAGGGAAATTTCTGCTTTTTGCCACAAAATATAAGGAATTTCTGACTTTTTACCCTGGAATAAATGAAATTTCTGCAATTTTGCCCGAAAATAAGGGCAATTTGTGCCTTTTTGCCTCAAAATGAGGGGAATTTCTGCCTTTTGCCCCAAAATATAGGGAATTTCAGCATTTTACCCCAAAATAGGTGAATTTTTTCCTTTTTGCCCCAAAATAATGGGAATTTCTGCCTTTTTGCCCCAAAATAAGAAAAATTTTTGCTTTTTTTCTCTGAAATAAGTGAAATTTCTGCAATTTTGCCCTAAAATAAGGGAAATTTCTGCAATTTTTCCCCATAATAAGGGAAATTTCTGCAATTTTTCTTCAAAATAAAAGGAATTTCTGTTTTTGCCCCCAAATAAGGGAAATTTCTGCAATTTTGCCCTAAAATAAGGGGAATTTCTGCCTTTTGCCCCAAAATAAGGAGAATTTCTGCCTTTTTGTCACAAAATAAAGAAAATTACTGTATTTTTTACCCCAAAATTAGGTGAATTTCTGCAATTTTGCTCCAAAATACGGAGACTTAGTGCCATATTCGCCGAGAATAAGGGAAATTTCTGCTATTTTGCCGCGAAATTACTGAAATTTCTGCAGTTTTAACCCAAAATAAGGGGAATTTCTGCCTTTTGCCCCAAAATAAGGAGAATTTCTGCCTTTTTGTCACAAAATAAAGAAAATTACTGTAGTTTTTACCCCAAAATTAGGTGAATTTCTGCAGTTTTGCTCCAAAATACGGAGACTTAGTGGCATATTCGCCGAGAATAAGGGAAATTTCTGCCATTTTGCCGCGAAATTACTGAAATTTCTGCAGTTTTAACCCAAAATAAGGGGAATTTCTGCCTTTTTGCCCGAAAATTAGGGGAATTTCTGCAATTTTGCTCCAAAATACGGGGAATTTCTGCCTTTTTGCACGAAAATAAAGGGAATGTATAGCTTTTTCCATAAAAAAGAGAAATTTCTTTATTTTTGCCCCAAAATAAGGGGATTTTCCGCCTTTTTAACTCAAAATGAGTGCAATTTCTGCCTTTTCCCCAAAAATAAACCAAATTTCTGTCTTTTTGCCCCAATATAAGATGAATTTCTGACTTTTTGTCCGAAAATAAGGGGAATTTCAGCCTTTTTACCTCAAAATAAAGGGAATTTCTGCCTTTTTGCCCCTAAATATGGGGAATTTCTGCCTTTTTCCCCAAAATAAGAAAAATTTCTGCAATTTCGTACCAAAATAAAAGAAATTTCTGCCTTTTTGCCCCAAAATAAGAAAATTTCTGCATTTTTTCTGAAATAAGTGAAATTTCTGCAATTTTGCCCCAAAATAAGGGAAATTTCTGCAATTTTGCCCCAAAATAAAATAAATTTCTGGAATTTTGTCCCAAAATAAGTGGAATTTCTGACTTTTGCCCTAAAATAAGGAGAATTTCTGTCTTTTTGCCCCAACATATAGAGAATTTCTGCATTTTTGCCCCACAATTAGGGGAATTTCTGCAATTTTGCTCCAAAATACGGGGAATTTCTGCCTTTTTGCCCAAAAATAAAAGGAATGCATACCTTTTTGCAATAAAAATGGGAAATTTCTTCATTTTTGCTCCAAAATAAGGGGAATTTCTCTATTTTTGCCTCTAAATACGTGGAATTTCTGTCTTTTTCCCCAAAAACAAAGGGAATTTCTGTCTATTTTGCCCCAAAATATAGAAAATTTCTGATTTATTACCCTGAAATAAGTGAAATTTTTGCAATTTTGCCCCAAAATAAGGGAAATTTCTGCCTTTTTGCCCTGAAATATGTGAAATTTCTGCAATTTTAGCACAAAATAAGGTGAATTTCTGCCTTTTTGCCCCAAAATAATGAAAATTTCTGCCTTTTTGCCCCAATATAAAAAAAATTTTTGCTTTTTTTCTCTGAAATAAGTAAAATTTCTGCAATTTTGCCCTAAAATAAGGAAAATTTCTGCAATTTTTCCCCATAATAAGGGAAATTTCTGCAATATTGCCCCAAAATAAGGGAAATATCTGTATTTTGCCCCCAAATAAAAGAAATTTCTGCAATTTTCCCCTAAAATAAGGGGAATTTCTGCATTTTACCCCGAAATAAGAAGAATTTCTGCCTTTTTAACCCAAAATAAAGAAAATTACTGTATTTTTTACCCCAAAATTAGGTGAATTTCTGCAATTTTGCTCCAAAATACGGGGATTTTCTGCTTTTTCGCCAAAAATAAGGGGAATTTCTGCCATTTTGCCACAAAATAAGTGAAATTTCTGCAGTTTTACCCCAAAATACGGGGAATTTCTGCATTTTTGCCCCAAAATTAGGGGAATTTCTGCAATTTTGCTACAAAATACGGGGAATTTCTTCCTTTTTGCCTGATAATGAAGGGAATGTATACCTTTTTGCCATAAAAAAGGGAAATTTCTTTATTTTTGCTCCAAAATAAGGGGATTTTCCGCCATTTTGACTCAAAATAAGTGCAATTTCTGCCTTTTCCCCAAAAATGAACGAAATTTCTGTTTTTTGCCTCAAAATAAGGGAAATTTCTGACTTTTTGCCCGAAAAAAAGGGAAATTTCAGCCTTTTTACCTCAAAATAAGGGGAATTTCTGCCTCTTTGCCCCAAAATATGGGGAATTTCTGCCTTTTTGCCCCAAAATAAGAAAAATTTCTGCAATTTTGTACCAAAATAAAAGAAATTTCTGCCTTTTTGCCCCAAAATAAGAAAATTTCTGCCTTTTTTCTGAAATAAGTGAAATTTCTTCAATTTTGCCCCAAAATAAGGGGATTTTCTGCCTTTTGCCCCAAAATATGGGTAATTTCAGCATTTTACCTCAAAATAAGGGGAATTTCAGCCTTTTTGCACCAAAATATAGAGAATTTCTGCCTTTTTGCCCAAAAATAAAGGGAATTTCTGCATTTTTGCACCAATATTAGGGGAATTTCTGCAATTTTGCTCCAAAATACGGGTCATTTCTGCCTTTTTGCCCGAAATTAAGTGGAATTTCTGCCTTTTTGTCCCGAAATAAGTGAAATTTCTTCAATTTTAGCCAAAAATTAGGGATTTCATCTTTTTGCCCCAAAATAAGGAAAATTTCTGCTATTTTCCCCTGATATATTAGAAATTTCTGCAATTTTACCCCAAAATAAGGGGAATTTCTGCCTTTTTGCCCCAAAATAAGGGGAATTTCAGCCTTATTACCTCAAAATAAGGGAAATTTCTGCTTTTTGCCACAAAATATAAGGAATTTCTGACTTTTTACCCTGAAATAAATGAAATTTCTGCAATTTTGCCCGAAAATAAGGGAAATTTGTGCCTTTTTGCCTCAAAATGAGGGGAATTTCTGCCTTTTGCCCCAAAATATAGGGAATTTCAGCATTTTACCCCAAAATAAGGTGAATTTTTTCCTTTTTGCCCCAAAATAATGGGAATTTCTGCCTTTTTGCCCCAAAATAAGAAAAATTTTTGCTTTTTTTCTCTGAAATAAGTGAAATTTCTGCAATTTTGCCCTAAAATAAGGGAAATTTCTGAAATTTTTCCCCATAATAAGGGAAATTTCTGCAATTTTTCTTCAAAATATAAGGAATTTCTGTTTTTTGCCCCCAAATAAGGGAAATTTCTGCAATTTTGCCCTAAAATAAGGGGAATTTCTGCCTTTTGCCCCAAAATAAGGAGAATTTCTGCCTTTTTGTCACAAAATAAAGAAAATTACTGTATTTTTTACCCCAAAATTAGGTGAATTTCTGCAATTTTGCTCCAAAATACGGAGACTTAGTGCCATATTCGACGAGAATAAGGGAAATTTCTGCCATTTTGCCGCGAAATTACTGAAATTTCTGCAGTTTTAACCCAAAATAAGGGGAATTTCTGCCCTTTTGCCCCAAAATTAGGGGAATTTCTGCAATTTTGCTCTAAAATACGGGGAATTTCTGCCTTTTTGCACGAAAATAAAGGAATGTATAGCTTTTTCCATAAAAAAGAGAAATTTCTTTATTTTTGCCCCAAAATAAGGGGATTTTCCGCCTTTTTAACTCAAAATGAGTGCAATTTCTGCCTTTTCCCCCAAAATAAACCAAATTTCTGTCTTTTTGCCCCAATATAAGATGAATTTCTGACTTTTTGTACGAAAATAAGGGGAATTTCAGCCTTTTTACCTCAAAATAAGGGGAATTTCTGCCTTTTTGCCCCAAAATATGGGGAATTTCTGCCTTTTTGCCCCAAAATAAGAAAAATTTCTGCAATTTTGTACCAAAATAAAAGAAATTTCTGCCTTTTTGCCCCAAAATAAGAAAATTTCTGCCTTTTTTCTGAAATAAGTGAAATTTCTGCAATTTTGCCCCCAAATAAGGGAAATTTCTGCAATTTTGCCCAAATGTAAAGGAAATTTCTGCAATTTTGCCCCAAAATAAAAGGAATTTCTGACTTTTTGCTCCCGAAAAAAGGAGATTTTCTGTCTTTTTGCCCCAAAATAAAGAGAATTTCTGCCTTTTTGCCCGAAAATAATGAGAATTTCTGCAATTTTGCTTCAAAATACGGGGAATTTCTGCCTTTTAGCCCCAAAATAAGGGGATTTTCTGCCTTTTGCCCCAAAATATGGGTAATTTCAGCATTTTACCTCAAAATAAGGGGAATTTCAGCCTTTTTGCACCAAAATATAGAGAATTTCTGCCTTTTTGCCCAAAAATAAAGGGAATTTCTGCATTTTTGCACCAATATTAGGGGAATTTCTGCAATTTTGCTCCAAAATACGGGTCATTTCTGCCTTTTTGCCCGAAATTAAGTGGAATTTCTGCCTTTTTGTCCCGAAATAAGTGAAATTTCTTCAATTTTAGCCAAAAATTAGGGATTTCATCTTTTTGCCCCAAAATAAGGAAAATTTCTGCTATTTTCCCCTGATATATTAGAAATTTCTGCAATTTTACCCCAAAATAAGGGGAATTTCTGCCTTTTTGCCCCAAAATAAGGGGAATTTCAGCCTTATTACCTCAAAATAAGGGAAATTTCTGCTTTTTGCCACAAAATATAAGGAATTTCTGACTTTTTACCCTGAAATAAATGAAATTTCTGCAATTTTGCCCGAAAATAAGGGAAATTTGTGCCTTTTTGCCTCAAAATGAGGGGAATTTCTGCCTTTTGCCCCAAAATATAGGGAATTTCAGCATTTTACCCCAAAATAAGGTGAATTTTTTCCTTTTTGCCCCAAAATAATGGGAATTTCTGCCTTTTTGCCCCAAAATAAGAAAAATTTTTGCTTTTTTTCTCTGAAATAAGTGAAATTTCTGCAATTTTGCCCTAAAATAAGGGAAATTTCTGCAATTTTTCCCCATAATAAGGGAAATTTCTGCAATTTTTCTTCAAAATAAAAGGAATTTCTGTTTTTTGCCCCCAAATAAGGGAAATTTCTGCAATTTTGCCCTAAAATAAGGGGAATTTCTGCCTTTTGCCCCAAAATAAAGAGAATTTCTGCCTTTTTGTCACAAAATAAAGAAAATTACTGTATTTTTTACCCCAAAATTAGGTGAATTTCTGCAATTTTGCTCCAAAATACAAAGACTTAGTGCCATATTCGCCGAGAATAAGGAAAATTTCTGCCATTTTGCCGCGAAATTACTGAAATTTCTGCAGTTTTAACCCAAAATAAGGGGAATTTCTGCCTTTTTGCCCCAAAATTAGGGGAATTTCTGCAATTTTGCTCCAAAATACGGGGAATTTCTGCCTTTTTGCACGAAAATAAAGGGAATGTATAGTTTTTTCCATAAAAAAGAGAAATTTCTTTATTTTTGCCCCAAAATAAGGGGATTTTCCACCTTTTTAACTCAAAATAAGTGCAATTTCTGCCTTTTCCCCAAAAATAAACCAAATTTCTGTCTTTTTGCCCCAATATAAGATGAATTTCTGACTTTTTGTCCAAAAATAAGGGGAATTTCAGCCTTTTTACCTCAAAATAAAGGGAATTTCTGCCTTTTTGCCCCTAAGTATGGGGAATTCCTGCCGTTTTCCCCAAAATAAGAAAAATTTCTGCAATTTCGTACCAAAATAAAAGAAATTTCTGCCTTTTTGCCCAAAAATAAGAAAATTTCTGCATTTTTTCTGAAATAAGTGAAATTTCTGCAATTTTGCCCCAAAATAAGGGAAATTTCTGCAATTTTGCCCAAATGTAAAAAAAATTTCTGCAATTTTGACCCAAAATACGGGGAATTTCTGACATTTTGCCCCCGAAAAAAGGAGATTTTCTGTCTTTTTGCCCCAAAATAAGGAGAATTTCTGTATTTTTGCCCCACAATTAGGGGAATTTCTGCAATTTTGCTTCAAAATACGGGGAATTTCTGCCTTTTAGCCCCAAAATAAAGGGAATTTCTGCATTTTCCCCCAATATTTGGGGAATTTCTGCATTTTACCTCTAAATAAGAGGAATTTCTGCATTTTACTTCAAAATAAGAAGAATTTCTGCCTTTTGCCCCAAAATATGGGGAATTTCTGCCTTTATGTTCCAAAATAAGGAAAATTTCTTCAATTTTGTACCATAATAAAAAAAATTTCTGCTTTTTGCCCCAAAATAAGGGGAATTTCTGACTTTTTACCCTGAAATAAATGAACTTTCTGCAATTTTGCCCAAATATAAGTGAAATTTGTGCCTTTTTGACGCAAAATGAGGGGAATTTCTGCCTTTTGCCCCAAAATATGGGGAATTTCAGGATTTTACCTCAAAATAAGGGGAATTTCAGCCTTTTTGCACCAAAATATGGAGAATTTCTGCATTTTTCCCCAAAATAAAGGAAATTTCTACATTTTTGCACCAATATTATGGGAATTTCTGCAATTCTGCTCCAAAATACGGGTCATTTCTGCCTTTTTGCCCGAAATTAAATGGAATTTCTGCCTTTTAGTCCCAAAATAAGTGAAATTTCTTCAATTTTAGCCAAAAATTAGGGATTTCATCTTTTTGCCCCAAAATAAGGAGAATTTCATCCATTTTGCCCTGAAATATTTGAAATTTCTGTAATTTTACCCCAAAATAAGGGGAATTTCTGCCTTTTTGCCCCAAAATAAGAATTTCAGCCTTATTACCTCAAAATAAGGGGAATTTCTGACTTTTTGCCCCAAAATATAAGAAATTTCTGCCTTTTTGCCCCAAAATAAGAAAAATTTCTGCAATTTTTGTCCCAAAATAAGGGGTATTTCTCCCTTTTTGCCCCAAAATAAAGGAAATTTCAGCCTTTTTTTCTGAAAATAAGTGAAATTTCTGCAATTTTGCCCCAAATAAGAGAAATTTCTGCAATTTTGCCAGAAAATAAGGTAAATTCCTGCAATTTTGCCTTAAAATAAAGGAAATTTCTGGAATTTTGCCCCAAAATAAGGGGAATTTCTGATTTTTGCCCCAAAATAAAGGGAATTACTGCTTTTTGCCCCAAAATTAGGGGAATTTCTGCAATTTTGCTTCAAAATACGGGGAATTTCTGCATTTTTGCCCGAAAATAAGGGGAATGCATAACATTTTGCCATAAAAAAGGGAAATTTTTACATTTTTGCTCCAAAATAAGGGAAATTTCTGCCTTTTTGCCTCTAAATAAGTGGAATTTCTGTCTTTTTCCCCCAAAACAAAGGGAACTTCTGTCTTTTTTGCCCCAAAATAAGGATAATTTCTGACTTATTACCCTGAAATAAGTGAAATTTCTGCAATTTTGCCCCAAAATAAGGGAAATTTCTGCCTTTTTGCCCCCAAATAAGGGAAATTTCAGCCTTTTTACCTCAAAATAAGGGGAATTTCTGCATTTTTGCCACAAAATATTAGGAATTTCTGCTTTTTTGCCCCAAAATAAGGAAAATTTCTGCCTTTTTTCCCTGAAATAAGTGAAATTTCTGCAATTTTGTCCCAAAATAAGTGAAATTTCTGCAATTTTGCCCCTAAATATGGGAAATTTCTGGAATTTTGCCCCAAAATAAGTGGAATTTCTGAGTTTTGCACCAAAATAAGGAGAATTTCTGTTTTTTTGTCCCTACATATAGAGAATTTTTGCCTTTTTGCCCCACCATTAGGGAAATTTCTGCAATTTTGCTCCAAAATACAGGGAATTTCTGCCTTTTTGCCCGAAAATAAGGGGAATGCATAACTTTTTGTCATAAAAAAGGGAAATTTCTTCATTTTTGCTCCAAAATAAGGGGAATTTCTGCCTTTTTGCCTCTAAATAAGTGGAATTTCTGTCTTTTTCCCCCAAAACAAAGAGAATTTTTGTCTTTTTTGCTCCAAAATGAGGAAAATTTCTGACTTATTACCCTGAAAAGTGAAATTTCTCCACTTTTGCCCCAAAATAAGGGAAATTTCTGCCTTTTTGCCCTGAAATATGAGAAATTTCTGCAATTTTAGCCCAAAATAAAGTGAATTTCTGCATTTTTGCCCCAAAATAATGAAAATTTCTGTCTTTTTCCCCCAAAACAAAGGGAATTTCTGGTTTTTTGCCCCAAAATGAGGAAAATTTCTGACTTATTACCTTAAAAAAAGTGAAATTTCTGCAATTTTGCCCCAAAATAAGGAAAATTTCTGCCTTTTTGCCCTTACATAAGGAAAATTTCAGCCTTTTTACCTCAAAATAAGGGGAATTTCTGCATTTTTGCCACAAAATATTAGGAATTTCTGCCTTTTGCCTCAAAATAAAGAAAATTTCTGCCTTTTTTCCTGAAATAAGTGAAATTTCTGCAATTTTGCCTCAAAATAAGTGAAATATCTGCAATTTTGCCCCAAAATAAGAAAAATTTCTGCAATTTTGTTCCATATTAAGAGGAATTTCTCCCTTTTTGCCCCAAAATAAAGAAAATTTCAGCCTCTTTACCTGAAAATAAGTGAAATTTCTGCAATTTTGCCCCTACTAAGGGGAATTTCTGACTTTTTACCCGGAAATAAATGAAATTTCTGCAATATTGCTCAAAATAAGGGGAATTTCTGCCTTTTTGCCCAAAATATGGGGAATTTCAGCATTTTACCTCCAAATAAGGGGAATTTCTGCCTTTTTGCCACAAAATATGGGGAATGTCTGCCTTATTGCCCTCAAATGAGGGAAATTTCTTCTTTTCTGCCCCAATTAACGAGACTTTCTGCCTTTTTTGCCACAAAGTAAAGGAAATTTCTGCCTTTTTGCCCCAAAATAAAAGAAATTTCAGCCTTTTTACCTCCAAATAAAGGGAATTTCTGCCTTTTACACCAAAATATAGGGAATTTCTATCTTTTTGTTCAAAAATAAGGAAAATTTCTTCAATTTTGTGCCAAAATAATAGAAATTTCTGCTTTTTGCCCCAAAATAATAGGAATTTCTGACTTTGCCCTGAAATAAATGAAATTTCTGCAATTTTGCCCGAAAATAAGAAAAATTTGTGCCTTTTTGCCACAAAATGAGGGGAATTTCTGCCTATTTGCCACAAAATAAGAAAAATTTCTGCAATTCTATAACAAAATAAAAGAAATTTCTACAATTTTGCTTCAAAATAAAAAAAATTTCTGCAATTTTGCCCCAAAATAAGGTAAATTCCTGCAATTTTGCCCCAAAATAAAGGAAATTTTTGGAATTTTGCCCCAAAGTAAGGGGAATTTCTGATTTTTGCCCCAAAATGAAGGGAATTTCTGCCTTTTGCCCCAAAATTAGGGGAATTTCTGCAATTTTGCTTCAAAATACGGAAAATTTCTGCCTTTTTGCCCGAAAATAAGGGGAATGCATACCTTTTTGCAATAAAAAAGGGAAATTTCTTCATTTTTGCTCCAAAATAAGGGGAATTTCTGCCTTTTTGCCTCTAAATAAGTGGAATTTCTGTCTTTTTCCACCAAAACAAAGGGAATTTCTGTCTTTTTTGGCCCAAAATAAGGGGAATTTCTGACTTATTACCCTGAAATAAGTGAAATTTCTGCAATTTTGCCCCAAAATAAGGGAAATTTCTGCCTTTTTGCCCCCAAATAAGGGGAATTTCAGCCTTTTTACCTCAAAATAAGGGGAATTTCTGCATTTTTTCCACAAATTATTAGGAATTTCTGCCTTTTTGCCCCAAAATAAGAAAAATTTCTGCCTTTTTTCCCTGAAATAAGTGAAATTTCTTCAATTTTGCCCCAAAATAAGTGAAATTTCTGCAATTTTGCCCCAAAATAAGTGGAATTTCTGAGTTTTGTCCCAAAATAAGGAGAATTTCTGTCTTTTTGCCCCAACATATAGGGAATTTCTGCCTTTTTGCACCAAGATTAGGAAAGTTTCTGCAATTTTGCTTCAAAATACAGGAAATTTCTGCCTCTTTTCCCGAAAATAAGGGGAACTTCTGCCTTTTTGCCCCAAATGAAGAAAATTTCTGCATTTTTGCCCCAATATTAGGGGAATTTCTGCAATTTTGCTTCAAAATAGGGGAATTTCTTATTTTTTCCGTGAAATTTAGGGGATTTTCTGCCTTTTTCCCCCAAACAAAGGAAATTTCTGCAATTTTATCCCAAAATAAGGGGAATTTCTGTTTTTTTGCCTTAAAATAAGGGGAATTTCTGCCTTTTTGCCCTAAAATATGTGAAATTTCTGCAATTTTACCCCAAAATAAGGTGAATTTCTGCCTCTTTGCCCCAAAATAATGGGAATTTCTGCCTTTTTGCCCCAAAATAAGAAAAATTCTTGCCTTTTTTTCTCTGAAATAAGTGAAATTTCTGCAATTTTGCCCGAAAATAAGGGGAATTTCTGTTTTTTGCTTTTAAATAATGGAAATTTCTGCAATTTTGCTCTAAAATAAGATGAATTTCTGCCTTTTGCCCCAAATTAAGGGCAATTTCTGCCATTTTGCCCAAAAATAAAGAAAATTACTGCATTTTATACCCCAAAAATTAGGTGAATTACTGCAATTTTGCTCCAAAATGCGGGGATTTTTTGCCTTTTTCGCCGAAAAGAAGGAGAATTTCTGCTATTTTGCCTCGAAATAAGTGAAATTTCTGCAGTTTTACCCAAAAATAAGAAGAATTTCTGCCTTTTTGCCCCAAAATTAGGGGAATTTCTGCAATTTTGCTCCAAAATACGGGGAAATTCTGCCTTTTAGCCCGAAAATAATGGGAATGTATACCTTTTTGCCATAAAAAAGGGAAATTTCTTCACTTTTGCCCCAAAATAAGGGGATTTTCCGCCTTTTTGACTCCAAATAAATGCAATTTCTGCCTTTTCCCCAAAAATAAATGGAATTTCTGTATTTTTGCCCCAAAATAATGGGAATTTGTGACTTTTTGCCCTGAAATAAGTGAAATTTCTAAAATTTGTCCCCAAAATAATGGAAATGTCTGCTTTTTGCCCCAAAATGAAGGAAATTTCTGCCTTTTGCCCCAAAATAAAGGGAATTTCAGGATTTTTACCTCAAAATAAGGGAAATTTCTTCCTTTTTGTCCCAAAATATGAGGAATTTCTAATTTTTTGCCAAAAATAAGGAAAATTTCTTTAATTTTGTACCAAAATAAAAGAAATTACTGCCTTTTTGACCGAAAATAAGGGGAATTTCTGCCTTTTTGCCCTCAAATATGTGAAATTTCTGCAATTTTACCGCAAACTAAGGTGAATTTCTGCCTTTTTGCCCCAAAATAAGAAAAATTTTTGCTTTTTTTTCTGAAATAAGTGAAATTTCTGCAATATTGCCCTAAAATAAGGGAAATTTCTGCACTTTTTCCCTATAATAAGGATATTTTCTGCAATTTTGCCCCAAAATAAGAGGAATTTCTGTTTTTTGCCCCCAAATAAGGGAAATTTCTGCAATTTTGCCCTAAAATAAGGGGAATTTCTGCCTTATGCCCCAAAATAAGAAGAATTTCTGCCTTTTTGCCCCAAAAGAAAGAAAATTACTGTATTTTTATCTCAAAATTAGGTGGATTTCTGCAATTTTGCTCCAAAATACGGGGAATTTCTGCCTTTTTGCCCGAAAATAAAGGGAATATATAACTTTTGCAATAAAAAAAGGAAAATTTCTTCATTTTTGAACCAAAATAAGGGGATTTTACGCCTTTTTGACTCAAAATAAGTGCAATTTCTGCCTTTTCCCCAAAAATAAACAAAATTTCTGTCGTTTTGCCCAAAAATAAGTGTAATTTCTGACTTTTTGCCCCCAAATAAGGGGAATTTCAGCCTTTTTACCTCAAAATAAGGGGAATTTCTGCATTTTTGCCACAAAATATTAGTAATTTCTGCCTTTTTGCCCCAAAATAAGGAAAATTTCTGCCTTTTTTCCCTAAAATAAGTGAAATTTCTGCAATTTTGCCCCAAAATAAGTGAAATTTCTGCAATTTTGCCCCAAAATAAGTGAAATTTTTCCAATTTTGCCCCAAAATAAGAGAAATTTCTGGAATTTTGCCCCAAAATAAGTGGAATTTCTGAGTTTTGCCCCAAAATAAGCAGAATTTCTGTCTTTTTGCCCCAACATATAGGGAATTTCTACCTTTTTGCCCCAATATTAGCTGAGTTTCTGCAATTTTGCTTCAAAATACAGGGAATTTCTGCCTCTTTTCCCGAAAATAAGGGGAACTTCTGCCCTTTTGAGCATTTTTGCCCCAATATTAAGGGAATTTCTGCAATTTTGCTCCAAAATAGGAAAATTTCTGCCTTTTTGCCCCAAAATAATGGGAATTTCTGCCTTTTTCCCTGAAATATTTGAAATTTCTGCAATTTTACCCCAAAATAAGGGGAATTTCTGCCTTTTTGCCCCAAAATATGGGGAATTTCAGCCTTATTACCTCAAAATAAGGGGAATTTCTGCCTTTTTGCCCCAAAATAAGGGAAATTTCTCATTTTTGCCCCAAAATAAAGGAAATTTCAGCCTTTTTACCTGAAAATGAGTGAAATATCTGCAATTTTGCCCCAAATAAGGGAAATTTCTGCAATTTTGCCACAAAATAAAGGAAATTTCTGGAATTTTGGCCCAAAATTAAAAGAATTTCTGATTTTTGCCCCAAAGTAAAAAGAGTTTCTGCCTTTTGCCCCAAAATTAGGGGAATTTCTGCAATTTTGCTCCAAAATACGGGAAATTTCTGCCTTTTTGCCCGAAAATAAGGGGAATGCATACCTTTTTGCCATAAAAAGGGAAATTTCTTTATTTATGCTCCCAAATAAGGAGAATTTCTGCCTTTTTGCCTCTAAATAAGTGGAATTTCTGTCTTTTTCCACCAAAACAAAGGGAATTTCTGTCTTTTTTGCCCCAAAATAAAGGGAATTTCTGACTTATTACCCTGAAATAAGTGAAATTTCTCCAATTTTGCCCCAAAATAAGGGAAATTTCTGCCTTTTTGCCCCCAATAAAGGGGAATTTCAGCCTTTTTACCTCAAAATAAGGGGAATTTCTGCATTTTTGCCACAAAATATTAGGAATTTCTGCCTTTTTGCCCCAAAATAAGGAAAATTTCTGCCTTTTTTTCCTGAAATAATTAAAATTTCTGCAATTTTGCCCCAAAATAAGTGAAATTTCTGCAATTTTGCCCCAAATAAGAGAATATTCTGGAATTTTGCCCCAAAATAAGTGGAATTTCTGAGTTTTGCCCCAAAATAAGGAGAATTTCTGTCTTTTTGCCCCAACATATAGGGAATTTCTGCCTTTTTGCCCCAAGATTAGGGGAGTTTCTGCAATTTTGCTTCAAAATACAGGGAATTTCTCCTTCTTTTCCCGAAAATAAGGGGAACTTCTGCCTTTTTGTGCATTTTTGCCCCAATATTAGGGGAATTTCTGCAATTTTGCTTCAAAAAACAAGGAATTTCTGCCTTTTTGCCTGAAATTAATGGGATTTTCTGCCTTTTTGCCCCCAAACAAAGGAAATTTCTGCAATTTTATCCCAAAATAAGGGAAATTTCTGCCTTTTTGCCTTAAAATAAGGGGAATTTCTGCCTTTTTGCCCTGAAATATGTGAAATTTCTGCAATTTTACTCCAAAATAAGGTGAATTTCTGCCTCTTTGCCCCAAAATAATGGGAATTTTTGCATTTTTGCCCCAAAATAAGAAAAATTTTTGTTTTTTTTCTCTGAAATAAGTGAAATTTCTGCAATTTTGTCCTAAAATAAGGGAAATTTCTGCAATTTTTCCCCATAATAAGGGAAATTTCTGCAATTTTGGCCGAAAATAAGAAGAATTTCTGTTTTTTGCTTCCAAATAAGGGAAATTTCAGCAATTTTGCTCTAAAATAAGGGGAATTTCTGCCTTTTGCCCCGAATTAAGGGAAATTTCTGCCATTTTACCCAAAAATAAAGAAAATTACTGCATTTTATACCCCAAAAATTAGGTGAATTACTGCAATTTTGCTCCAACATACGGGGATTTTCTGCCTTTTTCGCTGAAAATAAGGGGAATATCTGCCATTTTGCCACGAAATAAGTAAAATTTCTGCAGTTTTACCCGAAAATAAGAAGAATTTCTGCCTTTTTGCCCCTAAATTAGTGGAATTTCTGCAATTTTGCTCCAAAATACAGGGAATTTCTGCTTTTTTGCCCGAAAATAAACAGAATGTATAACTTTTTGCCATAAAAAAAGGAAATTTCTTCACTTTTGCCCCAAAATAAGGGGATTTTCCGCCTTTTTGACTCCAAATAAGTGCAATTTATGCCTTTTCTCCAAAAATAACCCGAATTTCTGTCTTTTTGCTCCAAAATAAGGGGAATTTCTGTCTCTTTCCCCCAAAACAAAGGGAATTTCTGTCTTCTTTGCGCCAAAATAAGGAAAATTTCTGCAATTGTGCCCCAAAATAAGGGGTAGTTCTCCCTTTTAGCCCCAAAATATAGAAAATTTCACCCTTTTTACCTGAAAATAAGTGAAATTTCTGCAATTTTGCCCATATAAAGGAAATTTCTGCAATTTTGCCCCAAAATAAGGTAAATTCCTGCAATTTTGCCCCAAAATAAAGGAAATTTCTGGAATTTTGCCCCAAAGTAAGGAGAATTTCTGATTTTTGCCCCAAAATAAAGGGAATTTCTGACTTTTGGCCCAAAATTAGGGGAATTTCTGCAATTTTGCTCCAAAATACGGAGAATTTCTGCCTTTTTGCCTGAAAACAAGGGGAATGCATATCTTTTTGCCATAAAAAAAAGGGAAATTTCTTCATTTTTGCTTCAAAATAAGGGGAATTTCTGCCTTTTTGCCTCTAAATAAGTGGAATTTCTGTCTTTTTCCCCCAAAACAAAAGGAATTTCTGTCTTTTTTGCCCCAAAATAAGGGGAATTTCTGAGTTATTACCCAGAAATAAGTGAAATTTCTGCAATTTTGCCCCAAAATAAGGGAAATTTCTGCCTTTTTGCCCCCAAATAAGGGGAATTTAAGCCTTTTTACCTCAAAATAAGGGGAATTTCTGCATTTTTGCCACAAAATATTAGGAATTTCTGCCTTTTTGCCACAAAATAAAAAAAATTTCTGCCTTTTTTCCCTGAAATAAGTGAAATTTCTGCAATGTTACCCAAAAATAAGTAAAATTTCTGCAATTTTGCCCCAAAATAAGGGAAATTTCTGCCTTTTTTCCTTGAAATATGTAAAATTTCTGCAATTTTAGCCCAAAATAAGGTGAATTTCTGCCTCTTTGCGCCAAAATAATGGGAATTTCTGCATTTGCCCAAAAATAAGAAAAATTTTGCTTTTTTCTCTGAAATTAGTGAAATTTCTGCAATTTTGCCCTAAAATAAAGGAAATTTCTGCAATTTTTCCCCATAATAAGGGAAATTTCTTCAATTTTGCCCCAAAATAAGGAAAATTTCTGTGTTTTGCCCCCAAATAAGGGAAATTTCTGCAATTTTGCCATAAAATAAAGGGAATTTCTGCCTTTTGCCCCAAAATAAGTAGAACTTCTGCCTTTTTGCCCCAAAATAAAGAAAATTACTGTATTTTTTACCCGAAAATTAGGTGAATTACTGCAATTTTGCTCCAAAATATGGGGATTTTCTACCTTTTTGTTCGAAAATAAAGGGAATGTATATCTTTTTGCCATAAAAAAGGGAAATTTTTTCACTTCTGCCTCAAAATAAGGGGATTTTCCGCCTTTTTGACTCAAAATAAGTGCAATTTCTGCCTTTTCCCCAAAAATAAACGAAATTTCTGTCTTTTTGTCTCAAAATAAGGGGAATTTCTGACTCTTTGCCCGAAAATAAGGGGAATTTCAGCCTTTTTACCTCAAAATAAGGTAAATTTCTGCATTTTTGCCTCAAAATATGGGGAATTTCTGCCTTTTTGCCCCAAAATACAAAAAATTTCTGCAATTTTGTACCAAAATAAAAGAAATTTTTGCCTTTTTGCCCCAAATAAGAAAATTTCTGCCTTTTTTCTGAAATAAGTGAAATTTCTGAAATTTTGCCCCAAAATAAGTGAAATTTCTGTAGTTTTGCACCAAAATAAGAGAATTTTCTGGAATTTTACCCCAAAATAAGGGGAATTTCTGAGTTTTGCCCCAAAATAAGGAGAATTTCTGTCTTTTTGCCCCAACATATAGGGAATTTCAGCTTTTTTGCCCCAAGATTAGGGGAGTTTCTGCAATTTTGCTTCAAAATACAGGGAATTTCGGCCTCTTTTCCCAAAAATAAGGGGAACTTCTGCCTTTTTGTGCATTTTTGCCCCAATATTAGGGGAATTTCTGCAATTTTGCTCCAAAATACGGGGAATTTCTGCCTTTTTGCCTGAAATTAAGGGAATTTTCTGCCTTTTTGCCCCCAAACAAAAGAAATTTCTGCAATTTTATCCCAAAATAAGAGGAATTTCTGCCTTTTTGCCTTAAAATAAGGGGAATTTCTGCCTTTTTGCCCTGAAATATGTGAAATTTCTGCAATTTTACCCCAAAATAAGGTGAATTTCTACCTCTTTGCCCCAAAATAATGGGAATTTCTTCCTTTTTGCCCCAAAATAAGAAAAATTTTTGCTTTTTTTTCTCTAAAATAAGTGAAATTTCTGCAATTTTGCCCTAAAATAAGGGAAATTTCTGCAATTTTTCTTCATAATAAGGGAAATTTCTGCAATTTTGCCCGAAAATAAGGGGAATTTCTGTTTTTTGCTTCCAAATAAGGGAAATTTCTGCACTTTTGCTCTAAAATAAGGGGAATTTCTGCCTTTTGCTTCGAATTAAGGGAAATTTCTGCCATTTTACCCAAAAATAAAGAAAATTACTGCATTTTATACCCCAAAAATTAGGTGAATTACTGCAATTTTGCTCCAACATACGGGGATTTTCTGCCTTTTTCGCTGAAAATAAGGGGAATATCTGCCATTTTGCCACGAAATAAGTAAAATTTCTGCAGTTTTACCCGAAAATAAGAAGAATTTCTGCCTTTTTGCCCCTAAATTAGTGGAATTTCTGCAATTTTGCTCCAAAATACAGGGAATTTCTGCTTTTTTGCCCGAAAATAAACAGAATGTATAACTTTTTGCCATAAAAAAAGGAAATTTCTTCACTTTTGCCCCAAAATAAGGGGATTTTCCGCCTTTTTGACTCCAAATAAGTGCAATTTATGCCTTTTCTCCAAAAATAACCCGAATTTCTGTCTTTTTGCTCCAAAATAAGGGGAATTTCTGTCTCTTTCCCCCAAAACAAAGGGAATTTCTGTCTTCTTTGCGCCAAAATAAGGAAAATTTCTGCAATTGTGCCCCAAAATAAGGGGTAGTTCTCCCTTTTAGCCCCAAAATATAGAAAATTTCACCCTTTTTACCTGAAAATAAGTGAAATTTCTGCAATTTTGCCCATATAAAGGAAATTTCTGCAATTTTGCCCCAAAATAAGGTAAATTCCTGCAATTTTGCCCCAAAATAAAGGAAATTTCTGGAATTTTGCCCCAAAGTAAGGAGAATTTCTGATTTTTGCCCCAAAATAAAGGGAATTTCTGACTTTTGGCCCAAAATTAGGGGAATTTCTGCAATTTTGCTCCAAAATACGGAGAATTTCTGCCTTTTTGCCTGAAAACAAGGGGAATGCATATCTTTTTGCCATAAAAAAAAGGGAAATTTCTTCATTTTTGCTTCAAAATAAGGGGAATTTCTGCCTTTTTGCCTCTAAATAAGTGGAATTTCTGTCTTTTTCCCCCAAAACAAAAGGAATTTCTGTCTTTTTTGCCCCAAAATAAGGGGAATTTCTGAGTTATTACCCAGAAATAAGTGAAATTTCTGCAATTTTGCCCCAAAATAAGGGAAATTTCTGCCTTTTTGCCCCCAAATAAGGGGAATTTAAGCCTTTTTACCTCAAAATAAGGGGAATTTCTGCATTTTTGCCACAAAATATTAGGAATTTCTGCCTTTTTGCCACAAAATAAAAAAAATTTCTGCCTTTTTTCCCTGAAATAAGTGAAATTTCTGCAATGTTACCCAAAAATAAGTAAAATTTCTGCAATTTTGCCCCAAAATAAGGGAAATTTCTGCCTTTTTTCCTTGAAATATGTAAAATTTCTGCAATTTTAGCCCAAAATAAGGTGAATTTCTGCCTCTTTGCGCCAAAATAATGGGAATTTCTGCATTTGCCCAAAAATAAGAAAAATTTTGCTTTTTTCTCTGAAATTAGTGAAATTTCTGCAATTTTGCCCTAAAATAAAGGAAATTTCTGCAATTTTTCCCCATAATAAGGGAAATTTCTTCAATTTTGCCCCAAAATAAGGAAAATTTCTGTGTTTTGCCCCCAAATAAGGGAAATTTCTGCAATTTTGCCATAAAATAAAGGGAATTTCTGCCTTTTGCCCCAAAATAAGTAGAACTTCTGCCTTTTTGCCCCAAAATAAAGAAAATTACTGTATTTTTTACCCGAAAATTAGGTGAATTACTGCAATTTTGCTCCAAAATATGGGGATTTTCTACCTTTTTGTTCGAAAATAAAGGGAATGTATATCTTTTTGCCATAAAAAAGGGAAATTTTTTCACTTCTGCCTCAAAATAAGGGGATTTTCCGCCTTTTTGACTCAAAATAAGTGCAATTTCTGCCTTTTCCCCAAAAATAAACGAAATTTCTGTCTTTTTGTCTCAAAATAAGGGGAATTTCTGACTCTTTGCCCGAAAATAAGGGGAATTTCAGCCTTTTTACCTCAAAATAAGGTAAATTTCTGCATTTTTGCCTCAAAATATGGGGAATTTCTGCCTTTTTGCCCCAAAATACAAAAAATTTCTGCAATTTTGTACCAAAATAAAAGAAATTTTTGCCTTTTTGCCCCAAATAAGAAAATTTCTGCCTTTTTTCTGAAATAAGTGAAATTTCTGAAATTTTGCCCCAAAATAAGTGAAATTTCTGTAGTTTTGCACCAAAATAAGAGAATTTTCTGGAATTTTACCCCAAAATAAGGGGAATTTCTGAGTTTTGCCCCAAAATAAGGAGAATTTCTGTCTTTTTGCCCCAACATATAGGGAATTTCAGCTTTTTTGCCCCAAGATTAGGGGAGTTTCTGCAATTTTGCTTCAAAATACAGGGAATTTCGGCCTCTTTTCCCAAAAATAAGGGGAACTTCTGCCTTTTTGTGCATTTTTGCCCCAATATTAGGGGAATTTCTGCAATTTTGCTCCAAAATACGGGGAATTTCTGCCTTTTTGCCTGAAATTAAGGGAATTTTCTGCCTTTTTGCCCCCAAACAAAAGAAATTTCTGCAATTTTATCCCAAAATAAGAGGAATTTCTGCCTTTTTGCCTTAAAATAAGGGGAATTTCTGCCTTTTTGCCCTGAAATATGTGAAATTTCTGCAATTTTACCCCAAAATAAGGTGAATTTCTACCTCTTTGCCCCAAAATAATGGGAATTTCTTCCTTTTTGCCCCAAAATAAGAAAAATTTTTGCTTTTTTTTCTCTAAAATAAGTGAAATTTCTGCAATTTTGCCCTAAAATAAGGGAAATTTCTGCAATTTTTCTTCATAATAAGGGAAATTTCTGCAATTTTGCCCGAAAATAAGGGGAATTTCTGTTTTTTGCTTCCAAATAAGGGAAATTTCTGCACTTTTGCTCTAAAATAAGGGGAATTTCTGCCTTTTGCTTCGAATTAAGGGAAATTTCTGCCATTTTACCCAAAAATAAAGAAAATTACTGCATTTTATACCCCAAAAATTAGGTGAATTACTGCAATTTTGCTCCAACATACGGGGATTTTCTGCCTTTTTCGCTGAAAATAAGGGGAATATCTGCCATTTTGCCACGAAATAAGTAAAATTTCTGCAGTTTTACCCGAAAATAAGAAGAATTTCTGCCTTTTTGCCCCTAAATTAGTGGAATTTCTGCAATTTTGCTCCAAAATACAGGGAATTTCTGCTTTTTTGCCCGAAAATAAACAGAATGTATAACTTTTTGCCATAAAAAAAGGAAATTTCTTCACTTTTGCCCCAAAATAAGGGGATTTTCCGCCTTTTTGACTCCAAATAAGTGCAATTTATGCCTTTTCTCCAAAAATAACCCGAATTTCTGTCTTTTTGCTCCAAAATAAGGGGAATTTCTGTCTCTTTCCCCCAAAACAAAGGGAATTTCTGTCTTCTTTGCGCCAAAATAAGGAAAATTTCTGCAATTGTGCCCCAAAATAAGGGGTAGTTCTCCCTTTTAGCCCCAAAATATAGAAAATTTCACCCTTTTTACCTGAAAATAAGTGAAATTTCTGCAATTTTGCCCATATAAAGGAAATTTCTGCAATTTTGCCCCAAAATAAGGTAAATTCCTGCAATTTTGCCCCAAAATAAAGGAAATTTCTGGAATTTTGCCCCAAAGTAAGGAGAATTTCTGATTTTTGCCCCAAAATAAAGGGAATTTCTGACTTTTGGCCCAAAATTAGGGGAATTTCTGCAATTTTGCTCCAAAATACGGAGAATTTCTGCCTTTTTGCCTGAAAACAAGGGGAATGCATATCTTTTTGCCATAAAAAAAAGGGAAATTTCTTCATTTTTGCTTCAAAATAAGGGGAATTTCTGCCTTTTTGCCTCTAAATAAGTGGAATTTCTGTCTTTTTCCCCCAAAACAAAAGGAATTTCTGTCTTTTTTGCCCCAAAATAAGGGGAATTTCTGAGTTATTACCCAGAAATAAGTGAAATTTCTGCAATTTTGCCCCAAAATAAGGGAAATTTCTGCCTTTTTGCCCCCAAATAAGGGGAATTTAAGCCTTTTTACCTCAAAATAAGGGGAATTTCTGCATTTTTGCCACAAAATATTAGGAATTTCTGCCTTTTTGCCACAAAATAAAAAAAATTTCTGCCTTTTTTCCCTGAAATAAGTGAAATTTCTGCAATGTTACCCAAAAATAAGTAAAATTTCTGCAATTTTGCCCCAAAATAAGGGAAATTTCTGCCTTTTTTCCTTGAAATATGTAAAATTTCTGCAATTTTAGCCCAAAATAAGGTGAATTTCTGCCTCTTTGCGCCAAAATAATGGGAATTTCTGCATTTGCCCAAAAATAAGAAAAATTTTGCTTTTTTCTCTGAAATTAGTGAAATTTCTGCAATTTTGCCCTAAAATAAAGGAAATTTCTGCAATTTTTCCCCATAATAAGGGAAATTTCTTCAATTTTGCCCCAAAATAAGGAAAATTTCTGTGTTTTGCCCCCAAATAAGGGAAATTTCTGCAATTTTGCCATAAAATAAAGGGAATTTCTGCCTTTTGCCCCAAAATAAGTAGAACTTCTGCCTTTTTGCCCCAAAATAAAGAAAATTACTGTATTTTTTACCCGAAAATTAGGTGAATTACTGCAATTTTGCTCCAAAATATGGGGATTTTCTACCTTTTTGTTCGAAAATAAAGGGAATGTATATCTTTTTGCCATAAAAAAGGGAAATTTTTTCACTTCTGCCTCAAAATAAGGGGATTTTCCGCCTTTTTGACTCAAAATAAGTGCAATTTCTGCCTTTTCCCCAAAAATAAACGAAATTTCTGTCTTTTTGTCTCAAAATAAGGGGAATTTCTGACTCTTTGCCCGAAAATAAGGGGAATTTCAGCCTTTTTACCTCAAAATAAGGTAAATTTCTGCATTTTTGCCTCAAAATATGGGGAATTTCTGCCTTTTTGCCCCAAAATACAAAAAATTTCTGCAATTTTGTACCAAAATAAAAGAAATTTTTGCCTTTTTGCCCCAAATAAGAAAATTTCTGCCTTTTTTCTGAAATAAGTGAAATTTCTGAAATTTTGCCCCAAAATAAGTGAAATTTCTGTAGTTTTGCACCAAAATAAGAGAATTTTCTGGAATTTTACCCCAAAATAAGGGGAATTTCTGAGTTTTGCCCCAAAATAAGGAGAATTTCTGTCTTTTTGCCCCAACATATAGGGAATTTCAGCTTTTTTGCCCCAAGATTAGGGGAGTTTCTGCAATTTTGCTTCAAAATACAGGGAATTTCGGCCTCTTTTCCCAAAAATAAGGGGAACTTCTGCCTTTTTGTGCATTTTTGCCCCAATATTAGGGGAATTTCTGCAATTTTGCTCCAAAATACGGGGAATTTCTGCCTTTTTGCCTGAAATTAAGGGAATTTTCTGCCTTTTTGCCCCCAAACAAAAGAAATTTCTGCAATTTTATCCCAAAATAAGAGGAATTTCTGCCTTTTTGCCTTAAAATAAGGGGAATTTCTGCCTTTTTGCCCTGAAATATGTGAAATTTCTGCAATTTTACCCCAAAATAAGGTGAATTTCTACCTCTTTGCCCCAAAATAATGGGAATTTCTTCCTTTTTGCCCCAAAATAAGAAAAATTTTTGCTTTTTTTTCTCTAAAATAAGTGAAATTTCTGCAATTTTGCCCTAAAATAAGGGAAATTTCTGCAATTTTTCTTCATAATAAGGGAAATTTCTGCAATTTTGCCCGAAAATAAGGGGAATTTCTGTTTTTTGCTTCCAAATAAGGGAAATTTCTGCACTTTTGCTCTAAAATAAGGGGAATTTCTGCCTTTTGCTTCAAATTATAAGAAATTTCTGCCATTTTGACCAAAAATAAAGAAAATTACTGCATTTTATACCCCAAAAATTAGGTGAATTACTGCAATTTTGCTCCAAAATACGGGGATTTTCTGCCTTTTTCGCAGAAAATAAAGGGAATTTCTGCCATTTTGCCGCGAAATAAGTGAAATTTCTGCAGTTTTACCCGAAAATAAGAAGAATTTCTCCCTTTTTGCCCCTAAATTAGGGGAATTTCTGCAATTTTGCTCCAAAATACAGGGAATTTCTGCCTTTTTGCCCGAAAATAAAGAGAATGTATACCTTTTTGCCATAAAAAAAGGAAATTTCTTCACTTTTGCCCCCAAAAAAAAGGGGATTTTTCCGCCTTTTTGAATCCAAAAAAGTGCAATTTTTGCCTTTTCCCCAAAAATAAATGGAATTTCTGTCTTTTTGCTCCAAAATAAGAGAAATTTCTGACTTTTTGCCCTGAAATAAGTGAAATTTCTAAAATTTTTTCCCAACATAAGGGAAATGTCTGCTTTTTGCCCCAAAATAAGGGGAATTTCTGCCTTTTTGCCCCAAAATAAAGAGAATTTCAGCCTTTTTACCTCAAAATAAGGGGAATTTCTGCCTTTTTGCCCCAAAATATGGGGAATTTCTGCTTTTTTGCCCCAAAATAAAGAAAATTATTGTATTTTTACCCCAAAATTTGGTGAATTTCTGCAATTTTGCTCCAAAATACGGAGATTTTCTGCCTTTTTCGCCGAAAATAAGGGGAATTTCTGCCATTTTGCCGCGTAATAAGTGAAATTTCTGCAGTTTTACTCCAAAATAAGGGGAATGTCTGCCTTTTTGCCCCAAAATTAAAGGAATTTCTGCAATTTTGCCCAAAAATTAGGGGAATTTCTGTCTATTTGCCCGAACATAAAAGGAATGTATACCTTTTGCCTTAAAAAAGGGATATTTCTTCATTTTTGACCCAAAACAAGGAGATTTTCCGCCTTTTTGACTCAAAATAAGTGCAATTTTTGCCTTTTCCCCAAAAATAAATGAAATTTCTGTCTTTTTGCCCCAAAATAAGGGGAATTTCTGACTTTTTGCCCCAAAATAAGGGGAATTTCAGCCTTTTTAACCTCAAAATAAGAGGAATTTCTGCCTTTTTGCCCCAAAATATAAGGAATTTCTGACTTGTTGCTTCAAAATAAGAAAAATTTCTGCAATTTTGTACCAAAATAAAAGAAATTTCTGCCTTTTTGCCCCAAAATAAGAAAATTTTTGCCTGTTTTCCCTGAAATAAGTAAAATTTCTGCAATTTTGCCCCAAAATAAGGGAAATTTCAGCAATTTTGTCCCAATGTATAGGAAATTTCTGCAATTTTGACCCAAAATAAGGGGAATTTCTGACTGTTTGCTCCCGAAAATAGGAGGTTTTCTGTCTTTTTGCCCCAAAATAAGTAGAATTTCTGCCTTTTTTCCCCAAAATAAAGAAAATTTCTTCCTTTTTTCACTGAAATAAGTGAAATTTCTGCAATTTTGCCCCAAAAGAAGGGAAATTTCTGGAATTTTGCCCCAAAATAAGTGGAATTTCTGAGTTTTGCCCTAAAATAAGGAGAATTTCTGTCTTTTTGCCCCAACATATAGAGAATATCTGCCTTTTTGCCCCACAATTAGGGGAATTTCTGCAATTTTGCTCCAAAATACGGGGAATTTCTGCCTTTTTGTCCAAAAATAAGGGGAATGCATACCTTTTTGCCATAAAAAGGGGAAATTTCTTCATTTTTGCTCCAAAATAAAAGGAATTTCTGCATTTTTGCCTCTAAATAAGTGGAATTTCTGATTTTAACCTAAAACAAAGGGAATTTCTTTCTTTTTTGCCCCAAAATAAAGAAAATTTCTGACTTTTTACCCTGAAATATATGAAATTTCTGCAATTTTGCCTTAAAATAAGGGAAATTTCTGCTTTTTTGCCCTGAAATATGTGAAATTTCTGCAATTTAAGCCCAAAATAAGGTGAATTTCTTTCTTTTTGCCCCAAAATAAGAAAAATTTTTGCTTTTTTCTCTGAAATAAGTGAAATTTCTGCAATTTTGCCCTAAAATTAGGGAAATTTCTGCAATTTTTCCCCATAATAAGGGAAATTTCTGCAATTTTGCCCTAAAATAAGGGGAATTTCTGACTTTTGCCCCAAAATAAGGAGAATTTCTGTCTTTTTGCCGTAAAATATAAGGAATTTATGCCTTTTTGCCCCACAATTAGAGGAATTTCTGCAATTTTGCTCCAAAATACGAAGAATTTCTGCCTTTTTGCCTGAAAATAAAGTAAATGTATACCTTTTTGCCTTAAAACAGGAAATTTCTTTATTTTTGCCCCAAAATGAGGGGATTTTCTGCCTTTTTGACTCAAAATAAGTGCAATTTCTGCCTTTTCCCCAAAAATAAACATAATTTTTGTCTTTTTGCCCCAAAATAAAGGGAATTTTTGACTTTTTGCCCGAAAATAAGGGGAATTTCAGCCTTTTTACTTCAAAATAAGGGGAATTTCTGCCTTTTTGCCACAAAATATGGGGAATTTCTGCCTTTTTGCCCCAAAATAAGAAAAATTTCTGCAATTTTGTAACAAAATAAAAGAAATTTCTGCCTTTTTGCCCCAAAATAAGAAAATTTCTGCCTTTTTTCTGAAATAAGTGAAATTTCTGCAATTTTGCCCCAAAATAAGGGAAATTTCTGCAATTTTGCCCAAATGTAAAGGAAATTTCTGCAATTTTTACCCATAATAAGGGGAATTTCTGACTTTTTGCTCCCAAAAAAAGGAGATTTTCTGTCTTTTTGCCCCAAAATAAGGAGAATTTCTGCCTTTTTGCCCGAAAATTATGAGAATTTCTGCAATTTTGCTTCAAAATACAAGGAATTTCTGCCTTTTAGCCCCAAAATAAAGGGAATTTCTGCATTTTCTTCCAATATTTGGGGAATTTCTGCATTTTACCTCAAAATAAGAAGAATTTCTTCCTTTTGCCACAAAATATGGGGAATTTCTGCCTTTTTGTTCCAAAATAAGGAAAATTTCTTCAATTTTGTACCATAATAAAAGAAATTTCTGCTTTTTGCCCCAAAATATGGGGAATTGCTGACTTTTGCCCTGAAATAAATGAAATTTCTGCAATTTTGCCTGAAAATAAGAGAAATTTGGGCTTTTTGCCCCAAAATAAGGGGAATTCTGCTTTTTGCCCCAAAATATGGGGAATTTCAGCATTTTACCTTAAAGTAAGGGGAATTTCAGCCTTTTTGCACCAAAATATGTAGAATTTCTGCCTTTTTTCCCTAAAATAAAAAGAATTTCTGCATTTTTGCACCAATATTAGGGGAATTTCTGCAATTTTGCTCCAAAATACTGGTCATTTCTGCCTTTTTGCCCGAAATTAAGTGGAATTTCTGCCTTTTTGTCCCGAAATAAGTGAAATTTCTTCAATTTTAGCCAAAAATTAGGGATTTTGTCTTTTTGCCCCAAAATAAGGGGAATTTCTGCCATTTTGCCCTGAAATATTTGAAATTTCTGCAATTTTACCCCAAAATAAAGGGAATTTCTGCCTTTTTGCCCCAAAATAAGGAGAATATCAGCCTTATTACCTCAAAATATGTGAAATTTCTGCTTTTTGCCACAAAATATAAGGAATTTCTGACTTTTTACCCTGAAATAAATGAAATTTCTGCAATTTTGCCCGAAATAAGGGAAACTTGTGCCTTTTTGCCCCAAAATGAGGGGATTTTTGGCCTTTTGCCCCAAAATATGGGGAATTTCAGCATTTTACCCCAAAATAAAGTGAATTTCTGCCTTTTAGCCCCAAAATAATGGGAATTTCTGTTTTTTTGCCCCAAAATAAGAAAAATTTTTGCTTTTTGTTCTCTGAAATAAGTGAAATTTCTGCAATTTTGCCCTAAAATTAGGGAAATTTCTGCAATTTTTCCCCATAATAAGGGAAATTTCTGCAATTTTCCCCAAAATAATAAGAATTTCTGTTTTTTGCCCCCATAAAGGGAAATTACTGCAATTTTGCCCTAAAATAAGGGGAATTTCTGCATTTTGCCCCAAAATAAGGAGCATTTCTGCCTTTTTGTCACAAAATAAAGAAAATTACTGTATTTTTTTCCCAAAATTAGGTGAATTTTTGCAATTTTGCTCCAAAATACGGAGATTTTCTGCCATTTTCGCCGAGAATAAAGGGAATTTCTGCCATTTTGCCGCGAAATTAGTGAAATTTCTGCAGTTTTACCCCAAAATAAGGGGAATTTCTGCCTTTTTCTTCAAGATTAGGGGAATTTCTGCAATTTTGCTCCAAAATACGGGGAATTTCTGCCTTTTTGCCCGAAAATAAAGGGAATGTATACCTTTTTGCCATAAAAAAGGGAAACTTCTTCATTTTTGCCCCAAAATAAGGGGATTTTCTGCCTTTTTGACTCAAAATAAGTGCAATTTCTGCCTTTTCCCCAAAAATAAACCAAATTTCTGTCTTTTTGCCCCAACATAAGAGGAATTTCTGACTTTTTGCCCGAAAATAAGGAGAATTTCAGCCTTTTTACCTCAAAATAACGGGAATTTCTGCATTTTTGCCACAAAATATGGGGAATTTCTGCCTTTTTCCCCAAAATAAGAAAAATTTCTGCAATTTTATACCAAAATAAAAGAAATTTCTGCCTTTTTGCCCCAAAATAAGAAAATTTCTGCTTTTTTTCTGAAATAAGTGAAATTTCTGCAATTTTGCCCCAAAATAAGGGAAATTTCTGCAATTTTGCCCAAATGTAAAGGAAATTTCTGCAATTTTGACCCAAAATAAGGGGAATTTCTGACTCTTTGCTCCCGAAAAAAGGAGATTTTCTGTCTTTTTGCCCCAAAATAAGGAGAATTTCTGCCTTTTTGCCCGAAAATTATGAGAATTTCTGCAATTTTGCTTCAAAATATGGGGAATTTCTGCCTTTAAGCCCCAAAATAAAGGGAATTTCTCCATTTTCCCCCAATATTTGGGGAATTTCTGCATTTTACCTCTAAATAAGAGGAATTTCTGCATTTTATCTCAAAATAAGAAGAATTTCTGCCTTTTGGCCCAAAATATGAGGAATTTTGGCCTTTTTGTTCCAAAATAAGGAAAATTTCTTCAATTTTGTACCATAATAAAGGAAATTTCTGCTTTTTGCCCCAAAATATGGGAAATTTCTGACTTTTTACCCTGAAATAAATGAAATTTCTGCAATTTTGCCCAAAAATAAGGGAAATTTGTGCCTTTTTACCCCAAATTTTGGGAATTTCTGCCTTTTGCCCCAAAATATGGGGAATTTCAGCATTTTACCTCAAAATAAGGGGAATTTCAGCCTTTTTACACCAAAATATGGAGAATTTCTGCATTTTTCCCCAAAATAAATGGAATTTCTGCATTTTTCACCAATATTATAGGAATTTCTGCAATTTTGCTCCAAAATACGGGTCATTTCTGCCTTTTTGCCCGAAATTAAGTGGAATTTCTGCCTTTTTGTCCCCAAATAAGTGAAATTTCTTCAATTTTAGCCAAAAATTAGGGATTTCATCTTTTTGCCCCAAAATAAGGAGAATTTCTGCCATTTTGCCCTGAAATATTTGAAATTTCTGCAATTTTACCCCAAAATAAGAGGAATTTCTGCCTTTTTGCCCCAAAATAAGGGGAATTTCAGCCTTATTAACTCAAAATGAGGGGAATTTCTGCCTTTTGCCCCAAAATATAAGGAATTTCTGCCTTTTTGCCCCAAAATAAGAAAAATTTCTGCAATTTTGCCCCAAATAAGGGGTATTTCTCCCTTTTTGCCCCAAAATAAAGTAAATTTCATTTGTTTTCCTTGAAAATAAGTGAAATTTCTGCAATTTTGCCCCAAATAAGGGAAATTTCGGCAATTTTGCACCAAAATAAGGTAAATTCCGGCAATTTTGCCCCAAAATAAGGGAAATTTCAGGATTTTTGCCCCAAAATAAGGGGAATTTCTGATTTTTGCCCCAAAATAAAGGGAATTTATGCCTTTTGCCCCAAAATTAGAAGAATTTCTGCAATTTTGCTTCAAAATACGGGGAATTTTTGCATTTTTGCCCGAAAATAAGGGGAATGCATAACTTTTTGCCATAAAAAAGGGAAATTTCTTTATTTTTGCTCCAAAATAAGGGGAATTTCTGCCTTTTTGCCCCTAAATAAGTGAAATTTCTGTCTTTTTTCCCCAAAACAAAGGGAATTTCTGTCTTTTTTGCCCCAAAATAAGGGGAATTTCTGACTTATTACACTGAAATAAGTGAAATTTCTAAATTTTGCCCCACAATAAGGGAAATTTCTGCCTTTTTGCCCCCAAATAAGGGGAATTTAGGCCTTTTTACCTCAAAATAAGGGGAATTTTTGCATTTTTGCCACAAAATATTAGGAATTTCTGCCTTTTTGCCCCAAAATAAGGAAAATTTTTTTCTTTTTTCCCTGAAATAAGTGAAATTTCTGCAATTTTGCCCCAAAATAAGAGAAATTTCTGCAATTTTGCCTAAATGTAAAGGAAATTTCTGCAATTTTGCCCCAAAATAAGGGGAATCTCTGACTTTTTGCTCCCGAAAAAAGGAGATTTTCTGTCTTTTTGCCCCAAAATAAGGAGAATTTTTGCCTTTTTGCCCGAAAATTATGAGAATTTCTGCAATTTTGCTTCAAAATATGGGGAATTTCTGCCTTTTAGCCCCAAAATAAAGGGAATTTCTGCATTTTCCCCCAATATTTGGGGAATTTCTGCATTTTACCTCAAAATAAGAAGAATTTCTGCCTTTTGCTCCAAAATATGGGGAATTTCTGCCTTTTTGTTCCAAAATAAGGAAAATTTCTTCAATTTTGTACCATAATAAAAGAAATTTCTGCTTTTTGCCCCAAAATATGGGGAATTGCTGACTTTTTGCCCTGAAATAAATGAAATTTCTGCAATTTTGCCCGAAAATAAGGGAAATTTGTGCCTTTTTACCCCAAATTTTGGGAATTTCTGCCTTTTGCCCCAAAATATGGGGAATTTTAGCATTTTACATCAAAATAAGGGGAATTTCAGCCTTTTTGCACCAAAATATGGAGAATTTCTGCATTTTTGCCCCAAAATAAAGAGAATTTCTGCATTTTTCACCAATATTAGGGAATTTCTGCAATTTTGCTCCAAAATACAGGTCATTTCTGCCTTTTTGCCCGAAATTAAGTGGAATTTCTGCCTTTTTGTCCCAACATAAGTGAAATTTCTTCAATTTTAGCCAAAAATTAGGGATTTCATCTTTTTGCCCCAAAATAAAAGGAATTTCTGCCATTTTGCCCTGAAATATTTGAAATTTCTGCAATTTTACCACAAAATAAGGGGAATTTCTGCCTTTTTGCCCCAAAATAAGAAGAATTTCAGCCTTATTACCTCAAAATAAGGGAATTTTCTGCTTTTTGCCACAAAATATAAAAAATTTCTGACTTTTTACCCTAAAATAAATGAAATTTCTGCAATTTTTCCCGAAAATAAAGGAAATTTGTGCCTTTTTGCCCCAAAATGAAAGGAATTTCTGCCTTTTGCCCCAAAATATGGGAAATTTCAGCATTTTACCCCAAAATAAGGTCAATTTCTGCCTTTTTGCCCCAAAATAATGGGTATTTCTGCCTTTTTGCCCCAAAATAAGAAAAATTTTTGCTTTTTTTTCTCTGAAATAAGTGAAATTTCTGCAATTTTGCCCTAAAATAAGGAAAATTTCTGCAATTTTTCCCCATAATAAGGGAAATTTCTGTAATTATTCCCCAAAATAAGGGGAATTTCTGTTTTTTCCCCCAAATAAGGGAAATTTCTGCAATTTTGCCCTAAAATAAGGGGAATTTCTGCCTTTTGCCCCAAAATAAGAAGAATTTCTGCCTTTTTGTCACAAAATAAAGAAAATTACTGTATTTTTTAACCCCAAAATTAGGTGAATTTCTGCAATTTTGCTCCAAAATACGGAGATTTTTTGCCATTTTCGCCGAGAATAAGGAGAATTTCTGCCATTTTGCCGCAAAATTAGTGAAATTTCTGCAGTTTTACCCCAAAAAAAGGGAATTTCTGCCTTTTTGCCCCAAAATTAGAAGAATTTATGCAATTTTGCTTTGAAATATTTGAAATTTCTGCAATTTTACCACAAAATAAGGGGAATTTCTGCCGTTTTGCCTCAAAATAAGCGGAATTTCAGCCTTATTACCTCAAAATAAGGGAAATTTCTGCTTTTTGCCACAAAATAAGAAAAATTTTTGCTTTTTTTCTCTGAAATAAGTGAAATTTCTGCAATTTTGCCCTAAAATAAGGGAAATTTCTGCAATTTTTCCCCATAATAAGGGAAATTTCTGCAATTTTTCCCTAAAATAAGGGGAATTTCTGTTTTTTCCCCCAAATAAGGGAAATTTCTGCAATTTTGCCCTAAAATAAGGGGAATTTCTGCCTTTTGCCCCAAAATAAGGAGAATTTCTGCCTTTTTGTCACAAAATAAAGAAAATTACTGTATTTTTTTTCCTAAAATTAGGTGAATTTCTGCAATTTTGCTCCAAAATACGGAGATTTTCTGCCATTTTCGCCGAGACTAAGGGGAATTTCTGCCTTTTTGCCCCAAAATAATGGGAATTTCAAACTTTTTACCTCAAAATAAGGGGAATTTCTGTCTTTTGCCCAAAATATGGGGAATTTCTGACTTTTTGTTCCAAAATAAGGAAAATTTCTTCAATTTGTACCAAAATAAAAGAAATTTCTGATTTTTGCCCAAAAATAAAAGTAATTTCTGACTTTTGCCCTGAAATAAATGAAATTTCAGCAATTTGGCCCGAAAATAAGGAAAATTTGTGTTTTTTTGCCCCAAAATGAGGGGAATTTCAGCATTTTACCTCAAAAAAAGGGGAATTTCAGCCTTTTTGCACCAAAATATAGAAAATTTCTGCCTTTTTGCCCCAAAATATGGGGAATTTCAGCATTTTACCTCAAAAAAAGGGGAATTTCAGCCTTTTTGCACCAAAATATAGAAAATTTCTGCCTTTTTGCCACAAAATAAGAAAAATTTCTGCAATTCTGTACCAAAATAAAAGAAATTATTAAAATTTTGTCCCAAAATAGGGAAATTTCTAATTTTTGCCCAGAAATAAGGAGAATTTCTGTATTTTTGCCCCAAAATAAAGGGAATTTCTGCCTTTTTGCCCCAAAATTAGGGGAGTTTCTGTAATTTTACTTCAAAATACAGGGAATTTCTGCCTCTTTTCCTGAAAATAAGGGGAACTTCTGCCGATTTGCGCAAATAAAGGGAATTTCTGCATTTTTGCCCCAACATTAGGGGAATTTCTGCAATTTTGCTCTAAAATACGGGGAATTTCTGCCTTTTTGCCCAAAATTAAGGGGATTTTCTGCCTTTTTGCCCCCAAACAAGGAAATTTCTTCAATTTTATCCCAAAATAAGGGGAATTTCTGCCTTTTTGCCCCCAAATAAGGGGAATTTCTGCATTTTTGCCCTGAAATATGTGAAATGTCTGCAATTTTACCCCAAAATAAGGTGAATTTCTGCCTTTTTGCCCCAAAATAATGGGAATTTCTGCATTTTGCCCTAAAATAACAAAAATTTTTGCTTTTTTCTCTGAAATAAGTGAAATTTCTGCAATTTTGCCTTAAAATAAAAGAAATTTCTGCAATTTTTCCCCATAATAAAGGAATTTTCTGCAATTTTGCCCCAAAATATAGGGAATTTCTGTTTTTTGTCCCCAAATAAGGGAAATTTCTGCAATTTTGCCCTGAAATAAGGGGAATTTCTGCTTTTTGCCCAAAAAAACGAAGAATTTCTGCCCTTTTGCCCCAAAATAAAGAAAATTACTGCATGTTTTACCCCAAAATTAGGTGAATTTCTGCAATTTTGCTCCAATATACGGGGATTTTCGGCCTTTTTCGCCGAAAATAAAGGGAATTTCTTCCATTTTGCCGCGAAATAAGTGAAATTTCTGCAGTTTTACCCTAAAATAAGGGGAAGTTCTGCGTTTTGGTCCCAAAATTAGGGGAATTTCTACAATTTTACTCCAAAATACGGGGAATTTCTGCCTTTTTGCCCGAAAATAAAGAGAATGTATATTTTTTTGCCATAAAAAAAGGAAATTTCTTCATTTTTACCCCAAAATAAAGGGATTTTTCGCCTTTTGGCTCAAAATAAGTGCAATTTCTGACTTTTCCCCAAAAATAAACGGAAATTCTGTCTTTTTGCCCCAAAATAAGGGAAATTTCTGACTTTTTGCCCTGAAATAAGTTAAATTTCTAAAATTTTTCCCCAAAATAAGGTAAATGTCTGCTTTTTGCCCCAAAATAAGGGGAATTTCTGCCTTTTTGCCCCCAAATAAGGGGAATTTCAGCCTTTTTACCTCAAAATAAAAGGAATTTCTGCATTTTTGCCCCAAAATATGGGAAATTTCTGTTTTTTTACCCAAAATAAGAAAAATTTCTGCAATTTTGTACCAAAATAAAATAAATTTCTGCCTTTTTGCCACAAAATAAGAAAATTTCTGCTTTTTTTCCCTGAAATAAGTGAAATTTCTGCAATTTTGCCACAAAATAAGTGAAATTTCTGAGTTTTGCCTCAAAATAAGGAAAATTTCTGTATTTTTGTCCTAACATATAGAGAATTTCTGCCTTTTTGCCCCACAATTAGGGGAATTTCTGCAATTTTGCTCCAAAATATAAGGAATTTCTGCCTTTTTGCCCGAAAATAAGAAGAATGCATACCTTTTTGCCATAAAAAAGGGAAATTTCTTCATTTTTGCTCCAAAATAAGGGGAATTTCTACATTTTTGCCTCTAAATAAGTGGAATTTCTGTCTTTTTCCCCCAAAACAAAGGGAAATTCTGTCTTTTTTGCCCCAAAATAAGGAAAATTTCTGACTTATTACCCTGAAGTAAGTGAAATTTCTGCAATTTTGCCCCAAAATAAGGGAAATTTCTGCCTTTTTGCCCCCAAATAAGAGAATTTCAGCCTTTTTACCTCAAAATAAGGGGAATTTCTGCATTTTTGCCCCAAAATATGGAAAAATTCTGCCTTTTTGCCCCAAAATAAGAAAAATTTCTGCAATTTTGTACCAAAGTAAAAGAAATTTCTGACTTTTTGCGCAAAAATAAGAAAATTTCTGCTTTTCTTTTTTCTTAAATAAGTGAAATTTTTGCAATTTTGCCCGAAAATAAGTAAAATTTCTGCAATTTTGCCCCAAAATAAGAAAAATTTCTGGAATTTTGCCCCAAAATAAGTGGAATTTCTGAGTTTTGCCCCAAAATAAGGAGAATTTCTGTCTTTTTGCCCTAACATATAGGGAATTTCTGCCTTTTTGTTCCACAATTAGGGGAATTTCTGCAATTTTGCTCCTAAATACGGGGAATTTCTGCCTTTTTGCCCAAAAATAAAAAGAATGCATACCTTTTTGCCATAAAAAAGTGAAATTTCTTCATTTTTGCTCCAAAATAAGGGGAATTTCTGCTTTTTTGCCTCTAAATAAGTGGAATTTCTGTCTTTTCCCCCCAAAACAAAGGGAATTTCTGTCTTTTTTGCCCCAAAATAATGAAAATTTCTGACTTATTACCCTGAAATATGTGAAATTTCTGCAATTTTGCCCCAAATTAAGGGAAATTTCTGCCTTTTTGCCCCCAAATAAGGGGAATTTCAGTTTTTTTACCTCAAAATAAGGGGAATTTCTGCATTTTTGCCACAAAATATTAGGAATTTCTGCCTTTTTGCACAAAAATAAAAAAATTTCTGCTTTTTTTCCCTTAAATAAGTGAAATATCTGCAATTTTGCCCCAAAATAAGTGAAATTTCTGCAATTCTGCCCCAAAATAAGGGAAATTTCTGGAATTTTGCCCCAAAATAAGTGGAATTTCTGAGTTTTGCCCCAAAATAAGGAGAATTTCTGTTTTTTGCCCAAACATATAGGGAATTTCTGCAGTTTTGCCCCACAATTAGGGGAATTTCTGCAATTTTGCTTCAAAATATGGGGAATTTCTGCCTTTTTCCCCGAAAATAAGAAGAATGCATACCTTTTTGCCATAAAAAAGGGAAATTTCTTCATTTTTGCTCAATAATAAGGGGAATTTCTGCATTTTTGCCTCTAAATAAGTGGAATTTCTGTCTTTTTCCCCCAAAACAAAGGGAATTTCTGTCTTTTTGCCCCAAAATCAGGAAAATTTCTGACTTATTACCCTGAAATAAGTGAAATTTCTGCAAATTTGCCTTAAAATAAAAGAAATTTCTGCAATTTTTCTCCATAATAAAGGAATTTTCTGCAATTTTGCCCCAAAATAAAGGGAATTCCTGTTTTTTGTCCCCAAATAAGGGAAATTTCTGCAATTTTGTCCTAAAATAAGGGGAATTTCTGCCTTTTGCCTCAAAATAAGGGGAATTTCTGCCTTTTTGCCCCAAAATAAAGAAAATTACTGCATGTTTTACCCCAAAATTAGGTGAATTTCTGCAATTTTGCTCCAAAATACGGGGATTTTTTGCCTTTTTCGCCGATAATAAAGGGAATTTCTGCCTTTTTGCCGCGAAATAAGTGAAATTTCTGCAGCTTTACCCCAAAATAAGGGGAAGTTCTGCGCTTTTGCCCCAAAATTAGGGGAATTTCTGCAATATTGCTCCAAAATACGGGTAATTTCTGCCTTTTTGCCCGAAAATAAAGGGAATGTATACCTTTTTGCCATAAAAAAGGGAAATTTCTTCATCTTTGCTCCAAAATAAGGGGAATTTCTGACTTATTACCATAAAATCAGTGAAATTTCTGCAATTTTGCCCCAAAATAAGGGAAATTTCTGCCTTTTTGCCACAAAATAAGGGGAATTCCTGTCTTTTTGCCCCAAAAAAGGGGAATTTCAGCCTTTTTACCTCATAATAAGGGGAATTTCTGCCTTTTTGCCCTAAAATATGGGGAATTTCTGTATTTTTGCCCCAAAATCAAGAAAATTTCTGCAATTTTGTACCAAAATAAAAGTAATTTCTGCCTTTTTGCCCCAAAATAAAAAAAATTTCTGCGTTTTTTCCTTGAAATAAGTGAAATTTCTGCAATTTTGCTCCAAAATAAGAGAGATTTCTGCAATTGTGCCCCCAAAAAAAGGAAATTTTTGGAATTTTGCCCCAAAATAAGGGGAATTTCTGACATTTTTCCACAAAATATGGGGAATTTCTGCCTTATTGCCCCCAAATAAGGAAAATTTTTGCTTTTCTGCCCCAATTAACGGGAATTTCTGCCTTTTTGCCACAAAGTAAAGGGAATTTACGCCTTTTTGCCCCAAAATAACGGGAATTTCAGCCTTTTTACCTCAAAATAAGGGGTATTTCTGCCTTTTGCCCAAAATATGGGGAATTTCTGACTTTTTGTTCCAAAATAAGGAAAATTTCTTCAATTTGTAACAAAATAAAAGAAATTTCTGCTTTTTGCCCCAAAATAAAAGTAATTTCTGACTATTTGCCCTGAAATAAATGAAATTTCTGCAATTTGGCCCGAAAATAAGCGAAATTTGTGCCTTTTTGCCCCAAAATGAGAAGAATTTCTGCCTTTTTGCCCCAAAATATGGGGAATTTCAGCATTTTACCTCAAAAAAAGAAGAATTTCAGCCTTTTTGCAGCAAAATATAGAAAATTTCTGCCTTTTTGCAACAAAATAAGAAAAATTTCTGCAATTCTGTACCAAAATAAAAGAAATTTCTAAAATTTTGCCCCAAAATTAGGGAAATTTCTGATTTTTGCCCCGAAATAAGGAGAATTTCTGTATTTTTGCCCCAAAATAAAGGGAATTTCTGCCTTTTTGCCCCAATATTAGGGGAATTTCTGCAATTTTGCTCTAAAATACAGGGAATATCTGCCTTTTTGCCCGAAATTAAAGGGATTTTCTGCCTTTTTGCCCCCAAACAAGGGAATTTTCTGCACTTTTATCTCAAAATAAGGGGAATTTCTGCATTTTTGCCCCCAAATAAGGCGAATTTCTGCCTTTTTGCCCTGAAATATGTGAAATGTCTGCAATTTTACCCCAGAATAAGGTGAATTTCTGCCTTTTTGCCCCAAAATAAGGGGAATTTCTGCCTTTTTGCCACAAAATAATGAAAATTTCTGCCTTTTTTCCCTAAAATAAGTGAAATTTCTGCAATTTTGCCCCAAAATAAGTGAAATTTCTGCAATTTTGCCCAAATATAAGGGAAATTTCTGGAATTTTGCCCCAAAATAAGTTGCATTACTGAATTTTGCCCCAAAATAAAGAGAATTTCTGTCTTTTTGCCCTAACATATAGGGAATTTCTGCCTTTTTGCCCCACAATTAGGGGAATTTCTGCAATTTTGCTCCAAAATACGGGGAATTTCTGCTTTTTAGCCCGAAAATAAGGGGAATGTATACCATTTGCCACAAAAAAAAGAGAAATTTCTTCATTTTTGCTCCAAAATAAGGGGAATTTCTGCATTTTTGCCTCTAAATAAGTGGAATTTCTGTATTTTTCCCCCAAAACAAAGGGAATTTCTGTCTTTTTTGTCCCAAAATAAGAAAAATTTCTGACTTATTACCCTGAAATAAGTGAAATTTCTGCAAGTGTGCCCCAAAATAAGGGAAATTTCTGCCTTTTTGCCACAAAATAAGGGGAATTTCTGTCTTTTTACCTCAAAATAAAATGAATTTCTGCATTTTTGCCCCAAAATATGGGATTTTCTGCCTTTTTGCCACAAAATAAGAAAAATTTCTGCAATTTTGTACCAAAATAAAAGAAATTTCTGCCTTTTTGCCCCGAAATAAAAAAATTTCTGCTTTTTTTTCTGAAATAAGTGAAATTTCTGCAATTTTGCCCCAAAATAAGTGAAATTTCTGCAATTTTGCCCCAAAATAAGGGAAATTTCTTGAACTTTGCCCCAAAATAAGTGGAATTTCTGAGTTTTGCCCCAAAATAAGGAGAATTTCTGTTTTTTGCCCCAACATATAGGGAATTTCTGCATTTTGCACCACAATTAGGGGAATTTCTGCAATTTTGCTCCAAAATACTGAAAATTTCTGCCTTTTTGCCCGAAAATAAGAAGAATGCATACCTTTTTGCCATAAAAAAGGGAAATTTCTTCATTTTTGCTCAAAAATAAGGGGAATTTCTGCTTTTTTGCCTCTAAATAAGTGGAATTTTTGTCTTTTTCCCCCAAACAAAGGGAATTTCTGGTTTTTTTGCCCCAAAATAATGAAAATTTCTGACTTATTACCCTGAAATAAGTGAAATTTCTGCAATTTTGCCCCAAATTAAGGGAAATTTCTGACTTTTTGCTCCCAAATAAGGGGAATTTCAGTTTTTTACCTCAAAATAAGGGAATTTCTGCATTTTTGCCACAAACTATTAGGAATTTCTGCCTTTTTGCTCCAAAATTAAAAAATTTCTGCTTTTTTTCACTTAAATAAGTGAAATATCTGCAATTTTGCCCCAAAATAAGTGAAATTTCTGCAATTTTGCCTTAATATATGGGAAATTTCTGGAATTTGGCCCCAAAAAAAGTGGAATTTCTGAGTTTTGCCCCAAAATAAGGAGAATTTCTGTCTTTTTGCCCGAACATATAGGGAATTTCTATATTTTTGCCCAACAATTACGGGAATTTCTGCAATTTTGCTTCAAAATACGGGGAATTTCTGCCTTTTTGCCCGAAATTAGAAGAATGCATACCTTTTTGCCATAAAAAAGGGAAATTTCTTCATTTTTGCTCAAAAATAATGGGAATTTCTGCTTTTTTGTCTCTAAATAGGTGGAATTTCTCTCTTTTTCCCCCAAAACAGAGGAAATTTCTGTCTTTTTTGCCCCAAAATAAGGAAAATTCCTGACTTATTACCCTGAAATAAGTGAAATTTCTGCAATTTTGCCCCAAATAAAGGAAATTTCTGCCTTTTTGCCCCCAAATAAAAGGAATTTCAGCCTTTTTACCTCAAAATAAGGGGAATTTCTGCATTTTTGCAACAAAATATTAGGAATTTCTGCCTTTTTGCCCCAAAATAAGCAAAATTTCTGCCTTTTTTTCCTGAAATAAGTGAAATTTCTGCAATTTTGCCCCAAAATAAGGGAAATTTCTGGAATTTTGCCCCAAAATAAGTGGAATTTCTGAGTTTTGCCCCAAAATAAGGAGAATTTCTGTCTTTTTGCTCTAACATATAGAGAATTTCTGCCTTTTTGCCCCACAATTAGGGGAATTTCTGCAATTTTGCTCCAAAATACAGGGAATTTTTGCTTTTTAGCCCGAAAATAAGGGGAATGTATACCTTTTGCCACAAAAAAGGGAAATTTCTTCATTTTTGCTCCAAAATAAGGGGAATTTCTGTTTTTGGCCTCTAAATAAGTGGAATTTCTGTCTTTTTCCCCCAAAACAAAGGGAATTTCTGTCTTTTTTGCCCCAAAATAAGGAAAATTTCTGACTTCTTACCCTGAAATAAGTGAAATTTATGCAATTTTGCCCCAAAATAAGGGAAATTTCTGCCTTTTTGCCCCCAAATAAGGTGAATTTTATACTTTTTACCTCAAAATAAGGGGAATTACTGCATTTTTGCCCCAAAATATGGAAAATTTCTTCCTTTTTGCCCCAAAATAAGAAAAATTTCTGAAGTTTTGTATAAAATAAAATAAATTTCTGCCTTTTAGCCCCAAAATAAGAAAATTTCTGCTTTTTTTTTCCGAAATAAGTTAAATTTCTGCAATTTTGCCCCAAAATATGTGAAATTTCTGCAAATTTGCCCCAAAATAAGGGAAATTTCTGGTATTTTGCCCCAAAACAAGGGGAATTTCTGAGTTGTGCCTCAAAATAAGAAGAATTTCTGTTTTTTGCTTCATAATAATGTGAATTTCTGCATTTTCCTTCAATATTAGGGGAATATGTGCAATTTTGCTTCAAAATACGGGGAATTTCTGCCTTATTGAACCAAAATAAAGGGAATTTCTGCATTTTTTCACCAATATAAGGGGAATTTCTGAAATTTCGCTCCAAAATACAGGGAATTTCTGCCTTATTTCCCGAAATAATGTGGAATTTCTGCCTTTTTGCCCTGAAATATTTGAAATTTCCACAATTTTACCCCAAAATAAGGAGAATTTCTGTTTTTGGCCCCAAAATTAGGAGAATTTCTGCTTTTGCCCCAAAATAAGGCAATTTTCTGACTTTTTGCCCTGAAATAAGTGAAATTTCTGAAATTTTGCCCCAAAATAAAGGGAATTTCTGCCTTTTTGCCAAAATAAGGGGAATTTCAGCATTTTACCTCTAAATAAGGGGAATTTCTGCCTTTTTGCCACAAAATATGGGGAATTTCTGCTTTATTGCCCCCAAATAAGGAAAATTTTTGCTTTTCTGCCCGAATTAACGGGAATTTCTCCATTTTTTGCCACAAAGTAAAGGGAAATTCTGCCTTTTTGCCCCAAAATAACGGGAATTTCAGTCTTTTTACCTCAAAATAATGGGAATTTCTTCCTTTTGCTTAAAATATGGGGAATTTCTGACTTTTTGTTCCAAAATAAGGAAAATTTCTTCAATTTTGTACCAAAATAAAAGAAATTTCTGCTTTTTGTCCCAAAATAAAAGTAATTTCTGAATTTTTGCCCTGAAATAAATGAAATTTTGGCAATTTTGCCCGAAAATAAGGGAAATTTGTGCCTTTTTGCCCCAAAATGAGGGGAATTTCTGCCTTTTTGCCCCACAATTAGGGGAATTTCTGCAATTTTGCTCCAAAATACGGGGAATTTCTGCCTTTTTGCCCGAAAATAAGAAGAATGCATACCTTTTGCCATAAAAAGAGAAATTTTTTCATTTTTTCTCAAAAATAAGGGGAATTTCTATTTTTTGTCTCTAAATAAGTGGAATTTCTGTCTTTTTTCCCCAAAACAAAGGGAATTTCTGTCTTTTTTTGCCCCAAAATAAGGAAAATTTCTGACTTATTATCTTGAAATAAGTGAAATTTCTGCAATTTTGCCCCAAAATAAGGGAAATTTCTGCCTATTTGCCCCCAAATAAGGGGAATTTAAGCCTTTATACCTCAAAATAAGGAAAATTTCTGCATTTTTGCCACAAAATATTAGGAATTTCTGCCTTTTTGCCCCAAAATAAGGAAAATTACTTACTTTTTTCCCTGAAATAAGTGAAATTTCTGCAATTTTGCTCCAAAATAAGTGAAATTTTTGCCTTTTTGCCCCCAAATAAAGGGAATTTCAACCTTTTTACATCAAAATAAAGGGAATTTCTGCATTTTTGCCACAAATTTTGGGAAATTTCTGCCTTTTTGCCCCAAAATAAGAAAAATTTCTGCAATTTTGTACCAAAATAAAAGAAATTTCTGACTTTTTGCCCTTAAATAAGAAAATTTCTGCTTTTTTCTGAAATAAGTGAAATTTCTGCAATTTTGCCCTAAAATAAAAGAAATTTCGGCAATCTTGCCCCAAAATAAGTGAAATTTCTGGAATTTTGCCACAAAATAAGTGGAATTTATGAGTTTTGCCCAAAAATAAGGAGAATTTCTATCTTTTTGCACCAACATATAGGGAATTTCTTCCTTTTTGCCCCACAATTAGGGGAATATCTGCAATTTTGCTCCAAAATACGGGGAATTTCTGCCTTTTTGCCCGAAAATAAAGAGAATGTATATTTTTTTGCCATAAAAAAAGGAAATTTCTTCATTTTTACCCCAAAATAAAGGGATTTTTCGCCTTTTGGCTCAAAATAAGTGCAATTTCTGACTTTTCCCCAAAAATAAACGGAAATTCTGTCTTTTTGCCCCAAAATAAGGGAAATTTCTGGAATTTTGCCCCAAAATAAGTGGAATTTCTGAGTTTTGCCCCAAAATAAGGAGAATTTCTGTCTTTTTGCTCTAACATATAGAGAATTTCTGCCTTTTTGCCCCACAATTAGGGGAATTTCTGCAATTTTGCTCCAAAATACAGGGAATTTTTGCTTTTTAGCCCGAAAATAAGGGGAATGTATACCTTTTGCCCCAAAAAAGGGAAATTTCTTCATTTTTGCTCCAAAATAAGGGGAATTTCTGTTTTTGGCCTCTAAATAAGTGGAATTTCTGTCTTTTTCCCCCAAAACAAAGGGAATTTCTGTCTTTTTTGCCCCAAAATAAGGAAAATTTCTGACTTCTTACCCTGAAATAAGTGAAATTTCTGCAATTTTGCCCCAAAATAAGGGAAATTTCTGCCTTTTTGCCCCCAAATAAGGTGAATTTTATACTTTTTACCTCAAAATAAGGGGAATTACTGCATTTTTGCCCCAAAATATGGAAAATTTCTTCCTTTTTGCCCCAAAATAAGAAAAATTTCTGAAGTTTTGTATAAAATAAAATAAATTTCTGCCTTTTAGCCCCAAAATAAGAAAATTTCTGCTTTTTTTTCCGAAATAAGTTAAATTTCTGCAATTTTGCCCCAAAATATGTGAAATTTCTGCAAATTTGCCCCAAAATAAGGGAAATTTCTGGTATTTTGCCCCAAAACAAGGGGAATTTCTGAGTTGTGCCTCAAAATAAGAAGAATTTCTGTTTTTTGCTTCATAATAATGTGAATTTCTGCATTTTCCTTCAATATTAGGGGAATATGTGCAATTTTGCTTCAAAATACGGGGAATTTCTGCCTTATTGAACCAAAATAAAGGGAATTTCTGCATTTTTTCACCAATATAAGGGGAATTTCTGAAATTTCGCTCCAAAATACAGGGAATTTCTGCCTTATTTCCCGAAATAATGTGGAATTTCTGCCTTTTTGCCCTGAAATATTTGAAATTTCCACAATTTTACCCCAAAATAAGGAGAATTTCTGTTTTTGGCCCCAAAATTAGGAGAATTTCTGCTTTTGCCCCAAAATAAGGCAATTTTCTGACTTTTTGCCCTGAAATAAGTGAAATTTCTGAAATTTTGCCCCAAAATAAAGGGAATTTCTGCCTTTTTGCCAAAATAAGGGGAATTTCAGCATTTTACCTCTAAATAAGGGGAATTTCTGCCTTTTTGCCACAAAATATGGGGAATTTCTGCTTTATTGCCCCCAAATAAGGAAAATTTTTGCTTTTCTGCCCGAATTAACGGGAATTTCTCCATTTTTTGCCACAAAGTAAAGGGAAATTCTGCCTTTTTGCCCCAAAATAACGGGAATTTCAGTCTTTTTACCTCAAAATAATGGGAATTTCTTCCTTTTGCTTAAAATATGGGGAATTTCTGACTTTTTGTTCCAAAATAAGGAAAATTTCTTCAATTTTGTACCAAAATAAAAGAAATTTCTGCTTTTTGTCCCAAAATAAAAGTAATTTCTGAATTTTTGCCCTGAAATAAATGAAATTTTGGCAATTTTGCCCGAAAATAAGGGAAATTTGTGCCTTTTTGCCCCAAAATGAGGGGAATTTCTGCCTTTTTGCCCCACAATTAGGGGAATTTCTGCAATTTTGCTCCAAAATACGGGGAATTTCTGCCTTTTTGCCCGAAAATAAGAAGAATGCATACCTTTTGCCATAAAAAGAGAAATTTTTTCATTTTTTCTCAAAAATAAGGGGAATTTCTATTTTTTGTCTCTAAATAAGTGGAATTTCTGTCTTTTTTCCCCAAAACAAAGGGAATTTCTGTCTTTTTTTGCCCCAAAATAAGGAAAATTTCTGACTTATTATCTTGAAATAAGTGAAATTTCTGCAATTTTGCCCCAAAATAAGGGAAATTTCTGCCTATTTGCCCCCAAATAAGGGGAATTTAAGCCTTTATACCTCAAAATAAGGAAAATTTCTGCATTTTTGCCACAAAATATTAGGAATTTCTGCCTTTTTGCCCCAAAATAAGGAAAATTACTTACTTTTTTCCCTGAAATAAGTGAAATTTCTGCAATTTTGCTCCAAAATAAGTGAAATTTTTGCCTTTTTGCCCCCAAATAAAGGGAATTTCAACCTTTTTACATCAAAATAAAGGGAATTTCTGCATTTTTGCCACAAATTTTGGGAAATTTCTGCCTTTTTGCCCCAAAATAAGAAAAATTTCTGCAATTTTGTACCAAAATAAAAGAAATTTCTGACTTTTTGCCCTTAAATAAGAAAATTTCTGCTTTTTTCTGAAATAAGTGAAATTTCTGCAATTTTGCCCTAAAATAAAAGAAATTTCGGCAATCTTGCCCCAAAATAAGTGAAATTTCTGGAATTTTGCCACAAAATAAGTGGAATTTATGAGTTTTGCCCAAAAATAAGGAGAATTTCTATCTTTTTGCACCAACATATAGGGAATTTCTTCCTTTTTGCCCCACAATTAGGGGAATATCTGCAATTTTGCTCCAAAATACGGGGAATTTCTGCCTTTTTGCCCGAAAATAAAGAGAATGTATATTTTTTTGCCATAAAAAAAGGAAATTTCTTCATTTTTACCCCAAAATAAAGGGATTTTTCGCCTTTTGGCTCAAAATAAGTGCAATTTCTGACTTTTCCCCAAAAATAAACGGAAATTCTGTCTTTTTGCCCCAAAATAAGGGAAATTTCTGACTTTTTGCCCTGAAATAAGTTAAATTTCTAAAATTTTTCCCCAAAATAAGGTAAATGTCTGCTTTTTGCCCCAAAATAAGGGGAATTTCTGCCTTTTTGCCCCCAAATAAGGGGAATTTCAGCCTTTTTACCTCAAAATAAAAGGAATTTCTGCATTTTTGCCCCAAAATATGGGAAATTTCTGTTTTTTTACCCAAAATAAGAAAAATTTCTGCAATTTTGTACCAAAATAAAATAAATTTCTGCCTTTTTGCCACAAAATAAGAAAATTTCTGCTTTTTTTCCCTGAAATAAGTGAAATTTCTGCAATTTTGCCACAAAATAAGTGAAATTTCTGAGTTTTGCCTCAAAATAAGGAAAATTTCTGTATTTTTGTCCTAACATATAGAGAATTTCTGCCTTTTTGCCCCACAATTAGGGGAATTTCTGCAATTTTGCTCCAAAATATAAGGAATTTCTGCCTTTTTGCCCGAAAATAAGAAGAATGCATACCTTTTTGCCATAAAAAAGGGAAATTTCTTCATTTTTGCTCCAAAATAAGGGGAATTTCTACATTTTTGCCTCTAAATAAGTGGAATTTCTGTCTTTTTCCCCCAAAACAAAGGGAAATTCTGTCTTTTTTGCCCCAAAATAAGGAAAATTTCTGACTTATTACCCTGAAGTAAGTGAAATTTCTGCAATTTTGCCCCAAAATAAGGGAAATTTCTGCCTTTTTGCCCCCAAATAAGAGAATTTCAGCCTTTTTACCTCAAAATAAGGGGAATTTCTGCATTTTTGCCCCAAAATATGGAAAAATTCTGCCTTTTTGCCCCAAAATAAGAAAAATTTCTGCAATTTTGTACCAAAGTAAAAGAAATTTCTGACTTTTTGCGCAAAAATAAGAAAATTTCTGCTTTTCTTTTTTCTTAAATAAGTGAAATTTCTTCAATTTTGCCCCAAAATAAGAGAAATTTCTGAGTTTTCCCTCAAAATGAGGGAAATTTCTAAAATTTTGCCCCAAAATATGTGGAATCTCTGAGTTTTGCCCCAAAATAAGGAGAATTTCTGTCTTTTTGCCCTAACATATAGGGAATTTCTGCCTTTTTGTTCCACAATTAGGGGAATTTCTGCAATTTTGCTCCTAAATACGGGGAATTTCTGCCTTTTTGCCCAAAAATAAAAAGAATGCATACCTTTTTGCCATAAAAAAGTGAAATTTCTTCATTTTTGCTCCAAAATAAGGGGAATTTCTGCTTTTTTGCCTCTAAATAACTGGAATTTCTGTCTTTTCCCCCCAAAACAAAGGGAATTTCTGTCTTTTTTGCCCCAAAATAATGAAAATTTCTGACTTATTACCCTGAAATATGTGAAATTTCTGCAATTTTGCCCCAAATTAAGGGAAATTTCTGCCTTTTTGCCCCCAAATAAGGGGAATTTCAGCTTTTTTACCTCAAAATAAGGGGAATTTCTGCATTTTTGCCACAAAATATTAGGAATTTCTGCCTTTTTGCACAAAAATAAAAAAATTTCTGCTTTTTTTCCCTTAAATAAGTGAAATATCTGCAATTTTGCCCCAAAATAAGTGAAATTTCTGCAATTCTGCCCCAAAATAAGGGAAATTTCTGGAATTTTGCCCCAAAATAAGTGGAATTTCTGAGTTTTGCCCCAAAATAAGGAGAATTTCTGTTTTTTGCCCAAACATATAGGGAATTTCTGCAGTTTTGCCCCACAATTAGGGGAATTTCTGCAATTTTGCTTCAAAATATGGGGAATTTCTGCCTTTTTCCCCGAAAATAAGAAGAATGCATACCTTTTTGCCATAAAAAAGGGAAATTTCTTCATTTTTGCTCAATAATAAGGGGAATTTCTGCATTTTTGCCTCTAAATAAGTGGAATTTCTGTCTTTTTCCCCCAAAACAAAGGGAATTTCTGTCTTTTTGCCCCAAAATCAGGAAAATTTCTGACTTATTACCCTGAAATAAGTGAAATTTCTGCAAATTTGCCTTAAAATAAAAGAAATTTCTGCAATTTTTCTCCATAATAAAGGAATTTTCTGCAATTTTGCCCCAAAATAAAGGGAATTCCTGTTTTTTGTCCCCAAATAAGGGAAATTTCTGCAATTTTGTCCTAAAATAAGGGGAATTTCTGCCTTTTGCCTCAAAATAAGGGGAATTTCTGCCTTTTTGCCCCAAAATAAAGAAAATTACTGCATGTTTTACTCCAAAATTAGGTGAATTTCTGCAATTTTGCTCCAAAATACATGGATTTTTTGCCTTTTTCGCCGATAATAAAGGAAATTTCTGCCTTTTTGCCGCGAAATAAGTGAAATTTCTGCAGCTTTACCCCAAAATAAGGGGAAGTTCTGCGCTTTTGCCCCAAAATTAGGGGAATTTCTGCAATATTGCTCCAAAATACGGGTAATTTCTGCCTTTTTGCCCGAAAATAAAGGGAATGTATACCTTCTTGCCATAAAAAAGGGAAATTTCTTCATTTTTGCTCCAAAATAAGGGGAATTTCTGACTTATTACCCTGAAATCAGTGAAATTTCTGCAATTTTGCCCCAAAATAAGGGAAATTTCTGCCTTTTTGCCACAAAATAAGGGGAATTTCTGTCTTTTTGCCCCAAAAAAGGGGAATTTCAGCCTTTTTACCTCATAATAAGGGGAATTTCTGCCTTTTTGCCCTAAAATATGGGGAATTTCTGTATTTTTGCCCCAAAATCAAGAAAATTTCTGCAATTTTGTACCAAAATAAAAGTAATTTCTGCCTTTTTGCCCCAAAATAAAAAAAATTTCTGCGTTTTTTCCTTGAAATAAGTGAAATTTCTGCAATTTTGCTCCAAAATAAGAGAGATTTCTGCAATTTTGCCCCCAAAAAAAGGAAATTTTTGGAATTTTGCCCCAAAATAAGGGGAATTTCTGACATTTTTCCACAAAATATGGGGAATTTCTGCCTTATTGCCCCCAAATAAGGAAAATTTTTGCTTTTCTGCCCCAATTAACGGGAATTTCTGCCTTTTTGCCACAAAGTAAAGGGAATTTACGCCTTTTTGCCCCAAAATAACGGGAATTTCAGCCTTTTTACCTCAAAATAAGGGGTATTTCTGCCTTTTGCCCAAAATATGGGGAATTTCTGACTTTTTGTTCCAAAATAAGGAAAATTTCTTCAATTTGTAACAAAATAAAAGAAATTTCTGCTTTTTGCCCCAAAATAAAAGTAATTTCTGACTATTTGCCCTGAAATAAATGAAATTTCTGCAATTTGGCCCGAAAATAAGCGAAATTTGTGCCTTTTTGCCCCAAAATGAGAAGAATTTCTGCCTTTTTGCCCCAAAATATGGGGAATTTCAGCATTTTACCTCAAAAAAAGAAGAATTTCAGCCTTTTTGCAGCAAAATATAGAAAATTTCTGCCTTTTTGCAACAAAATAAGAAAAATTTCTGCAATTCTGTACCAAAATAAAAGAAATTTCTAAAATTTTGCCCCAAAATTAGAAAAATTTCTGATTTTTGCCCCGAAATAAGGAGAATTTCTGTATTTTTGCCCCAAAATAAAGGGAATTTCTGCCTTTTTGCCCCAATATTAGGGGAATTTCTGCAATTTTGCTCTAAAATACAGGGAATATCTGCCTTTTTGCCCGAAATTAAGGGGATTTTCTGCCTTTTTGTCCCCAAACAAGGGAATTTTCTGCATTTTTATCTCAAAATAAGATGAATTTCTGCATTTCTGCCCCCAAATAAGGCGAATTTCTGCCTTTTTGCCCTGAAATATGTGAAATGTCTGCAATTTTACCCCAGAATAAGGTGAATTTCTGCCTTTTTGCCCCAAAATAAGGGGAATTTTGCCTTTTTGCCACAAAATAAGGAAAATTTCTGCCTTTTTTCCCTAAAATAAGTGAAATTTCTGCAATTTTGCCCCAAAATAAGTGAAATTTCTGCAATTTTGCCCAAATATAAGGGAAATTTCTGGAATTTTGCCCCAAAATAAGTTGCATTACTGAATTTTGCCCCAAAATAAAGAGAATTTCTGTCTTTTTGCCCTAACATATAGGGAATTTCTGCCTTTTTGCCCCACAATTAGGGGAATTTCTGCAATTTTGCTCCAAAATACAAGGAATTTCTGCTTTTTAGCCCGAAAATAAGGGGAATGTATACCATTTGCCACAAAAAAAGAGAAATTTCTTCATTTTTGCTCCAAAATAAGGGGAATTTCTGCATTTTTGCCTCTAAATAAGTGGAATTTCTGTCTTTTTCCCCCAAAACAAAGGGAATTTCTGTCTTTTTTGTCCCAAAATAAGAAAAATTTCTGACTTATTACCCTGAAATAAGTGAAATTTCTGCAAGTGTGCCCCAAAATAAGGGAAATTTCTGCCTTTTTGCCACAAAATAAGGGGAATTTCTGTCTTTTTACCTCAAAATAAAATGAATTTCTGCATTTTTGCCTCAAAATATGGGATTTTCTGCCTTTTTGCCACAAAATAAGAAAAATTTCTGCAATTTTGTACCAAAATAAAAGAAATTTCTGCCTTTTTGCCCCGAAATAAAAAAATTTCTGCTTTTTTTTCTGAAATAAGTGAAATTTCTGCAATTTTGCCCCAAAATAAGTGAAATTTCTGCAATTTTGCCCCAAAATAAGGGAAATTTCTTGAACTTTGCCCCAAAATAAGTGGAATTTCTGAATTTTGCCCCAAAATAAGGAGAATTTCTGTTTTTTGCCCCAACATATAGGGAATTTCTGCATTTTGCCCCACAATTAGGGGAATTTCTTCAATTTTGCTCCAAAATACGGGGAATTTCTGCCTTTTTGCCCGAAAATAAGAAGAATGCATACCTTTTTGCCATAAAAAAGGGAAGTTTCTTCATTTTTGCTCAAAAATAAGGAGAATTTCTGCTTTTTTGCCTCTAAATAAGTGGAATTTTTGTCTTTTTCCCCCAAAACAAAGGGAATTTCTGGTTTTTTTGCCCCAAAATAATGAAAATTTCTGACTTATTACCCTGAAATAAGTGAAATTTCTGCAATTTTGCCCCAAATTAAGGGAAATTTCTGCCTTTTTGCTTCCAAATAAGGGGAATTTCAGTTTTTTACCTCAAAATAAGGGAATTTCTGCATTTTTGCCACAAAATATTAGGAATTTCTGCCTTTTTGCTCCAAAATTAAAAAATTTCTGCTTTTTTTCCCTTAAATAAGTAAAATATCTGCAATTTTGCCCCAAAATAAGTGAAATTTCTGCAATTTTGCCTTAATATAAGGGAAATTTCTGGAATTTGGCCCCAAAAAAAGTGGAATTTCTGAGTTTTGCCCCAAAATAAGGAGAATTTCTGTCTTTTTGCCCGAACATATAGGGAATTTCTATATTTTTGCCCAACAATTACGGGAATTTCTGCAATTTTGCTTCAAAATACGGGGAATTTCTGCCTTTTTGCCTCAAAAATAAGAAGAATGCATAACTTTTTGCCATAAAAAAGGGATATTTCTTCATTTTTGCTCAAAAATAATGGGAATTTCTGCTTTTTTGCCTCTAAATAGGTGGAATTTCTCTCTTTTTCCCTCAAAACAGAGGAAATTTCTGTCTTTTTTGCCCCAAAATAAGGAAAATTTCTGACTTATTACCCTGAAATAAGTGAAATTTCTGCAATTTTGCCCCAAATAAAGGAAATTTCTGCCTTTTTGCCCCCAAATAAAAGGAATTTCAGCCTTTTTACCTCAAAATAAGGGGAATTTCTGCATTTTTGCAACAAAATATTAGGAATTTCTGCCTTTTTGCCCCAAAATAAGCAAAATTTCTGCCTTTTTTTCCTGAAATAAGTGAAATTTCTGCAATTTTGCCCCAAAATAAGGGAAATTTCTGGAATTTTGCCCCAAAATAAGTGGAATTTCTGAGTTTTGCCCCAAAATAAGGAGAATTTCTGTCTTTTTGCTCTAACATATAGAGAATTTCTGCCTTTTTGCCCCACAATTAGGGGAATTTCTGCAATTTTGCTCCAAAATACAGGGAATTTTTGCTTTTTAGCCCGAAAATAAGGGGAATGTATACCTTTTGCCACAAAAAAGGGAAATTTCTTCATTTTTGCTCCAAAATAAGGGGAATTTCTGTTTTTGGCCTCTAAATAAGTGGAATTTCTGTCTTTTTCCCCCAAAACAAAGGGAATTTCTGTCTTTTTTGCCCCAAAATAAGGAAAATTTCTGACTTCTTACCCTGAAATAAGTGAAATTTCTGCAATTTTGCCCCAAAATAAGGGAAATTTCTGCCTTTTTGCCCCCAAATAAGGTGAATTTTATACTTTTTACCTCAAAATAAGGGGAATTACTGCATTTTTGCCCCAAAATATGGAAAATTTCTTCCTTTTTGCCCCAAAATAAGAAAAATTTCTGAAGTTTTGTATAAAATAAAATAAATTTCTGCCTTTTAGCCCCAAAATAAGAAAATTTCTGCTTTTTTTCCGAAATAAGTTAAATTTCTGCAATTTTGCCCCAAAATATGTGAAATTTCTGCAAATTTGCCCCAAAATAAGGGAAATTTCTGGTATTTTGCCCCAAAACAAGGGGAATTTCTGAGTTTTGCATCAAAATAAGGAGAATTTCTGTCTTTTTGCTTCATAATAATGTGAATTTCTGCATTTTCCTTCAAAATTAGGGGAATATGTGCAATTTTGCTTCAAAATACGGGGAATTTCTGCCTTATTGAACCAAAATAAAGGGAATTTCTGCATTTTTGCACCAATATAAGGGGAATTTCTGAAATTTTGCTCCAAAATACAGGGAATTTCTGCCTTATTGCCCGAAATAATGTGGAATTTCTGCCTTTTTGCCCTGAAATATTTGAAATTTCCACAATTTTACCCCAAAATAAGGAGAATTTCTGTTTTTGGCCCCAAAATTAGGAGAATTTCTGCTTTTGCCCCAAAATAAGGCATTTTCTGACTTTTTGCCCTGAAATAAGTGAAATTTCTGCAATTTTGCCACAAAATAAGGGGAATTTCTGCCTTTTTGCCAAAATAAGGGGAATTTCAGCATTTTACCTCTAAATAAGGGGAATTTCTGCCTTTTTGCCACAAAATATGGGGAATTTCTGCTTTATTGCCCCCAATAAGGAAAATTTTTGCTTTTCTGCCCGAATTAACGGGAATTTCTCCATTTTTGCCACAAAGTAAAGGGAAATTCTGCCTTTTTGCCCCAAAATAATGGGAATTTCAGTCTTTTTACCTCAAAATAATGGGAATTTCTTCCTTTTGCCCAAAATATGGGGAATTTCTGACTTTTTGTTCCAAAATAAGGAAAATTTCTTCAATTTTGTACCAAAATAAAAGAAATTTCTGCTTTTTGTCCCAAAATAAAAGTAATTTCTGAATTTTTGCCCTGAAATAAATGAAATTTTGGCAATTTTGCCCGAAAATAAGGGAAATTTGTGCCTTTTTGCCCCAAAATGAGGGGAATTTCTGCTTTTTTGCCCCAAAATTAGGGGAATTTCTGCAATTTTGCTCCAAAATACGGGGAATTTCTGCCTTTTTGCCCGAAAATTAGAAGAATGCATACCTTTTTGCCATAAAAAGAGAAATTTTTTCATTTTTTCTCAAAAATAAGGGGAATTTCTATTTTTTGTCTCTAAATAAGTGGAATTTTTGTCTTTTTTCCCCAAAACAAAGGGAATTTCTGTCTTTTTTTGCCCCAAAATAAGGAAAATTTCTGACTTATTATCTTGAAATAAGTGAAATTTCTGCAATTTTGCCCCAAAATAAGGGAAATTTCTGCCTATTTGCCCCCAAATAAGGGGAATTTAAGCCTTTATACCTCAAAATAAGGAAAATTTCTGCATTTTTTGCCACAAAATATTAGGAATTTCTGCCTTTTTGCCCCAAAATAAGGAAAATTACTTACTTTTTTCCCTGAAATAAGTGAAATTTCTGCAATTTTGCTCCAAAATAAGTGAAATTTTTGTCTTTTTGCCCCCCAAATAAAGGGAATTTCAACCTTTTTACATCAAAATAAAGGGAATTTCTGCATTTTTGCCACAAATTTTGGGAAATTTCTGCCTTTTTGCCCCAAAATAAGAAAAATTTCTGCAATTTTGTACCAAAATAAAAGAAATTTCTGACTTTTTGCCCTTAAATAAGAAAATTTCTGCTTTTTTTCTGAAATAAGTGAAATTTCTGCAATTTTGCCCTAAAATAAAAGAAATTTCGGCAATCTTGCCCCAAAATAAGTGAAATTTCTGGAATTTTGCCACAAAATAAGTGGAATTTATGAGTTTTGCCCAAAAATAAGGAGAATTTCTATCTTTTTGCACCAACATATAGGGAATTTCTTCCTTTTTGCCCCACAATTAGGGGAATATCTGCAATTTTGCTCCAAAATACGGGGAATTTCTGCTTTTTAGCCCGAAAATAAAAAGAATGTATAACTTTAGCCACAAAAAAGGGAAATTTCTTCATTTTTGCCCAAAATAAGAGGAATTTCTGTTTTTTTACCTCAAAATAAGTGAGATTTCTGCCTTTTAACCCAAAAATAAACGGAATTTCTGACTTTTTGCCCCAAAATAAAAGGAATTTTTTAATTATGCCCTGAAATAAGTGAAATTTCTGCAATTTTGCCCCAAAATAAAAGAAATTTCTGCCTTTTTGCCACAAAATAAGGAGAATTTCTGTCTTTCTGCCCCAAAATAAGGGAAATTTCTGCCTTTTTGCCCCCAAATAAGGGTAATTTCAGCCTTTTTACCTCACAATAAGGGGAATTTCTGCATTTTTGCCACAAAATAGTAAGAATTTCTGCCATTGTGCTCCAAAATACGGGAAATTTCTGCCTTTTTTCCCTGAAATAAGTGAAATTTCTGCAATTTTGCCCCAAAATAAGTGAAATTTCTGCAATTTTGCACCAAAATAAGGAAAATTTCTGCAATTTTGCCCCAAAATAAGAGAAATTTATGGAATTTTGCCCAAAAATAAGTGGAATTTCTGAGTTTTGCCCCAAAATAAGGAGAATTTCTGTCTTTTTGCCCCAACATATAGGGAATTTCTGCCTTTTTGCCTCACAATTAGGGGAATTTCTGCAATTTTGCTTCAAAATATGGGGAATTTCTGCCTTTTTGCCTGAAAATAAGAAGAATGCATACCTTTTTGGCATAAAAAAGTGAAATTTCTTCATTTTTGCTCCAAAATAAGGGGAATTTCTGTTTTTTGACTCTAAATAAGTGGAATTTCTGTCTTTTCCCCCCAAAACAAAAGGAATTTATGTCTTTTTTGCCCCAAAATAAAGAAAATTTCTGACTTATTACCCTGAAATAAGTGAAATTTCTGCAATTTTGCCCTAAAATAAGGAAAATTTCTGCGTTTTTGCCCCCAAATAAAGGGGAATTTCCGCCTTTTTACCTCAAAATAAAAGGAATTTCTGCATTTTCGCCACAAAATATTAAGAATTTCTGCCTTTTTGCCCCAAAATAAGGAAAATTTCTGCCTTTTTTTCCTGAAATAAGTGAAATTTTTGCAATTTTGCTCTAAAATAAGTGAAATTTTGCCTTTTTGATACCAAATAAGGGGAATTTCAGCCTTTTTACCTCAAAATAAAGGGAATTTCTGCATTTTTGCCCCAAAATATGGGAAATTTCTGCCTTTATGCCCCAAAATAAGAAAATTTTCTGCAATTTTTTACCAAAATAAAGGAAATTGCTGCCTTTTTACCCCCAATTAAGAAAATTTCTGCCTTTTTTTCTGAAAGAAGTGAAATTTCTGCAATTTTGCCCCAAAATAAGTGAAATTTCTCCAATTTTGCTCAAAAATAATTGAAATTTCTGGAATTTTGCCACAAAATAAGTGGAATTTATAAGTTTTGCCCCAAAATAAAAAGAATTTTGTCTTTTTTTCCCAACATATAGGAAATTTCTGCCTTTTTGCCCCACAATTAGGGGAATTTCTGCAATTTTGCTCTAAATTACGGGGAATTTCTTCTTTTTAGCCCGAAAATAAGGGGAATGTATACCTTTTGCCACAAAAAAGGGAAATTTCTGTCGTTTTGCCCCAAAATAAAAGGAATTTTTGAATTATCCCCTGAAGTAAGTGAAATTTCTGCAATTTTGCCCCCCAAAAAAAGAAATTTCTGCCTTTTTGCCACAAAATAAGGGGAATTTTTTTCTTATTGCCCCAAAATAAGGGGAATTTCTGCATTTTTGCCACAAAATATTAAGAATTTCTGCCATTGTGCTCCAAAATACAAAAAATTTCTGCCTTTTTTCCCTGAAATAAGTGAAACTTCTGCAATTTTTCCACAAAATAAGTGAAATTTATGCAATTTTGCCCCAAAATAAAAGAAATTTCTGGAATTTTGCCCCAAAATAAGTGGAATTTCTGAGTTTTGCCCCAAAATAAGGAGAATTTCTGTCTTTTTGCCCCAAAATAATGTGAATTTCTGCATTTTCCCTCAAAATTAGGGGAATATGTGCAATTTTGCTTCAAAATACGGGGAATTTCTGCCTTATTGAACCAAAATAAAGGGAATTTCTGCATTTTTGCACCAATATAAGGGGAATTTCTGAAATTTTGCTCCAAAATACAGGGAATTTCTGCCTTATTGCCCGAAATAATGTGGAATTTCTGCGTTTTTGCCCTGAAATATTTGAAATTTCCACAATTTTACCCCAAAATAAGAGGAATTTCAGTTTTTGGCCTCAAAATTAAAAGAATTTCTGCTTTTTGCCCTAAAATAAGGCAATTTTCTGACTTTTTGCCCTGAAATAAGTGAAATTTCTGCAATTTTGCCCCAAAATAAGGGGAATTTCTGGCTTTTTGCCAAAATAAGGGGAATTTCAGCATTTTCCCTTCAAATAAGAAGAATTTCTGCTTTTTTGCCACAAAATATGGGGAATTTCTGCCTTATTGCCCCCAAATAAGGAAAATTTTTGCTTTTCTGCCCCAATTAATGGGAATATCTGCCTTTTGCCACAAAGTAAAGGGAATTTCTGCCTTTTTGCCCCAAAATAATGGGAATTTCAGCCTTTTTAGCTCAAAATAATGGGAATTTCTGCCTTTTGCCCAAAATATGGGGAATTTCTGACTTTTTGTTCCAAAATAAGGAAAATTTCTTCATTTTTATACCAAAATAAAAGAAATTTCTGCTTTTTGCCCCAAAATAAAAGTAATTTCTGACTTTTTGCCCTGAAATAAATAAAATTTCGGAAATTTTGCCCGAAAATAAGGGAAATTTGTGCCTTTTTGCCCCAAAATGTGGGGAATTTCTGCCTTTTTGCCCCACAATTAGGGGAATTTCTGCAATTTTGCACCAAAATTCAAGGAATTTCTGACTTTTTGCCCGAAAATAAGAAGAATGCATACCTTTTTGCCATAAAAAGGGGAAATTTCTTCATTTTTGCTTCATAATAAGGGGAATTTCTGCTTTTTTGCCTCTAAATAAGTGGAATTTCTGTTTTTTCCCCCAAAACAAAGGGAATTTCTGTCTTTTTTGCCCCAAAATAAGGAAAATTTCTGACTTATTACCCTGAAATAAGTGAAATTTCTGCAATTTTGCCCTAAAATAAGGGAAATTTCTGCCTTTTTGCCTCCAAATAATGGGAATATCAGCCTTTTACCTCAAAATAAGGGGAATTTCTGCATTTTTGCCCCAAAATATGGGAAATTTCTGCCTTTTTGCCCCAAAATAAGAAAAATTTCTGCAATTTTGTACCAAAATAAAAAAAATTTCTGCCTTTTTGCCTCAAAATAAAAAAATTTCTGCTTTTTTTTTCTGAAATAAGTGAAATTTCTGCAATTTTGCCCCAAAATAAGTGAAATTTCTGCAATTTTGCCCCCAAATAAGGGAAATTTCTGGAATTTTGCCCCAAAATAAGTGGAATTTCTGAGTTTGGCCCCAAAATAAGGAGAATATCTGTCTTTTGCCTCAAAATAATGTGAATTTCTGCATTTTCCCTCAAAATAAGGGGAATATGTGCAATTTTGCTTCAAAATACGGGGAATTTCTGCCTTATTGAACCAAAATAAAGGGAATTTCTGCATTTTTGCACCAATATAAGGGGAATTTCTGAAATTTTGCTCCAAAATACAGGGAATTTCTCCTTATTGCCCGAAATAATGTGGAATTTCTGCCTTTTTGCCCTGAAATATTTGAAATTTCCACAATTTTATCCCAAAATAAGGGGAATTTCTGTTTTTGGCCTCAAAATTAGGAGAATTTCTGCTTTTTGCCCCAAAATAAGGCAATTTTCTGACTTTTTGCCCTGAAATAAGTGAAATTTGTGCAATTTTGCCCCAAAATAAGGGGAATTTCTGCCTCTTTGCCACAAAATATGGGAAATTTCTGCCTTATTGCCCCCAAATAAGGAAAATTTTTGCTTTTCTGCCCCAATTAATGGGAATTTCTGCTTTTTTGCCACAAAGTAAAGGGAATTTCTGCCTTTTTGCCCCAAAATAACGGGAATTTCAGACTTTTTACCTCAAAATAAGGGGAATTTCTGCCTTTTGCCGGAAATATGGGGAATTTCTGACTTTTTGTTCCAAAATAAGGAAAATTTCTACAATTTTGTACCAAAATAAAAGAAATTTCTGCTTTTTGCCCCAAAATAAAAGTAATTTCTGACTTTTTGCCCTGAAATAAATGAAATTTCTGCAATTTTTCCAGAAAATAAGGGAAATTTGTGCCTTTTTACCCAAAAATGAGAAGAATTTCTGTTTTTTTGCCCCAAAATATGGGGTATTTCAGCATTTTACCTCAAAATAAGGGGAATTTCAGTTTTTTGCACCAAAATATGGAAAATCACTGCCTGTTTGCCACAAAATAAGAAATACTTCTGCAATTCTGTACCAATATAAAAGAAATTTCTAAAATTTTGCCCCAAAATAAGGAGAATTTTTGATTTTTGCCCCAAAATTAGAAGAATTTCTGCAATTTTGCTACAAAATACGGGGAATTTCTGACTTTTTGCCCGAAAATAAAGGGAATGTATACCTTTTTGCAATAAAAAAGAGAAATTTCTTCATTTTTGCTCCTAAATAAGGGGAATTTCTGCTTTTTTGCCTCTAAATAAGTGGAATTTCTGTCTTTTTCCCACAAAACAAAAGGAAGTTCTGTCTTTTTTGCCCCAAAATAAAGAAAATTTCTGACTTATTACCCTGAAGTAAGTGAAATTTCTGCAATTTTGCCCGAAAATGAGAGAAACTTCTGCCTTTTTGCCCCCAAATAATGGGAATTTCAGCCTTTTTTCCCTCAAAATAAGGGGAATTTCTGCATTTTTGCCACAAAATATTAGTAATTTCTGCCATTTTGCCCCAAATGAGGAAAATTTCTGCCTTTTATCCATGAAATAAGTGAAGTTTCTTCAATTTTGCCCCAAAATAAGTGAAATTTCTGCAATTTTGCCCCAAAATAAGTGAAATTTCTGCAATTTTGCCCCAAAATAAGTGAAATTTCTGCAATTTTGACCCAAAATAAGTAGAATTTCTGCAATTTTGCCCCAAAATAAGGGGAATTTCTGTCTTTTTGCCCTTACATATAGGGAATTTCTGCTTTTTGCCTCACAATTAGGGGAATTTCTGCAAATTTGCTCCAAAATACATGGAATTTCTGCTTTTTAGTCCGAAAATAAGGGGAATGTATACCTTCTGCCACAAAAAAGGGAAATTTCTTCATTTTTGCCCCAAAATAAGAGGAATTTCTGCCTTTTTACCTTAAAAAAGTGAAATTTCTGCCTTTTTACCCAAAAATAAACGGAATTTCTGTCTTTTTGCAACAAAATAAAAGGAATTTTTGAAATATGCCTTGAAATAAGTGAAATTTCTGCAATTTTGCCCCAAAATAAAAGAAATTTCTGCCTTTTTGCCAAAAAATAAGGGGAATTTCTGTATTTTTGCCCCAAAATAAGGGAAATTTCTGCCTTTTTGCCCTGAAATAAGAGGAATTTCAGCATTTTTACCTCAAAATAAGCGGAATTTCTGCATTTTTGCCAAGAAATATTAGTAATTTCTGCCTTTTTGCCCCAAAATAAAAAAAATTTCTGCCTTTTTTCCCTGAAATAAGTGAAATTTCTGCAATTTTGCCCCAAAATAAGGGAAATTTCTGCCTTTTTGCCCTCAAATAAGGGGGAATTTCAGCCTTTTTACCTCAAAATAAAGGGAATTTCTGCATTTTTGCCACAAAATATTAGAAATTTCTGCCTTTTTGCCCCAAAATAAGAAAATTTCTGCTTTATTTTCCTGAAATAAGTGAAATTTCTGCAATTTTGCCCCAAAATAAGTGAAATTTCTGCAATTTTGCCCCAAAATAAGAGAAATTTCTGGAATTTTGCCCCAAAATAAGTGGAATTTCTGAGTTTTGCCCCAAAATAAGGAGAATTTCTGTCTTTTTGCCCCAACATATAGGGAATTTCTGCCTTTTTGCCCCACAATTAGGGGAATTTCTGCAATTTTGCTCCAAAATACAGGGAATTTCTGCCTTTTTGCCTGAAAATAAGAAGAATGCATACCTTTTTGCCATAAAAAAAAGAAATTTCTTCATTTTTGCTCCAAAATAAGGAGAATTTCTGCTTTTTTGCCTCTAAATAAGTGGAATTTTTGCCTTTTTTCCCCAAAACAAAGGGAATTTCTGTCTTTTTTGCCCCAAAAAAGGAAAAATTCTGACTTATTACCGTGAAGTAAGTGAAATTTATGCAATTTTGTTCCAAAATAAGGGAAATTTCTGCCTTTTTGCCCTCAAATAAGGGGAATTTCAGCCTTTTTACCTAAAAATAAAAGGAATTTCTGCATTTTTGCTACAAAATATTAGGAATTTCTAACTTTTTGCCCCAAAATAAGGAAAATTTCTGCCTTTTTTCTCTGAAATAAGTGAAATTTCTGCAATTTTGCCACAAAATAAGTGAAATTTTTGCAATTTTGCCCCAAAATAAGTGAAATTTCTGGAATTTTGCCCCAAAAGTGGTATTTCTGAGTTTTGCCCCAAAATAAGGAGAAATTCTGTCTTTTTGCTCCAACATATAGGGAATTTCTGAATTTTTGACCCACAATTAAGGGAATTTCTGAAATTTTGCTCCAAAATAAGGGGAATTTCTGCTTATTTGCCTCTAAATAAGTGGAATATCTTTTTTTTTCCCCAAAACAAAGGGAATTTCTGTTTTTTTGCCCCAAAATAAAGAAAATTTCTGACTTATTACCATGAAATAAGTGAAATTTCTGCAATTTTGCCCCAAAATAAGGGAAATTTCTGCTTTTTTGTCCCAAAATAATGGGAATTTCAGCCTTTTTACCTCAAAATAAGTGGAATTTCTGCATTTTTGCCCCAAAATAAGGGAAATTTCTGCCTTTTTGCCCCAAAATAAGAAAAATTTCTGCAATTTTGTACCAAAATAAAAGAATTTTCTGCCTTTTTGCCCCAATATAAGAAAATTTCTGCTTTTTTTTCTGAAATAAGTGAAATTTCTGGAATTTTGCCCCAAAATAAGGGAAATTTCTGGAATTTTGCCCCAAAATAAGTGGACTTTCTGAGTTTTGCCCCAAAATAAGGAGAATTTCTGTCTTTTTGCCACAACATATAGAAAATTTTTGCCTTCTTGCCCCACAATTAGGGGAATTTCTGGAATTTTTCTCCAAAATACAGGGAATTTCTGCCTTTTTGCCCGAAAATAAGAAGAATGCATACCTATTTGCCATAAAAAAGGGAAATTTCTTCATTTTTGCTTCAAAATAAGGGGAATTTCTTTTTTTTTTGCCTCTAAATAAGTGGAATTTCTGTCTTTTTCCCCCAAAACAAAGGGAATTTCGGTATTTTTGCCCCCAAATAAGGAAAATTTCTGACTTATTACCCTGAAATAAGTGAAATTTCTGCAATTTTGCCCCAAAATAAGGGAAATTTCTGCCTTTTTGCCCTCAAATAAGGGGAATTTCAGCATTTTTCCCTCAAAATAAGGGGAATTTCTGCATTTTTGCCCAAAATATGGGAAATTTCTTCCTTTTTGCCCCAAAATAAGGAAAATTTCTGCAATTTTGTACCAAAATAAAAGAAATTTCTGCCTTTTTGCCCCAAAATAAGAAAATTTCTGCTTTTTTTTGAAATAAGTTAAATTTCTGCAATTTTGCCTGAAAATAAGTCAAATTTCTGCAATTTTGCCCAAAAAGAAGGGAAATTTCTGGAATTTTGCCCCAAAATAAGTGGAATTTCTGAGTTTTGCCCCAAACAAAGGAGAATTTCTATCTTTTTGCCCCAACATATAGGGAATTTCTGCCTTTTTGCCCCACAATTAGGGGAATTTCTGCATTTTTGCTCCAAAATACGGGGAATTTCTGCCTTTTTGCCCGAAAATAAGAAGAATGCATACCTTTTTGCTATAAAAAAGGGAAATTTCTTCATTTTTGCTCCAAAATAAGGGGAATTTCTGCTTTTTTGCCTCTAAATAAGTGGAATTTCTGTCTTTTTCCCCCAAAACAAAGGGAATTTCTGTCTTTTTGCTCCAAAATAAAGAAAAAATTTTGACTTATTACCCTGAAATAAGTGAAATTTCTGCAATTTTGCCCCAAAATAAAGGAAATTTCTGCATTTTGGCCCCCAAATAAGGGGAATTTCAGCCATTTTACCTCAAAATAAAAGGAATTTCTGCATTTTTGCCCCAAAATAAGGGAAATTTTGGCGTTTTTGCCCCAAAATAAGTAAAATTTCTGCCTTTTTACCCTAAAATAAATGAAATTTCTGCATTTTGGCCCCAAAATAAGTGAAATTTCTGGAATTTTGCCCCAAAATAAGTGGGATTTCTGAGTTTTGCCCCAAAATAAGGAGAATTTCTGTCTTTTTGCCCTAACATATAAAAATTTCTGCCTTTTTGCCCCACAATTAGGGGAATTTCTGCAATTTTGCTCCAAAAAACGAGGAATTTCTGCCGTTTTGCCCAAAAATAGGAAGAATGCATACCTTTTTGCCATAAAAAAGGGAAATTTCTTCATTTTTGCTCCAAAATAAGGGGAATTTCTGCATTTTTGCCTATAAATAAGTGGAATTTCTGTCTTTTTCCCCCAAAACAAAAAGAATTTCTGTCTTTTTTGCCCCAAAATAAGAAAAATTTCTGACTTATTACCCTGAAATAAGTGAAATTTCTGCAATTTTGCCCCAAAATAAGGGAAATTTCTGCCTTTTTGCCCCCAAATATGAAGAATTTCAGCCATTTTACCACAAAATAAGGGGAATTTCTGCATTTTTGCCCCAAAATAAGGGAAATTTTGGCCTCTTTGCCCCAAAAAAAGGAAAATTTCTGCCTTTTTTTCCTGAAATAAGTGAAATTTTTCCAATTTTGCCCCAAAATAAGTGGAATTTCTGAGTTTTGCCCCAAAATAAAAAGAATTTCTGTCTTTTTGCCCCAACATATAGGGAATTTCTGCCTTTTTGCCCCACAATTAGGGGAATTTCTGCAATTTTGCTCCAAAATACAGGGAATTTCTGCCTTTTTGCCCGAAAATAAGAAGAATGCATACCTTTTTGCCATAAAAAAGGGAAATTTCTTCATTTTTGCTCCAAAATAAGGGGAATTTCTGCTTTTTTGCCTCTAAATAAGTGGAATTTTTGCCTTTTTCCCCCAAACAAAGGGAATTTCTGTCTTTTTTGCCCCAAAAAAGGAAAAATTCTGACTTATTACCCTGAAGTAAGTGAAATTTTTGCAATTTTGTTCCAAAATAAGGGAAATTTTTGCCTTTTTGCCCCCAAATAAGGGGAATTTCAGCCTTTTTACCTCAAAATAAAAGGAATTTCTGCATTTTTGCCACAAAATATTAGGAATTTCTAATTTTTGCCCCAAAATAAGGAAAATTTCTGCCTTTTTTCTCGGAAATAATTGAAATTTCTGCAATTTTGCCACAAAATAAGTGAAATTTCTGCAATTTTGCCCCAAAATAAGTGAAATTTCTGGAATTTTGCCCCAAAATAAGTGGAATTTCTGAGTTTTGCCCCAAAATAAACAGAATTTCTGTCTTTTTGCCCCAACATATAGGGAATTTCTGCCTTATTGACCCACAATTAGGGGAATTTCTGAAATTTTGCTCCAAAATAAGGGGAATTTCTGCTTTTTTGCCTCTAAATAAGTGGAATTTCTGTATTTTTCCCCCAAAACAAAGGGAATTTCTGGTTTTTTTGCCCCAAAATAAAGAAAATTTCTGTCTTATTACCATGAAATAAGTGAAATTTCTGCAATTTTGCCCCAAAATAAGTGGAATTTCTGAGTTTTGCCCCAAAATAAAAAGAATTTCTGTCTTTTTGCCCCAACATATAGGGAATATCTGACTTTTTGCCCCACAATTAGGGGAATTTCTGCAATTTTGCTCCAAAATACAGGGAATTTCTGCCTTTTTGCCCGAAAATAAGAAGAATACATACCTTTTTGTCATAAAAATGGGAATTTTCTTCATTTTTGCTACAAAATAAGGTGAATTTCTGTTTTTGCCTCTAAATAAGTGGAATTTTTGCCTTTTTCCCCAAAACAAAGGGAATTTCTGTCTTTTTTGCCCCAAAAAAAGAAAAATTCTGACTTATTACCCTGAAGTAAGTGAAATTTATGCAATTTTGTTCCAAAATAAGGGAAATTTCTGCCTTTTTGCCCCCAAATAAGGGGAATTTCAGCCTTTTTACCTCAAAATAAAAGGAATTTCTGCATTTTTGCCACAAAATATTAGGAATTTCTAACTATTTGCCCCAAAATATAGAAATTTTCTACCTTTTTCGCTGAAATAAGTGAAATTTCTGCAATTTTGCCACAAAATAAGTGAAATTTCTGCAATTTTGCCCCAAAATAAGTGAAATTTCTGGAATTTTGCCCCAAAATAAGTGGAATTTCTGAGATTTGCCACAAATTAATGAGAATTTCTGTCTTTTTGCCCCAACATATAGGGAATTTCTGCCTTTTTGACCCACAATTAGGGGAATTTCTGAAATTTTGCTCCAAAATAAGGGGAATTTCTGCTTTTTTGCTTCTAAATAAGTGGAATTTCTGTCTTTTTCCCCCAAAACAATGGGAATTTCTGGGATTTTTGGCCCCAAAATAAAGAAAATTTCTGTCTTATTACCCTGAAATAAGTGAAATTTCTGCAATTTTGCCCCAAAATAAGGGAAATTTCTGCTTTTTTCCCCAAATAATGGGAATTTCAGCCTTTTTACCTCAAAATAAGGGGAATTTCTGCATTTTTGCCCCAAAATAAGGGAAATTTCTGCCTTTTTGCCCCAAAATAATAAAAATTTCTGCAATTATGTACCAAAATAAATGAAATTTCTGCCTTTTTGACCCAAAATAAGAAAGATTCTGCTTTTTTTTGAAATAAGTGAAATTTCTGCTATTTTGCCCCAAAATAAGTGAAATTTCTGCAATTTTGCCCCAAAATAAGGGAAATTTCTGGAATTTTGCCCCAAAATAAGTGGAATTTCTGAGTTTTGCCCCAAAATAAGGAAAATTTCAGTCTTTTTGCCTCAACATATAGGGAATTTCTGCCTTTTTGACCCACAATTAGGGGAATTTCTGCAATTTTGCTCCAAAATACAGGGAATTTCTGCCTTTTTGCCCGAAAATAAGAAGAATGCATACCTTTTTGCCATAAAAAAGGGAAATTTCTTCATTTTTGCTCCAAAATAAGGGGAATTTCTGCTTTTTTGCCTTTAAATAAGTGGAATTTTTGTCTTTTTCCCCAAAACAAAGGGAATTTCTGTCTTTTTTGCCCCAAAAAAAGAAAAATTCTGACTTATTACCCTGAAGTAACTGAAATTTATGCAATTTTGTTCCAAAATAAGGGAAATTTCTGCCTTTTTGCCCCCAAATAAGGGAAATTTCAGCCTTTTTACCTCAAAATAAAAGGAATTTCTGCATTTTTGCCACAAAATATTAGGAATTTCTAACTTTTTGCCCCAAAATATGGAAAATTTCTACCTTTTTTCGCTGAAATAAGTGAAATTTCTGCAATTTTGCCACAAAATAAGTGAAATTTCTGCAATTTTGCCCCAAAATAAGTGAAATTTCTGGAATTTTGCCCCAAAATAAGTGGAATTTCTGAGATTTGCCCAAAATAATGAGAATTTCTGTCTTTTTGCCCCAACATATAGGGAATTTCTGCCTTTTTGACCCACAATTAGGGGAATTTCTGAAATTTTGCTCCAAAATAAGGAAAATTTCTGCTTTTTTGCCTCTAAATAAGTGGAATTGCTGTCTTTTTCCCCCAAAACAAAGGGAATTTCTGGGTTTTTTTGCCCCAAAATAAAGAAAATTTTTGTCTTATTACCCTAAAATAAGTGAAATTTCTGCAATTTTGCCACAAAATAAGGGAAATTTCTGCTTTTTTCTCCCCAAATAATGGGAATTTCAGCCTTTTTACCTCAAAATAAGTGGAATTTCTGCATTTTTGCCCCAAAATAGGGGAAATTTCTGCATTTTTGCCCCCAAAAAGAAGGAATTTCAGCATTTTTCCCTCAAAATAAGGGGAATTTCTGCATTTTTCCCCAAAATATGGGAAATTTCTGCCTTTTTGCCCCAAAATAAGAAAAATTTCTGCAATTTTGTACCAAAATAAAAGAAATTTCTGCCTTTTTGTCCCAAAATAAGAAAATTTCTGCTTTTTTTCTGAAATAAGTCAAATTTCTGCAATTTTGCCCCAAAATAAAGGAAATTTCTAAAATTTTGCCCCAAAATAAGTGAAATTTCTTAGCTTTGCCCCAAAATAAGGAGAATTTCTGTCTTTTTGCCCCAACATATAGGGAATTTCTGCCTTTTTGCCCCACAATTAGGGGAATTTCTGCAATTTTGCTCCAAAATACGAGGAATTTCTGCCTTTTTGCCCGAAAATAAGAAGAATGCATACCTGTTTGCCATAAAAAAGGGAAATTTCTTCATTTTTGCTCCAAAATAACGGGAATTTCTGCTTTTTTGCCTCTAAATAAGTGGAATTTCTGACATTTTCCCCCAAAACAAAGGGAATTTCTGTCTTTTTTCCCCAAAATAAGGAAAATTTCTGACTTATTACCCTGAAATAAGTGAAATTTCTGCAATTTCGCCTCAAAATAAGGGAAATTTCTGCATTTTTGTCCCCAAATAAGGGGAACTTCAGCCTTTTTACCTCAAAATAAGGGGAATTTCTGCATTTTTCCCCAAAATATGGGAAATTTCTGCCTTTTTGCCCCAAAATAAGAAAAATTTCTGCAATTGTGTACCAAAATAAAAGAAATTTCTGCCTTTTTGCCCCAAAATAAGAAAATTTCTGCTTTTATTCTGAAATAAGTCAAATTTCTGCAATTTTGCCCCAAAATAAGGGAATTTCTGGAATTTTGCCCCAAAATAAGTGAAATTTCTTAGTTTTGCCCCAAAATAAGGAGAATTTCTATCTTTTTGTCCCAACATATAGGGAATTTCTGCCTTTTTGCCTCACAATTAGGGGAATTTCTGCAATTTTGCTCCAAAATACGGGGAATTTCTGCTTTTGCCTGAAAATAAGAAGAATGCATACCTTTTTGCCATAAAAAAGGAAATTTTCTTCATTTTTGCTCCAAAATAAGGGGAATTTCTGCATTTTTGCCTCTAAATAAGTGGAATTTCTGACATTTTCCTCCAAAACAAAGGGAATTTCTGTCTTTTTTGTCCCAAAATAAGGAAAATTTCTGACTTATTACCCTGAAATAAGTGAAATTTCTGCAATTTTGCTCCAAAATAAGGGAAATTTCTGCCTTTTTGCCCTCAAATAAAGGGAATTTCAGCCTTTTTACCTCAAAATAAGAGGAATTTCTCCATTTTTGCCACAAAATATAAAAAATTTCTGCCTTTTTGCCCCAAAATAAGGAAAATTTCTGCCTTTTTTCCCTGAAATAAGTGAAATTTCTGCAATTTTGCCCCAAAATAAGGGAAATTTCAGCAATTTTGCCCCAATGTATAGGAATTTTGTGCAATTTTGCCCCAAAATAAGGGGAATTTCTGACTGTTTGCTCCCGAAAAAAGGAGATTTTCTGTTTTTTTGCCCCAAAATAAGTAGAATTTCTGCCTTTTTCCCGAAAATTATGAGAATTTCTGCAATTTTGCTTCAAAATACGGGGAATTTCTGCCTTTTAGCCCCAAAATAAGGGAATTTCTGCATTTTCCCACAATATTTGGGGAATTTCTGCATTTTACCTCTAAATAAGAAGAATTTCTGCATTTTACCTCAAAATAAGAAGAATTTCTGCCTTTTGCCCCAAAATATGGGGAATTTCTCTTTTTTTGTTCCAAAATAAAAAAAATTTCTTCAATTTTGTACCATAATAAAAGGAATTTCTGCTTTTTGCCCCAAAATAAGGGGAATTTCTGACTTTTTTCCCTGAAATAAATAAAATTTCTGCAATTTTGCCCGAAAATAAGGGAAATTTGTGCCTTTTTGCCCCAAAATGAGGGGAAATTCTGCCTTTTGCCCCAAAATATGGGGAATTTCTGCATTTTACCTCAAAATAAGGGGAATTTCAGCCTTTTTACACCAAAATATGGAGAATTTCTGCCTTTTTGCCTCAAAATAAAGGCAATTTCTGCATTTTTGCACCAATATTAGGGGAATTTCTGCAATTTTGCTCCAAAATACGTGTCATTTCTCCCTTTTTGCCTGAAATTAAGTGGAATTTCTGCCTTTCTCGTCCGAAATAAGTGAAATTTCTTCTATTTTAGCCAAAAATTAGGGATTTCATCTTTTTGCCCCAAAATAAGGGGAATTTCTGCCATTTTGCCCTGAAATATTTGAAATTTCTGCAATTTTACCCCAAAATAAGGGGAATTTCTGCCTTTTTGCCCCAAAATAAGGGGAATTTCAGCCTTATTACCTCAAAATAAGGGGAATTTCTGCCTTTTTGCCCCAAAATAAGGAAAATTTCTACAAATTTGCCTCAAAATAAGGGAA